>NC_079136.1:3939811-4249112 GCF_945859705.1 Episyrphus balteatus | reverse complement strand
TAACAATGAAAAAGTAATAAAATTATCATAATTTGTTGAGTAATATAATTTTTGTTGACAATATTTCTACGTAGTATTTTTTTAAACAAATTAATTAAATTTTCCAAAAACAGTCGTCGACCACGATAAAACAAAATTAATTGCAATAATTTTTATTACTTAAAAATACGTTTAACTATTATGTGTGTGCATTAGACAGACATACCTCTAGATTGTTTACAAAATAAATGATCGGTTGGTTTCAATTTCAACAGAAAAAAAAGCTTTTATGTAGAGAATATCATAAACAAAATGATAGACATATAGAAGTATGATGATGATCGTTGAAACTTATAACTGTATACACTATTATAGAACTTAAAAGATACTTCACGTAAGTCTATCCATAAATATCAGTGTCAGATTTCATAACATTCAGCTGTTTAAATGCAAAACTTGTTTCTAATAAAAGTCAAACCACTCTAAAATTGCGCAACTATATGGTTGAGGTGCATTCTACACACTTCTTGCAACGAGCTTTTTTTAAAAGCAAGCATGTAGCACCTGCTAAAGAACATTGCGCCGTGCTTCGTCGATTTTGGGAAAATTTTTAATTTGTGGTGGGCATAATACCTTTACTTACATTTGCAACTGTCAGGGCCGGACTAGCAAGTGAGCTATCTGAACAATCTACCAAAGGCTCAGATATTCTAAGAATACTTTTTCAATTAATTTGAACTAGTGTATAGATAAGACTTAGTTTTTTAAAGTACCTTGCGATATGGATAAAGTAATTATAAAAATGATACATGTATCTTATCATTCCTTTAAAAGCCACAACTAGTTTATGTTGCAAATGCCAATCAGTCTAACAATAAACTATATTAGGGTAATGTTGTAAGTGTAAGCTTAGTGTTCAAAGGAGTTTCGGCAGAAAATTGGCAAAGTTAACTTAGTCCATAATAGTTTCTTTCAACAAGTTGAAGTGATTATCAGCTGAAAGCGTTTTATTGATTTTAAACCGAATACTACTTGTAATGATATTTACAAAACGAAGCTGGACTAAGGAAAGGAAACGTCTGGCAAAAATGAAAGTATCAATATTCTTTTTAGATATAGCAATAAGTTGGAACTTATCCGAATTTAGAGTGATACCATTGTTAAGGGATCATTTAAATATTGCCTCTAGATCTTCATTTATTCTACAAGTCAAATCTTCCTGCTAAGCAAGTGGCTGGGATAGGTATATTTGTACATCATTGCATATAAATCTAAATGTACAATTGAACATACATTTGGGAGATCATTTATAAAAATACAGAATAATAAAGGTCCTAAAATGGAACCTTCTGGCACACCCATGTGTATGTTTAGACTCAGATTGTTTTTGGCCTATCCTTAATATTTGGCTGCGGTTGTATAAATAACACCTAACAAGGCGCACTGGTTTTATCATGAAACCTAAAATAATTCATGGTTAACTCTGTCAGCAAGCAAACAAAGAACAGGAAATTAAGATTTTCCAGATCATGTTGTCATACACATTAATCTAATATCATCGAGGACTGATCAGCTATGATTTACACGCAACCCAGATAATAAATTGAACATTTTTAGATGATTTTATATCTGTGATTCTAGAATTTTCTTAAAGACCTTTGATAGACCGGGATGAATACTTGTTAGGGATGAAAATCAGAACACGAGCTAAGATTGGACTTTCTAGAAATGATGAGGAAGCAATGTTGAAATAATGCAATTGTGGAAGGACACGAAATATGTAAATGTACCGAATCAAACCAAAGGCTTCAGACTTTATTGAACTTTATTTCGTTGTCCAAGAAAAAATATCGCCGAAAATAGAATGGCTAAAATGAACACTTGATACTGCGGACTATTTGGAGACCGAAAATAATATAAAAAAATAATATTTTTCTTGTACTTTTTATAGTCTGTGTACAAGATATACAATATAGGGTGCTTCTAAATGGTCGAAAAAATCTTTTTTTCGATTTTTTTAATGGGGCACCCCTGCATTATGTTTTACCATATAAGCATAGTGTATGGTATTTTTTTTCCGATTTTAATATTAAAATTTAGGGGTCGCTACCATTCACTAAAGATTTAAGTAAAAAAAAAATGATCAATTTCAACAAAAATTTTTTTGTTACAATACAAATTACGTTAAAGACCCGATTTTTCAATCTTCTAATAAACAGTCAGTTGACTGTCTGTCGAATAAAGATATTAGGCTCATAAACAATCAGATAAAATCATTGAATTTTTCAATTAAGCTATTCTACAGAATAACACAAAAAATGTCAAATTCAAAAATATTCAAAATTAAACTTCATTTTTATTCCGCTGTATTTTTTATCAAAACTTCTTTCAAAACAGTTAAAGATTTAATATAAAGTACTTAATTCTGATTACAAATTTTTAAATTTTCTGAGAAAAAAAAACAAAATTTGGTGTATTTTTCAAAACTTTGAGTTGTGGTAGCGACCCCTAGAACGTGTTTAAACTGGACCAAATTTTACCCAATTTATATTTAAGGCAGGAAGAACAAAATGAAAGGGTGTCCCATTAAAATTTCGAAAATTGATTTTTAAGAAGCACCCTAATATACAAGGTAATATACACCCTCCATTTTGATGACGTCCACGTGTATTATAAATGGAATGTGAACACCGCCTTACAGATTAGTTAAAGTCAGACATACTTTAATGTTTTATCTTTGGACAGCGACAAATACAAAATATAACCAAAGACAAACAACTACGAAGATCAGAAACTTTCATATATTTAATCTATGGAAACTTGATGTAAAAAAAATTTGAATAATACAGATGACGTCACAAAAACAGAAAGACATACGATGTATATTAGGTACCTTGTATTCTTTATATCTTCTCTACATATTAAATAAAAATGAATTAAAAAATGGAGTGCATTACTTATATGCCTCTAAAAGGGGCCGCATAATCAATTTCATGCAAAGTTACATACCCAACGGCTGCTTCACACCCAATCTCTTACATCCTACAAGTAACAAAAGTAAAATAAAGTTCTAATAAATAATAAAATTTAAAATAAAAAAAATTACCTAAACACAATCCATACTCAAATCCAATATATTATACAAATCCGTCACTGTTCTCAATGACCTCGCAATTTATATCTGAAAGTGTCCAATCTTCTTAATACATAATTAATTTTAACTTCTTTCCAATCGCCAAATTAATATATAACTAGTTTTACCAAAGAAACACTTATTTATTTATTCTATAAAACCAAAATAAATGGTCCAGTTGTCTTGACAAAATCAAAAAAAAAAAAAAAAAAAAATCTCCAATCTATAAGAAATAAAATAAAAAAAAAAACGCATTAAGAAACTTTTAAAAATTCTAATGCCAATTAGTTAGACTAGAAGGCCAAATTCTGGGAATTTTTTCTTTTCATCGAAAAACCTAACAAACTATACCTACAACTCACAAGATTCTTTACTAAGTTACAAAGTTTCTTAAATAACTTTATTAACAACATACAAAAAAAACAATGCTTAGGGTCGCACCTTCACCCTCAAAACATATTTATGATTAACTGCTGTTTCCGCGTGCCGGAACGATTGCTAGTGGTTGTTGTAGTAGGTTGGTTAGGGTCTTGACAAAAAAAGCCACACGAATGCGTTTCCAGTTGGTAGTTGGTATCTACCAATCTACCCATAGCCTGATTGAATCGCAACTTTGATATTGGCTTGATGATCATCATCACGATCGTGACGATCATGTTGGTATCGTATATAAACAAATTAACAGCGATACTAAAAGCTTTTCAAAGTTGACATCTAAATGCTTCGACGCTTCCGTTGAGTAAGCTGGACGATTATTATCGTCGAACGGGTATAAGCGCCGGTCGCGTTGTACTTGTTGTTTATATATATTTTTTTTATAAATTTTGTTATCTTTTTGACGTTAAATTGCACTGACCGAGCGAGGGTTATTTATTGTTGTTTAAGTTTGAATAAAATTCAGTTATCAATCAGTTGGAAGTTGTAACTTGTGGATCGCATGTGTGACATTTTTGTTTATATTTTTTTAATTTATTTTAATTGGCACGTGCTACAGTTTAAATTATAATTAAATCAGAGTTTATTTGGTTTTAAATGATAAAAAAATATATATTTTAAACTTAACAGAAAGTGAAGGTTAGTAAAAATGTCTGTTTAAATCGATGTATCTTTCTGTTTTGTGTAGAATTTATAAATTATCGACATAGAACTTTGATTTGTTTGCACATTTTTTTTTTGTTCGAAATTGTTTTAAATCCTTAACCCACTATTTAACAAAAAAAATATATTCAAATGAATTGTGTGAGAAAATAAATAAAAATATTTCCATAGAATAATTAGTTAACTAAACATAACCTCAACATCAATAGTATAGATTTAAGAATATTGAAGACATTTTAGTTGCATTCAAGCAATTTTTGTGGACGACTTTATTTATTTAGTGGATTCACTTGATTTATTAATTAAAAAAAATTACTAATGATAAATTCTTTGTGGAGAAATATTTTTCTTATATTTTATTTACAAAGTATAAATGTTTGTCTGTGTAAAAATTCAAAAAATTAGTTTACAAATAAAACAGTATTTGCTAAATGACAATATAATCATCATAATTTCTATTACCAAGAGGAATATTGAAAATCTAAAAGTCATTAAAAATGTTTTAAAATGTATTCAGCCCACCCACTATGATCACCAGTCAACACCTGTTGATTTTTCAAATTTCTATAGAATCATAAAAACATATGTTTCAGAAAAATGATTAATATAAAGTGCATAAACTTAAAGATGAAGATGAATACTACAATTTCAATATTTGTTAGATGCAATTTAATTTACAGTTAATATTGTGAGCCACTTCTTATTTTATCTTTTAAACTGGTTATTGGCAAACAAATATTTTCTTTTTCTACTTTGCATTAAAAAAAACGTTAAATTATTTTTTTATAGCCATTGTTCAACGGTTATAACACTTTTTTAATAGTTATGTGTAAAAAGAATTATTGTTAAATATGACTGATTAAAAAAACTGATGGAATCCATGCATTTGTGGCAGCAATGTGAAAAACTTAAGATTTTACAGTTATTATAATTTATTAAATTAATAGGCTTTTTTTGCACTTTGGTACCAATAACTTCCTAGTAACTTAAGATTTGATAAAAACTTTTACCATTCTGCAATCCCCTTTGAACGCGCATATTTTTAAAAAAGTTGGCCACCCACGTTCCTATGGATTTTTTTATACCACAGGTGTTTGAAAATTTTCATTAAATTTTTTTTTTCACATTTTGCATCGAAAAACAAATTTCAAAATTTTTTTAAAGAAAAGATGCAACAGTTCTAAAAACTTTTAACTTCTTATGTAGTGAGCCAATTATTGTAGAAAATTATAAAAATAAGAAATTCATAAAATTCATTCATTCGTGGTTGTGGTTAAAGAAAACGTAAGATGATGAAATTTAAAGTACACTGAACGAAAAAAAGGTAATATTTTCTAAACTGGTTGCGATAGAAAATTCTTCTATTCGGTTTCAGAACAGTCAAAAGTGCATCTATCAGCCATTACAGGCTTATCAATTTTCTACCGGACACCCTGTATATCGATCAGGTCTATGAGACATCTACAAAAAGAGCTAGAATTTTTTGAACTCGATCAATTTCCATAAAAAAAGCGAAAAAACACGTATTTTTATCTTCTCACGCTTTTAAATGCATTTTTTTCCTAACAACCTATAAAAATTTTTACACCATCTGAGAGCTTATTGTCTTAGCTCAAAATATACATATGTATCGATCAAGTCTATGAAACATCTACAAAAAGAGCTAGAATTTTTTAAACTCGATGAAATTTCATCCAAAAAGCAAAAAAAACATTTATTTTTATGTTCTCATGCTATTAAATCAATGTTTTTGTTTGAAAACCTATAACAAATTTTATACCATGTGAAAGCTTATTGTTTCACCTTGTATAATCGATGTATAAATCTTTTTTCAAAGATGTCTACAAGAGAAGTTAGAATTTTTTAAAGTCAACCATGTCGAATTTCCAGACTGAGATTACGGTACTTCCTGGTTATCGCCAACAGATCTCCACAGGTGTTTTGAGGTATTTTAAAATTTTTTTCAATTTAAGATTGTGTAACTTGTAGAGCACGTAACGTTATGTGTGATATATCAAATAAAAGGTTATGTTATCAGCATGCGTATTAAAGTTAATAAAAATTTGTATGTTCACTACATCAAAAGATATAACGTGTGTTGGAAAAGAACATCTTTTTACCGTCATCTCCGAATTTTAAATATGAAATTAATTGGAATTCTGTACAATTATAATTTATTTAATTACCTATCTACAGTACAAATTTCATTCATCTATCTATTAAAACAAAAAAGTTATAACAAGTTGAAGTCGTGTCGCGTTTTCGTTTCATCTTGTTTCAAATCACTACGATACTAAAGAAGTTTTCACTTCAAAAATAGCATCAACTACGTACGATTCAGCCACGTATTTTATTTTTTTTTTTCAAAATCTTGAAGTTGAAAATTCATGTTTCAAAAATTTTTCGTCAAAACGTCTTTATTCGATATCAAAATTCAACAACTGTTTTTGGCCAATTTTTTTTTTTTACTTTTTCTATTTCAAAGCAATTTCTTGAAAATTTGTTCTCCCACTCTTCGTGATAAATAAGAATTTTAACTGCTTTTTTAGGGATCAGTTTTGGCCAAGAATCTTTTTATATCTCTCAAATTATTCCCCAAAATGTTATTTCTTAAGAACAGAAACTGGTTTTGTTGTTGTTCAAATATTGTAATGGAATTGACGGAAAGCAGTTGCATGGAAACATACAAAAATTGAAAATTAACTGGAAGACTGTTAAGTAGGACATTGTGAAACAAAACAAAATTTTTAATACAAATCCTTTCGCTTTGCTTTAAATTTACCATACATCAAACTTAAATATCTAAATACATTCGTATTTTTAAAGGATCCCCTAAAATGAAAATCACTGATATAATTATAAAATCCTCTCCAGACAAAATATAGAAGAAGAAAAAAAAAATAGCATCTTCTAGCAAGAGAGTGAAAAATTGGTCACTGTGGTGTATGCGTACTTTTTTATAATTTTTTAGTACACATATTAATATTCTTAAAAAAAGTGAATAAATGCAACTTCTGCTCATTTTTTCTAAAAGACGCCCTCAGATGGTTCAGTAGAGGAACTGATTTAATATTAATGAACAATGTAACTCACGTTTTCATTTTCGTTTTCTTAGTTTAAATGTGTTTCATTCAGTCACAATACTTTTATTCAAGAGTTATATCTATGTACCATTCTAAGATTTAATGGAAAATATAATAAGTTATATGAATGTTTTCATTGTACCAAATAATATCCTCTATGCTCTGCTCATATGAACTTTTTTTTGAAAACAGCTTCAACTAAGGTTTTGACAATAGGTATTTCAGTATGCACTAATACCTTTTTAATAGTCATATTATCAAGTGTAATATTTGCTTTAGGTTCCTTTTCTTCTTGAACATAAAATAATGAGTAAAAATTGAAAAATAAGACAAAATAGTAGATATTATATACCATCGCAAGACTTAAAAACACCCATCTTACATCATTTAGGGACATTTAAAAATGACCCAACACACAAATAAACCAAAAATAGTAATAACTTCTGTCGATTGAAAGTGCACCTTGACAAAAATGTCTTTTTAACCTTGTTAATCGAGTATTAAAACAGATGGCGCAACATTTCTTGTGGGCCAAAGTTAAATGCTTGTTCATGACAAAAATATCAATTATTGCAATGTGATTTATTTTATTACTGGTAGATATAGAATGGACACGAACAATGAATACTAAACGAAAAATTAGACGCTTTTTACATTCAACAAAATTCACAGATTTATTAGTTTTTGATATTTTTGTCATCGAAAAGTGAAAAAAAAAAAAACAAATTGATTAACTTCTATTAGACATTGTTAAATGAAAACAAAAATGTGGTAAACACTTAGAGAGTCAAAGTGTGGGAGTTTTGTTTAAATCATTAAGTATTTTTAATTGTTTTTTTTTTTCATTAATTTGTTGATCAAATATTTGCCTCAACTGGCTGAGTAAAAAAAGAAAATACATATCTTTTCTGACCAAAAACATTTAATAAAATTATTCAAATATGTGATTTATAGTTTTGATAAGATGAATTTCGAATAAAAAAAACGATCATTCCTATCAAGTACCAACAAAGTACGTATACACCCCAGTGTACAAAAAAAAATATAACTTAAATTTATAATATCAATCGATAAATTAATGCATTTTTTAAACTTTGGGAACAAAGGGTAATACGACAAGTTTTTGCTATCCTCGGGATTTAAGTTTCCATTCGTGGTGAATTTAAAGGAAAGTGAAAGAATAAAAATTACAATATATATTATTTAACATCCGACCATCTCTTAAAAAACTGCCTGTCAGTCAGGAACTAGGCTTAGGGGACAGCAAAAAAGGTTTCTTGAAAAGAGGCAAAAAATTATGCATTTTGTTAGAAAAGCATGAAAAGTGCATCGTTGCAAGAGATTTTAAGAGGCTATTAGAAATTGGTTCTGTTATGTGTTATACCTTTTTTTTTATTCTATCACCTTTAAATCCATGTTTTTTATATGACAACCTATATAAATTTCATATCATCTGAAAGCTTATTGTTTCAGCTTAAAATATTTATATCGACCATGTCTATACAACATCTACAAAAAGAGCTAAATTTTTTTGAACAAAATCACTTTTCATCAAAAAAGCAAAAAAAATCAATCTTTTTTCTTTCTAACACCAATAAATATTTTTTTTTTATTACAACCAATGATAAATTTTATATCATCTGAAAGCTTATTTCACCTTTTAAATGACGTTTCAATCATATATCTACCATACCTACAAAAAAAGTAAGAATTTTTTAAAGCCAACTATGCCGAAATTTCAAACTGAGATTACGGTACTTCCTACACTGGCAACAGATCTCCACAGGTGTTTTGAGGTATTTTTCAAGTTTTTCAATTTAAGATTGTGTAACTTGTAGAGCACTTACCCTTATGTGTGAAGTGTGATATATCAAATTCAAGGTAATATTAGCCCTGTTCCATTGGAGGTGGTAGTTAACTACTAGTAGATGTTTTGGTTAATCTAGTACTATCATCTACTTATGCTCTTCTGCCCGAGTAGTTACGATTTGTATTGAATTCGTTGAAAGTGCGTTCCATTGAAAATCGCCAGTAAACTACTAGTAGTACTTTGCCACCTCCCAATGAAACAGGGCTATTAAAAGCATGCGTATTAAAGTCAAATTGTTTGCTCTTGATCAAAAGATATAACGTGTTTTGAAAAAAAACATCTTTTTACCGTTATCTCAATATATTGAATATGAAATTAATTGAAACTTTGCACAATTATAGTTTATTTAATTAACTATCTATATTCTACAGTATAAATTTCATTTATGTAGCTATTAAAACAATAAGTTATGATCAATTGATTTTTCCTGTCGCTTTTTCTTTTCATATTGTTTCAAATCACTGCGGTACTAAAGAAGATTTCACTTCAAAAAAATTGTTCACAATTGGAATCGAGTTTCTAAATCCTTCTCTTTTAATCATTTTTCAAGCTTATAAGACCTACTAACAATTAAAAAACCCATGTTCATTTTGTCTAATTATGTTTATATTTTATTACCAAAACAATAATAAAATTGATATTTTATTATTTTCTAGAAATGTTTCGATCAACGCCCTCTGTCCTTCCACAACTAAAATACTATCAATATCATCAAAATTAATTAATCAATACGTAATTTCACCATATCTAGTTAAACATTAAAATAAAATGTAAATAAAACCAACAAATTGAATAAAAAACATGTACTTGAAACTGGACAGTAGCCGACTGTGCCTTCAAATAACATTTAAATAAAAAGCTATTAAAAATCGCTAGTGATTACAAACAAACAACACGGAATTGCAGCTTTAAGGCTACAAAAAATGAAACTTTAACTTAAAACAAAACAACAACAATTAAAAAAAAAAATAAAGTGAAAAAATAAAAAAAAAGAAAAAGATTAATTCCAATTCTGGAATTGATTAAGAACTAAGTAGTGCGACAGCAGGCGATACGATTGACTTAGTTGGAGGAACTTTGTGCTAAATATGAGTTTGTTTCAGCTAAAAGGGCAACAAATAAAATTATAATCATTCGTTGATAGACAGCGGTCCGCGTTAGTGGCGTTCGCGTACTCAAGATTGTATTTTTTATTTCAATTTTTGTTTTAATTTTATTTAATTTTTAAACTTATATAACTTTTTTCTAAAAATGGAATTATTATTACGATTAATTGCTTCATTTCTTCATATTGTTGGAATCATTTTGAGTCCAATAATCGCATATTTCACGGGTGGCAAGCGTGTAAAAATTCCACCCCCAAGTCAACCAGAGTTGACAAATATTCCTATCGTTGATTTAGTGCCTAAAATTAGACAACGAGAGGTAAAATTTTAATAAAAAAAAAAAATAATTTAAATAAGAAAATTTAACTAATTTATATATAAAAATTAGCTTAAATCTGAAGAATTGGTTCGAGCTTATGTGGAGCGTATCAGAGCGGTAAATCCAATTTTAAATGCAATTGTCGAGGACAGATGTGCTGGGGCAATTAAAGATGCCCAACAAGTGGATCAATTAATAAAAACCACACCGCCAGAGCAGCTAGATGCACTTTTTGGCAGACATCCTCTACTGGGTGTTCCATTTACTGTGAAGGAATCATGTGGACTTAAGGGTGAGTTTGCAGTTTTGCTTGTTTTTCATTTTAAACTTGAATAACTTGAACATTTTTAATGAGTTTTTAAAATATTCTGTACTTGACTTGACACTGGTACTTAACTTTATAAAGGTTAATTAGTTGAAAAAAAAAACATTAACTTCTAGAATAATGAATTGCTATAAATTTCCATATTTGTCACTTGGAAGTTTTCAGTTTGCGAAGATGGTTTTTCTCGGTTTTGAGGTTTTATTAGACAAATTGGTTGGAAATATGTATGTGTATTGAGTAACTCTCAATTTCAATGGATTCACAAATTTTAAAATCTTGAATTGATCGAAATGTTCTATTTTAAATTATACTCCCTAATTGCGGAAATATAAAAAAAAGCCGGAGATACTTTAGAGACCTATAAATTGAATCTCACAATAAAATGTATAACATCAGAAACCGGTAAACCGGTCCCGGTACAACCAGTTTATAGAATAATAATAATTTTAAACAAATAAAAAAAAAAAATAATTCAATTGAGCTACATATTAAACATAATTATTTTTCATTCTAATTACTTCTGGAAAGTTTTGAGATTAAAATAAGTGTGCTTGAATGTATGAAGTTGTTATTTAAAATAATTTACGTAATATTTAATATGTATTTCAAGTTCATGTATTTTATCATTGCAAATATTTAAAACATCTATCAAATTTGATTATTTTATTTTAAAATGTACCAAACCAAAAGTGTCATTAATTTGTGACATTTTCGTGACTGTAGATTAGAACGGTACATGCTTTTTTTAGAATTGGGTTCCCAGGGATTCATCTTAATTGTAAATTATTGTACTTACACTGCCGGTCAATAGAATAGGTTCACCTTGTAAACGGCAAGGAAGAGCTTTTTTGCTTAAAAAAAAGTTTTTTAAAAATCTTTTCGAAAATGCAATTTCAAACAATGTCTTTTGACGTGATAACGTCTTATAAATCGATGAACCATGGCAGCCACCACAAAAAAGTGACTCCATTTTCTAGCGTTACACTCTCGCACTCTAGCGTTACACTCTCACTCTCGCAGTGCGGCAAAAAATTTAAATTCAAAATTAAAAATAAACTATTAGAGATACAAAAATCTCCGAAAGCTTATTTGAAAGATAATAATCTAAAGGAAGGATTTTGAAAAATTCCGTCATTTAATAGGGTAAACAGGGGTAAAACGGAAAGATGAAATTTGGGCTAAAATCTAAACGCGTGGTCGTAGAGAGTTGATTCTTTTTGTTATAGATAGAGGAAACTAATTTAAGGATAACTGCATTTAAGAAAAAATTCTAAAATTCTGGAACTCCGCTATAACGTTTTGTTTGAACGTTGATCAGGTGTTGTGGGTATGACAAAATGTTGATTATGGGTAGGGGACATTTTTTTTGACAATTCTAAAGGTGCCAGGTGAAAGATGAAGGAAAAAAAAATTAGGCGTCTCATACGGATTTTTTTTCAACACTCTGCGTTTCGAAATATGAATTTTTGAAAAGTACCTACTTTTTCAGGGGTATTTTTGGGTAGTTTTTGATTATTAGCTTTTTTTGGAGCGTTCAAAAAATATCAAGTTATATGGAACATGTAGGGCTTATAAATGCGGATACATGTGCAAAAAATTGGAATCGTTAAAAGAGTTTTGACTGAATACGGAGAAAAATAAGTTTTTAAAAAACAGGTTTTTTGGCCGTTTTTAACCGATTTTCATGGTTTTTTTATTTTTACATTTTTTTCTTTAATAGATAGAGGAATATTATATATGGAGTAATGATAGACCATGATTACGACTATATGTGTGCGAAATTTCAATCATTTTTGTAAACACAATTTTGAGATAACGGTAAAATAAAATTTTAGAATTCAACAGGTTATAACTTTTTACCAAGAGCAGATAGAAATTTGATTAAACATTTATGAGCATCCTGATATAATTACCTTTCAATTGATATATCACACATAACGCTAGACTAACTACAAGTCACACAATGTTAAATCAAGAAACTTGAGAAAAACCTCAAAACACCAGTGTAGATCTGTTGACCCCCGAACAGCCACCAGTGAGGGAAGTACCGTAATCTCAGTCATGGTTGACTTTAAAAAATTCTAACTTCTCTTGTAGGCATCTTTGAAATGAGATTGATACGTCATATGAAAGGTGAAACAATAAGCTCTCACAAGGTATAACATTTTTTATATGTTGTCAGGGAAAAAATTCATTTAATAGCATGAGAACATAAAAATAAATTTTTTTTTGCTTTTTTTTATGAAATTTCATCGAGTTCAAAAAATTCTAGCTCTTTTTGTAGATGTCTCATAGACCTGATCGATATATATATTTTGAGCTAAGACAAAAAGCTTTCAAAAGCTTGATATAAAATTTATATAGGTTGTCATATAAAAAAACATGGTGATAGAATAAAAATAGGTAGATTTTTTCTATTTTTTTCAAGAAAAATTATTTTTTAAGGTTTCACTTCTACCACGTGTGAATTGCACAAATGATTTTTTTTTTTTATAAATAAGTTAGAAAATGGGATATCTTTGAATATGAATCAATAAAAAGGGTTTTCCTTCGGTTTTTGTAGGCGCAAAATTTAAAATTCTTTATCGTTTATATGGTGAACCTATTCTATTGACCGGCAGTGTACTAACTTATTCTTCAGTGTCTTTCTTCGTCAATATTCTCTTTTTGTATATTGCATTACAACTTGATAGCTTGATTCTTATGTATTCGAAATATTTTATGGTCAAGCATATACAGCTGACAATAAATTATTACTATTTCCGTGACCGTTTTTAAACAAAATTATGATCCTCTAAGCAGGCTCTAGGTCTGTCTTGGTGTTGGTATATGTATATTACGTCGACGTTTCGGGCGTGATTGCACCCTTCTTCATGACTAATATATTAAAATAAATACATTTTTAATTATTTTTGTATCTTTCTTCTGTTTATGTTCTTTTATTTTTTTAATATTTCAAACAATGACGGCGAAATTTTTATAGAAGATTATTCTTTAAATTTCTCATAAACTATTTAACCGATTTTAACGACACAAAAATATTAAATTTTGATTTTTTTTAAACATTTTATATTTTCAAACGATTTTTTTTTAAAACGGAACAATGAATTTTCTTAAAATTTGTTTAAATATCTGAAAAATAATTTCTTCAAAGAGACATACAGATTTTTTTTTTTTGAAAAATTTTCGATATCAAAAAAATGATTTTGAAATTATAAAATTAGCTAATTGAAATCATTCTTTTTTGTATGCTTTAAAAAACTTTAACACTATAAGTTACTTTGACAAAAGTATCTATAATTCTTGGGACCCAAATCGCGTGCATTTTTTACATTTTAACGAAGTTGATGCAACAATCGAGAAAATAAAGTACAAACTTGTGAAATATCATTTATCGCCGGATTACTTGAAAATTAACACTGCCAGACTGCAAATATAAGTTTCTGGAAAGCGGGAATTTATGACTTACGAACATAGATGAACACAATTAATATTTATTTTATTTATAGAACCAAATTATTTTAAAATAATGAAATCATTTATGAAGTTTTTTTTTTTGAAAATTCTATTTAGAAGAGTTGAATGATCAAAAGCTCTAAATAAAGTGTAAAATCATTTACTTTTATCATTTTTCTAACAATTCGTAGTTGTAGGTATCTACTTTTATTCAGTTTGAACGTTCCATGGGTCAATTGAAATTTTGTTTGTTTTTGAAAAATAGCGTGGCAATTTATTGTTTTTTGAAAAAAAAATTTTTTAATTAATTTACAAATACAGTAGTCCCTCGATAATGTGAACTAATTAAAACAAGGCGTTTTCGGATTTTCACATTATTCGAACTTTTTCCAATTCTCATTAAACTGATTAAAACAATATTTATAAGTAATGAATGTAGCACAAAATATTTTTTTGAACCTCAGTTTAATCCTATATTGAAAAAATTTTCAAAGATAAATAAAAAAATAAAATTAATTACGAGTGCACTCGATTTCAAAAAAAGTCATCGCATTCAATATTTCTAAAGATTTTTCTAGACCAATAACAGTTTCATTATCCAGGATTATAAAAACAATTGCTTGCACGAACAAGAAAAAAACACACAAGCTTTTACAAAAGAAATTCACATTACAGAGTCTAAAAATTTTTCACATTATAGAGATGACAATGAAAATTTTTGGCGATTCACATTTTAGAGAAATTCGCATTATCGGTAATTCACATTATCGAGGGACTACTGTATATGTTTTTTTTTAAGCAGCTCTTACGATGATTCTAAATTTGTCATGATTTCACAAAAGAACTACTTAGAATTTAAAAGTGATTTATTTCCCTACAGTTAACTTATTACGGAGCCATTAATATTTGCGGATTAAAAATGTGTTCTTGAACTTTTAAAGCAAACTTATTAAGAAACTAAATTCAATAAAAACTTTATCTAATAACATGAATACACCAACATTTAATTGTTTTCCTATGTTTTTTTTTAAATACAGTATTAATTATATTAATTTTCATACAAATAACAAAAAAAAATCAATAACTTTGTAACGGTTTACTCGATTTTCCTATTTGCCTTCGTCATAAATTATTTAATTACATGTTAATAGATAGGGCTAATCGATAATTATATTTCCATTAATTTAAAAAATTAAATAATTACATTATAGAAATAACGGTATTATTCAACATTCTACAAAATAAAAAAAAAATTGTCATACCTCATGCGAAATCGACCTTATAACCTGATAGCTTAAGTGTAAATGTATATAATTTTTAATTGATGCTAATGTAGCTCGTGTTAACGTTTACAATATAGTAACAATGGGTTGAAAATAAAATCTAATTAAAATAGTCTGTGGTTTTAACAACTTATTAACCAAGTACTTTTCCATTTGAATGTAACCTTTCGAGTAGTTAATGATTTAATTTGAATAAATAAATCCAGGATGACCGATAAATATGTAGCACCAGTGGCGTAGATGGCAAAAAAATTTAAGGGGATGATCTTCAACTAGGGCAACAAGGCTATGAAAGATATTAAATTATTCCATTTTCAGGTTCAAAAAGTTGGCATAATTTTGACAGCTGTATTTGAAAATCTTAAGGGTAGGTCGATTGGCTTTTAAGCTTAAATGATATCGTTAAAAGCTGTTCACATAATTCACATAACCAGGGATAGGATCTTGTGGACCTAAAAACTTAAAAAAAGGCAAAATAAAACTCCAAAAAAGGCATAAAAAGGCATTTATTGAGAGAAAAAATGAAATATAAAAAGTAATTGTAGTAATTTGAACAATCATGATTTTTTTAAAAATTTCAGGTAACAAGCGCCTGTGATTGTCCCTCATGAGTACTTTAAAGGGGCTAAAAGAATTCTCTACATCTGTAGGTAGAAACGAGTTGAGCCGAATTTAAGCACTTTTTTTCAAGGGTGCTGTTTTCAAATCAGTTATTCTTTTTTTCTATCTTTTTTCGTTGCTGAGATATTCACGTATTGTTTGACGTAAACACCAAATTTTAGCATTTACGTCAAAATTTTTATTGCAATTTATGAAAATTTTGAGAATTGTTTTGACATACATACGTCGATGTTTTTTTTTGCCGTACAAACGACGATGTTTTTTTTGACGTACAAACGTGTATGAACAAAAGAAACTTCTGATTTTCATGGCGTATACGGCAAACTCATTTTGGACAAAAATTTAAATATTTTGAATACTAAACGAATTTCAGATGTCCAATTACATGTATGTAGAAAAGATAAATTTTAACTATGTAGGCATTACTTTAAAGACGCTAAAAAGATTAAAAACATAGGAAAAGGCAAAAAAAAAGGCAATAACAGGAGAAAAAGCAAAAAAAGGCAATAACGAAAGAAAAGGCAAAAAAAAGGCAAAATAAAATACATATATTTGGCACGAGAGGGACGTGAAACGTGTTTGTTTTTAATTTATAATGTCGTAGGATTAAGCAAGAAAAAAAGGCAAATTCCACAACATCCTATCCCTGCACATAACACATAAAATTGGGAAAAACTAGAAAAGAGTAAAAAAATCAACTTATTTTTCGAAGTTTTTGGGGAAAACATAAGTTTAAACTAATTTTTCGATGCAAAGTCAGTTTTACTTCAAAATTCAGTTATATCAGCTCAAAATTACGTCTGAGTATATTTTCCCTGAAAAACCTAAATAATAAAATTATAATGGATTAAAAATTATAATGAAGTAAAATAGAAGGTAAAATAATAAAAATAAGATAAAGCAGATGCAAAGGATTCATAAAGTTCTAAAATACAATTTTGGTGAAAGGGTGTTTTCTTGAAGGCCTGAATTATGTTCGAGAAAGGTAGAAAGCTGACAAAAGTTTCGTTTTTTAAGAACTATGAATCTTAAGAGTGTACATCGTTATGTCAAGTGAAGGGAAGATTTTTTTAAAGAAAAGATCAAGTCCAGCAATAAAA
The DNA here is from genome assembly GCF_945859705.1 of Episyrphus balteatus. Lineage (NCBI taxonomy): Eukaryota > Metazoa > Arthropoda > Insecta > Diptera > Syrphidae > Episyrphus > Episyrphus balteatus. The sequence goes on along the minus strand of NC_079136.1, from coordinate 4,231,739 downwards.
ACTGTGAAAAAATTAAATCCCAAAATTGTTAAAAATTTTTCATTTACAACATGGATTCTAACGAGAATCAAAGCTGTTTATAAAAATATTTTATGTAAAAGGGTGTTTTTTTTTTGCAAACAAAAAATTCCGTGATAAGTCCAAAAAAATCAATGGTATAATTTTAGGAAATTTATTCAAATGTTGTCTTTGCCATTGGTATACAAAATAAAATAAGTCTATACATTTTTTTCACGTGAAAGGGTGTTTTTTTTGTGGTACCCTAAAAAAAAATAAGCAATTATGTTAAATTTGAGATTGGAAGCAAGAATATAGATAGCGTATAAGAATAAAATGGTTAAAGGGTGTTTTTTTTCATGGTACAAAAGTTGATATGCCACCCTAATGAAATTTGGCAGTTATAAATAGATAATAAATAAAATAGAATAATTTTTCTTTAAAACACATAGTGAATTTCAATTCAATCCTAAGTGGGCTTTAGGTCTGGTTTATAATTTTTTCTATCTTGTCTCCGACGTTTCGACCGTGTTTACAGTCTTCTTCAGGGCTAATATTTAAAAAAAATATAAAAAAATTATAATAAATGCTAAAAATCTATTATCAATACTTACAGATTCTATCTTCTAATTTTAAGAATTTAATCTTAAAAATGTTAAGGTTTTGTTTGTTTTTGTTGGTTTTTATTTTTAAATATTTTAAAACTTGATTTATACCAACAAAAACAAACAAAACCTTAACATTTTTAAGATTAAATTCTTAAAATTAGAAGATAGAATCTGTAAGTATTGGTAATAGATTTTTAGCATTTATTATAATTTTTTTATATTTTTTTTAAATATTAGCCCTGAAGAAGACTGTAAACACGGTCGAAACGTCGGAGACAAGATAGAAAAAATTATAAACCAGACCTAAAGCCCACTTAGGATTGAATTTATATTCAAAAATAAGGTCACGAAAATAGGAATTATCATAGTGAATTTCGTATAAATCAATTTTTAAAAAGTCAATTTGATTTCAAAAGCACCAGTTTTAAAACTGTTCTTATTTTCTAGGTATGTCCCACGTTGTTGGTAATGAACATCGATATCTATTACACAGTGAAAACAATGGCGAAGCAGTTGAACTTTTACGAGATGCAGGATGTATTCCTCTATTAGTATCAGCAAATCCTGAATTTTGTCAAAGTTGGGAAACAACAACCAAAACACATGGAAGATGTAATAACCCATTCGATACCAGAAAAACTCCAGGAGGTTCATCGGGAGGAGAAGTAAAATTTTTAAAACAACAAAAAAAAAAAACTTTTTGTATCACACAAAAATCAAAATTCAAAATTTATTAATGGTGTCAGAGTCTTTGGTTAAATTTCAGCTAGCGCTTAAGACTACAATAACGGTTTTAGGCCAATATCTAATAAAGCAGATACTCCAAGTCCCTGACAATATCCATTATTTTGGTCCCAATATTTTTGTTTCATACAATTATTAAAACTGTCTTTGAATAGTTTGACTAAATATTCTCATCTAGGGTGCATTACTTGGTTGTGGAGCATCACCTTTCGGAGTTGGATCTGATATTGCTGGATCAATAAGATTACCTGCACTTTTTAACGGAATTTTCGGACACAAACCCACTGGAGGTCTGGTTTCGGTCACCGGTCACTACCCAATGTCTGATGACAAGTTATTTAGAAAATATCTTCAAGTCGGACCAATGACACGTTATGCCAGAGATCTTCCACTTCTATTGCAAATTATGAGCGGAAGCAATGCTGACAAATTGGAGTTCTCTAAACCAATTCACACAAAGGATATTAATGTAAGAACCATATTACCTTACGTTATATTACGTATCGTTACGTTTCGTTAACCTAAAAATTTGTCTCCTTCTTTATTTCCAGATCCACTATATGATTGAAGAAGAATTGACATTTACTCGATGGCCAGTAGATAGCGATTTTAAAGTTGCTATTTTAAGGGCTATTAAGCATTTTGAAAGTAATGGAATGAAGGCAAAAGAAGTTAAAATCAAAGACTTCACGAAATCATTAGAAATCACCTTAGCATCTGCTTTCGATGTTGAAACTCCAAGTATTTTGAATAATCCTAATAAGCCAAATGTAAGAAAATCAATTTTTATACAAAATATCTAATAACCAAACTATTTTCCAAAAGCATCCTGACAATGTCTGGGCAGAGCTTGGAAAGTCTCTTATAGGAGATTCAAAGTATTCTTTCAATGGTTTATTCTTAGAAGTTCTCCGAGGCTTAAATGGTTTGATTCCAAAAGACAAAGTTAAATATTGGCTTAAAGAAGGAGATGCGATAAAAGCTGAGTTGACGGTAAATTCGAATTCCTATTTCGAATTTTATTTTTAAATGTTTCTATTTTTTTTACAGAATCTACTTGGCTCTGAAGGAGTCCTCCTCATTCCCACTTTCCATAGAACAGCAATGTCACATAACACATCCGTGTTTAATCTTGGCGGAGTTCCATTTCTTTCGATCTTCAATATTATTGGATTCCCAGCCACACACATTCCAATGGGATTAAATTCAGATGGAATACCCATTGGTTTTCAAGTTGTTGCAGCTCCATATAAAGATAAACTTTGTATACAAATAGCTGCTGAGTTAGAAGCTGCATTTGGTGGCTGGGTACATCCAAATTGAAAAAAAAAAACAAAAAACAAAATCATTGTTAAATATTTAATTATTTTTTAAGGTGTTTGAAAATTTTGTGATCTAGGTTAGAATGTTAAATAAATGTAAGAATTTTTTTAAGGAAAAGAATGACTGTGCTAAATAGGGTAGTGCACAGCTAAGCTGCTGCATACACGGGGGCATATTGGTCCATTGTGATTCCCTTTTATTTAAAAATAGCATTGATGTTCCTAAACTATTTATTGGTTTACAAAGACTGGCTCATTTACGAACCATTATGTACTTTCAATGAATTTTCTCATGTTAGCCATTGGCACCAACGCTAGATCGTCTAGTTCTCCCACGAACAGCTATTTCCCAAGTAACGGAGTCGGTTTGTTTGGAGGTTTGGACATTCGCAGAGCAGGTGTTTAATATCGAATATAAAAGCAATTTATTGATCGTGTATAATTTTTCAATTTTTGAACACACATCTTCATTTATAAAGCACTTGTATTTTGTAGACTGCATAGTTAAGATTTTGTTGAAAAGTTAAATTATATACCTATCTTAGATCTAACTCTAGATCACATTTTCAATATTAACGGGACCTTAAGGGATCCTCTAATACGCATCTATAATTTGGGGTCGATGCAATTTTAATTAAAATCATAACAAAATGTTACGTATACACCCGAGTGTATTTTTTTTTCTTTTGAAATGTATTTCCTACGTACATTATGTATGTATTACAAATTTTGAATCTGACTACAGAAAAGTCTTATTTTCGTGAATTTTTTTAAATAAGAAGGGGTTTTTGTTTGGCCTTTTCATGCTTGCAGTGATGCTGCACGCGTAATCAATTTGTATGGAAAGTTTTTTTTGTTCAAATTTTTGTCTGTAATTTTTTGAATGATTGATTTGATTTCTGTGTGTTGCAATTAATATATTATATCATATAAGAACTTACGCTACAAATTTGGGGCAGGTAAATCAATTTTGGCCGATGAACTCGAAATGCTAGAAAAAAAATATCTTTTTTTCTCTAAAGAACCAAACAACAACGCGAAATGAAAATGAAAGGATTCGTTCAGTACAACCGTATAAAATATATCAAGCTTTCTTAAGTTGTAGGTAGTTACAAATATAATGTATTACAGGATTACAAATATGAGGCGTTCAGAATAAATAATAAACCCTTTTTAAGCTCTTCAAAATTAAGTTTTTATTTTAAAATTAAAAAGAATGAAAGAAAGAAAATCAGGGGATATAGAGCTATCGATTTGTGAAACGCTTTTTTCACAATTTCCTTTTGTTCCTGAGAAAGAGCATCGTTCTGTACAAATTTCAAATGGACTTGAACCATTATTCTGAACGCCTATAATATGGGAAGTATTATAATAACAACATAAATCAATTATTAAAATATATCAATAAAATAAAAAAAAAACACAAAATATTATACGTGTTCATTTCTTGCGGAAAAAATGAAGATTTTTAAATGCAATTATCTTTATTTTAATATTAGTAATACGTAGTAAAAAATCCATAAGCCAATCGTAACGGTGTCATAACAGGTTCAATCATTTAGATAGGTTAGGTACATATATTAGGGTGTCCCTTATTTTGCAAATGGCTGAATTTAAATACGCATACGGGCTCAAAAGTTTCGCAATAAATAAAAAAAAATATTCCCAAAGTTTCAAGTCCCTATCTCAATGCTAAGTGGACGCGACTTAATTTTTAATATTTCCATACAAAATATCGATAAATTACAGGTAGTTTTGAAGTGGTTTACTCAAAAATTCGGTAAAACTGTAAAAGTTGATAGAAAATTTTGAAAATTTGCAAATATCTTCAGCACTATAAGGAGTGTACGAAAAAATTGCTGAGTCAGTAAAAAGTAGGTAACCGTTAATATCACTGTTCTTATGATATTTGCGGTTATGTTTTACTTACTAAGCATTGTTTACAAAAGAAAAATATTTTTAAATATTTTTTTCGTACACTCCTTATAGTGCTGAAGATATTTGCAAATTTTCAAAATTTTCTATCAACTTTTACAGTTTTACCGAATTTTTGAGTAAACCACTTCAAAACTACCTGTAATTTATCGATATTTTGTATGGAAATATTAAAAATTAAGTCGCGTCCACTTAGCATTGAGATAGGGACTTGAAACTTTGGGAATATTTTTTTTTATTTATTGCGAAACTTTTGAGCCCGTATGCGTATTTAAATTCAGCCATTTGCAATATAAGGGACACCCTAACATATATGACTATTTTTTTTTGGATTATGTTGTTAATGTTGGTTTGATTAAGACCTCAAATTTTTTTTTGACACGAAACCAAAAAAACAAGTAAGAATTTTAAATAAAGTAAAGCGTTGAGTATAAGTTTCTTTTGCCCACAAAACTTATAAAAGGGAAACGTTGAGTTTTATGAATAAAATTTTGCATGGGGGTATTTTTGATACATAAACTAAAAGTTAAACAAAAAAAAATTTTTTGTAAGCCAGGTTAATAAATTAAGGAGTAGAATTAACTCCGGATTTTCGTCTGTGGCTGTGACTGTTTATTAGGTAATATACAGGGTGATTTCCAAACAAATTTCAAAAAAATTAATTTTTCAAGCAAAAAATTTGAATATTACAACCACTCAAACGCATTTGCATTAAAATTTTCGTTGAAATCGGTTAAGTCATCAAAGAGAAAGCCATACATCAAAAAAACGGTTCTATAAATACCTAATTCAATTCAAAACTACTCCTTCGATCAGTGGTCGTGGCCGACCTTTGAATACAACGCTTTCTGACTAAATTGATTTCACCTATAAAAATTCTACGTTTGACTGCTCATTCTGACCAAACTTCTTAGCCTATTATCTGTTCAAATTATTTTTCGAAGAATAAATGCTAAAATGGCACGATTTTTTGGCCCTCAAAAGTTATGCAGGAGCCGTGCGTCGCAAACTTTATACTATTCTTCTTAGAAATGTAAAAAAAAAATTAAAATCATTTTCAACTTTATCTTAATTAGTCCAAACCATTAGTCTAATTTGAATATGCAAAAGAGCTAGTTGCATTTTGTATTTCCTATCAAAACTTGAATACTTTTTTATTGTAACCTTACATTTTTTTTAAATTATATCAAGTTATTGGAGTCCTGAAGAAGAATGTCATCACACTTGAAAGGCTGAAAATAAAATTCAAAGAATCAAACGGCCTAAAAATTTCAATTTTTAAAGACGAAAAAGTGTTTTCAGAGTTGAAAAGTTAACATGCTAGAAAAATAGGGTCGGGAATGATTTAAGATGTTGAAAGGAAAATTTTGTAACTTTGAAATTGAAAAAAAAAAAAATTAAATGTTAAATAGATCATCCAATTGCCAAAGCCGTATCCTTTCTATCATTCAGGTATAAATATTACTTACAGTTATAGGCATCATGTCTAAATATTAGTTAATAAGAATAAAATAAAAGTAATCACGTCTCATGAATCATTCTCTTTAGATTTAGCAAGCTTAATATACCTACTTTTAAAAAGAATAATGACATTTTATCTATATCAGTTTCATTGTATTCCTTGTAAACTTACAATAGGTCATTTCTTACTTTTATCTTACCGATGATGTGAGGCGATGATGTGTAGCTGCACATAATTACATATTATAAGAATGACACATTCGCAGTGCACTTAAATGAACCTTTTCAAAACAAAATTTCATTATTTGTCCTGAACTTTGTATTTACTAAAATGACTCAATGTTTCGTCATCAACTTAAAAATTTTGTTTGGACATAGAACGTTTTTCTAAAGATAAAAAAACTTAAAACCGTGAATCATATGTGAGTGATTCATGCCCTTTATATCTACATAACTTAATTGTTTCACTGATCTTCAAATTTCGATTTTATACTCACCAAAGTGTTATATATCTTAGGTATGTCCATGTGAAATGACCTCAGCGGCAGATGTACCTTTATTGGGATCGATCTCGTTAGGGATGGTGAAGACCATCTGCAATTTAGTTCAGGGATATTTTATGCATGTGCGTTGGATTACTAGAGTTTTTTGTTGTATCAAATTCGTCCTTGCCAAGGAATGGGATGGTGAGTCAGTTTAAATTTGGAGGCTAGTATATTGTCACTTAATTCAATGTGATTTTAGTAATACATAGGTATTATGTACCTACATTAGATTCTATAACTTTTTCAAAGCATTATGATATCGCAAGGATTGTAGGTATTGCTTAATCAATCATTGGCTGATTTCTTTACTTCATGCAACTTCAACTCGAAGTTCTATATTAAAAACTTCAAGAAAATACACAAAACTAAGAATAAATGTATAAAATGTACTCATTGAAATGTAAAAATTAATTGCATTAGCGGTTCAGAAGTAAAGTAAAAGAAATAGTTAAAACTGAAAATATGGTACACGTTTAGGATATGACAAACATTTTTTATGTAAAAAGGAAATCAGTTTTCGAAAAAAAAAACAGCGGTGCTACATTTTCGTTTTGTCAAATTTAATCATAATCGATAAAGCCGTATGAGATAACCGTATACCTCCCATACGTTGTGAAAAAGATATTATAGTGCAGATAGAATTGGCATTTAATATAAAGAAAATTGTTTTTTTTTTAATAGGAGGTAATTTACATAATGTTTTTATTTGAAATAAAGGTGAAGGATTAAGAGAGTCTATATAAAAGGGTGGAAGGGTATTAGCACAGGCAAATTATTCAAAATATGTTCATGAAATCGCATTTTTTACGGGACAAAATTTTTTCAAGGAATGTGTTCGGGTGTATGTCCTCATCATAAAAGTCTAATGCGATGATAGGACGTCGGGAGCAGCTGCCATCTTGGAAAAGAAGTTAGTTCCATTTTTATTTAATAGCTCCATTTTTTCTTATTTTAACCAAAAACGACCAAAGACAGACGTATTCACAAATAAATTATCTAAAAAATGATATATAAATGAATTCCGTGAGTTAATTAAATTCAATTTTATAGTCTGAAGTCCGGGTTATTCTCGCAAGGTTGGGACAAAATGACATTTTTTCAAATATCTGACGGAATTTGGATTTATTTGGGAAGGTAATTCTTCATGAATGAATTATAGCACTTTTAATCATCTATAAAAAAACGCTAGGTTGCTTCTACAATATGATGGTTAAAAAAAAAGTTGAAGGCTCATTTTAAAGATGATGAATTTTTTTTCACCTAAAACTAAAAATTAAAATTAACTTGGTGGAATTTAAATACCAATCATAAAAATTTATGAAATAAGTTTTCTGATTTTAGCTTCTATCTTAACTGGTGAAATGTCTTAAAATAAATGGAACCCAATGTTTATTAGACTAGATACATTTAGTTAATAACGAAAGCCCTTAAAAAGACCTTTTTGCTAACGTTGAGATCGTTGAATATTATGGATAGTTTTGAAGCTATATCATTCCAAAGAATTTTAAGTCGTGAGCTTCCTCGGAAGTTCAAATTATCTAATTATTCTGACATTGAATACAGCGGAATGCTTTAATGCTTAACCCGGAAAATTTTCGGGGCTTAACATTTTGAACAGATTTAATTCTATCCTACCAAACTAATTTTTTCATAGAGTTTAGATTTTGTTCAGAAACATCAAAAATGACGTTTGGAATGAATTAATGGTATAGAATAACCCTTTTAGTGCGCGTAAATTGAAATAGTAACGAATACCAGAGTTAAGAGCTATGAGCGACGGATTAAAGCGCGTCAAAGGTATGAAAAACCGAAGTTATGAAAAACCAGATCTATGAATACCAAAGCTATAAAACGTGGTTTTTGGGTTGGCAACAACTGAGAAGAACGAATATACAGGGTGAACCAGGAGGTTCTTGTTTTCGAAATCAACAACTTCATGCTTAAATATCTCGACTTTAACATTAACGATTTTGAAAATATTTCACACACATAACAAGCTCAACACCACCTTTTATTTAATACCAAATTCGTACCTATACACGCTGGGCCGAAAATAAGGAATTGACTTTAATAAACGGAGATATGAATTGGATTCCATTAGTAAATTACCTTAAATCTGCGACAAAATACATAATTTAATCGACAAGTGAATTTAATTATTAATTAATTGGCAGTGCTGCCAAGTTTTTCGGTTAAGCCCCGAGCCGTTTGGTTTTTTTGTCCATTTTGGCTAGGTCGTAATAAAAAAACAAACTTGGTCAACCTGACTTTTTTGTTCAGTACCACTGCCTCTTGTGAGGCAGAAAGAAAAACATCGCCATTTCCTGTTCGGACTGGGCAAACAATTGTAGATTTTCTTCATTGTCCGTTTTTATATGTATACAAATTTTTACTACAAGACCTTGGTAATGAAAAAAAAAGCGAAAGTATTTATTAATATTCAACTGATAATTTTATTATTTTATCAAAAAATTTTTATTAATTAAATCGTTTTTTTTTTAAACATGAAGCTGTTAAAACTGTCCCCAAAAACCTATTTGAACAGAATGCAAAAAAAAGTTCGCTTTGGAAGGTATTTATTTTGGAGAGCATAATTGACATTATCATAAAATTCGGTTTAAAAGGATGAGGAATTAAAAAGTTAGAAAAAAATCATTTCCAAAAGGCTTAAACAAAAAAAAATATAAGCTAGATAGCTTATATTTTTTTGTGTTTAAACTTTTTGTCCATGTAAACTCTTTATTGGATAACAACAGAATCTATTAGTTTATTTTTGTCTTCTTAAAAGAAAAGCAACAAGTACCTATTTAATAAACATTTCTGGATTACCTATCTGAAATATTTTTACTTTAGGCCATAATCATGATAAGTTTTTATATCAAAATAGCAAGGCCGAAGTCAAGAACCTACTAGCACAAATTCAAGAAATCTATTTGCCTTTTGATATGCTGTGAAATACAACCAATGAGCTGTGATTCATATACATTTAACATTTGCGCCATCATCACCTTCTCAAGGCTACTGCGAAAGCATCTTGTCGTCGTCATTTTAATATTGAATCACCTTGATCAATTCAAATCCAACAGAAATATGTAGATTATAGATACTACCTCAAACCTCACCTCACTTTTTAGCTATCACACCGATACCAGCTATAGCTACCACAAATCATTGTTGTTCTTACCAATTGGCAATTACAAATAAATCTAATTCTTATTTATTATTGTTATACATTTTCTCATTAGCATGTGTGTTGTATACAACAACAACAACTTCGATGTTTGGGTTGTGTGTATAGAAGACATTCCAATCAGAAACAATATCTGGCAGCCCTAAAAAAGTGGTTCACCTCAAAAGCTCCTGCACACTCCACCGAAATTAAATACGCGTGTTTGTGTCTCCATTTCTTTCTCTTCCGTGGATTCCAACAACACTAACAACAAAAACAACAACAACAACAAAAATGCAGAAGTACAAATTTACTCGTTTTTTTTTATCTGGCAATACCGCCACAATCGCAACCAATCCATTCTACTTGTATAGTGAATTACAGTACTGAAGGCAGACTATGGATGAATGACTCACTTCACCCCCTAACAACCCTCTTCCAAAAAAATAAACAGAAACACACTCCGCCGCAAAAAAAGATACAAAAATCAAATACACGTACGAACGAATGAGCACGAAAGAGAGAGTGAGAATGTGAGAAGGCCTCTCAAGACTCAAGATCTGAATTTGATGGCGAAGCGAAGTAGCGAAGTAACGATGATTGTGATGACTCAACCTGTGAAAAAATACCAGATACAGATACGAGAAAAAATTCAATTTCTTCCTCCATCCGGCAACACGGGCATAATTTAACAGTAGAGTTGTTTCGGCTCAAATCTGGCAAAATATAAAAAATAAATTAAGTATCACATGGACAGGGCTCATACAAAAAAATTAAGTTTCGAGACAGACATATTCAAAAGCCTAACAAACACCTGAGACAAAAAGTTTACTAACGCATGACATTAATATTTTTTATAATGAAGGCATTTTTAGTATAACTCAATGGCTTTTACTTTGAGGCTTTACTTTTCTGTGTACCTACTTACAACTTTACAGTTTTTCAATACTAGATTTAGAGTTCCACGTTGGGTGCCACTTTTTGTACAACTTAATTATTTTTTCACGAGGCTTCTTTTTGCGTATGTAGCTTGGACATTAAGATTTTTCAACAATTTTTCTGGTGAGAAACGTATGAAAATAGGATTTAGAGTTCCACGTTGGGCGCCATTTTTCGTACAACTCAATTATTTTAGTACTGAGGATTGATTTTGTGTGTAGTTTGATGATTGAGATTTTTCACCAAATTTTTCTAGTAAGAAACGTTGTATGAAAATATGATTTACAATTCCATGTTGGGCGCCACTTTTTGCACAGCTCAATTATTTTAGCATTGAGTCTTCACTTTATGTATGTAGTTGGAACATTGAGATATTTCAACAATTTTTTTTAGTTGGAAACGTATGAAAATATGATTTAGAATTCCACGTTGGGCGCCACTTTTTGTAAAACTAAATTATTTTAGCATCGAGGCTTCATTTTGTGGGTTTTGATTTTAAACATTGAAATTTTTCACCAATTTTCCTAGTCAAAACGTATGAAAATAGAATTAAGAGTTCCACGTTGGGCGCCACTTTTTGTACAAATCTATCATTTTAGCTTTCAGACGTGCCTTTAAGTGCGTAATTTGAACGATGTTAATATTTTTTTAATAAAGACGCAATCACATCTATATATTGATTCGCTTTTTGCATTAAAAAATCCAACACAACTACCCTATCTCTTTTCTAATGTAATTATTTCTAACTTTAAAACATTTTCTTCCACTGTTCCACGCACACACCCACCATCCAACACTCACACACACCTTCTCTCTAAAGTAAGAACCAGAATCTACTCGAAGGGGCAGCGCGCGGTATGTTGTCCTCTCCTCATCGTCGTCGTCGTCGTCGTTCGTGTTGTCGTGACGTGCAAATCGGCAAAACTCGAACTCGAAGTCTCGAACTCGTCTCGGCCGCTCGCTGTCGCTGCCGCTACGATTTTTTCATTTTCATATTTCGTTTACTGCAACAGCAGCACTTGTGTGTCGACCGTATTCGAGTGAACAAGTTTTCTACGGAGTGTGTTGTTTGCCTCACAATATTATTATTATTTGAATTTCCATCCACTCCGTGTTTTGTCGTTCGTGTATTGTGTTTAACTTGGCAACACTACTAAAATAAATTCATAACGACACGACGTAACCGCAAAAGAAAAAAATATATAAAAATTAAAACAAAAAATTTTACAACTTACCTCCAGTCTTTTTTGAGAGAGAGAATTGAATGCTTATTTCATGTTCATTAAACTACGTTGTGTGCTCTCAAACAAACGTTGTATAACAAATTAATAAAATAATTTTCAATTGATTTTAAAGAGAAAATCTAACTAAATTTTTATTTTAACGTGGCCCCCGCCAAGTTCCCTCTCTCCTCGCGCAATCAGAAAAAAAAAAGAAAATTATACCCAAAACAAAACCAGAAGTGCCTGCACATAGTTTTGCCTTTGCAACGATTTCACCTCAATTTTGTACTGTGTGTAAAACTGCAGCTTAGAAACTTAAAACTAGCCCGCCTTCCGCTCGCCGCCGCACCAAGTTTTTTTTTAAACAAACAACAAAAAAACCAAAACCATTTTTAGTGGATTTTCTTGTAAGAATTCCAAATTCAATAGAAAGAAAAAAATCTTGAATATTGTAATATCAATCATCGTGTAAATCGAGTCTAACCACCAACACAAATGCCATTCGACTCGTACAACAAGTGCCAGTGTCATTGTGGTAGTGTGCATAACTAAAAAGGTTTTTTTTTTAGTTTAAATTAAAACTAAAAAAAAAAAAAAAGTTGAATAAAACCAACATAAAACATAAAATATTTAAGGAACACAAAATCACTGCTTGCTTCGCTGTGACTCATAAAAGTGAAATGAAAATGAGGATTAAACGAGAATCGCCTTGCCTAGTTCTCAGGTTTAGGCCTGTTAGCATAATTCGTAAGTCTAACTTAAATATAAATTAATTAAATTATCCAAAATGATATTAAATTTTGATTGAGATATAAAAAAAATCAACAGTGGATCTCTTTTTCTTCTTTTTTATTATTTGTTGCTATTTTGTTATATTTTTTTTTTTACTCTACTTCTTGATGATTACTCATCACTTCGCCGTCGTTGTTGTCGACAACACACATTTGAACGACGGGCGCAATTTCGCTCTGCTATTCGAAACGAATACACTACACACCGGGCATATGGGATCGCATAGAAGAATATCAATGATATGAAGGGAGATAGGTAGATCGACAATGGATGGAGAGATTACATACTGCAAACAAAATTTTATTAAATAAAAAAAAAAATACTTGAATAGATCTCTAGAGGTCTCTGTGTGTTGTTTCTCGTTTTTATTAACAGAATGTGTAAAGAAGTGAGGGTTGTTTGTTGTTGTTTTTTTTTTTTTTTGTTGAAATGTGTGTAGAAATAGTTTCCATCATCAAAGGGTTACCAAACAGCTGCTTTGGCAAGAATTTTTATCGATATTGATAGTTAACTATGAATTTGTCGCATGATTAGTTAAAGAAAATTGTCAATATTTGAAACATAACAGCTGTCAAAAATGTTGCTATCTTAACAGTTAAATATTGATAAGTCATTTAATATGTCATCTAGGTACATAAACATATTTTTATCTGGGGTAGATTAATATTTTAAAGATAGAATGAGAGTTTTTAGAGTTTATTGGAAATTTTAACAAAATCCTGAGAATAACGATGATAAGAACAGCACTTAAAAAAGAATTCAGTCATCTTTTTTTTCGACCTTTAGCCTTTTTTGAGACTTTTTGGAGCTTTTATTGATTCCAAATATAATTTGTTATCTATCAATAAAACAGATAAGGAAAACGTAAATTTTTGCTAGAAAAACCCTGCATTACTCATTCATCATGCCTCACTTTCATTACATTATATTTTTAACCAATTTTTCTAGTGTAAGGCTCCATGTTGGGCGCCACTCTTAGAATCATTCAAAGATTCTAGCTTCCCTTTGTTTGTATAACTTTAACATTGTAAGTTTTCACCAATTTTTCTTGTGAGAATCGTATGAAAGTATAATTTATTGTTCCACGTTGGGCGCCACTTTTTATACAACTCAATGATTTTAGTTTTGTGACTTGAATTTTATGATTGTAATTTGAGAATTATTATTTCTACCAATTTTTTTTATAGAGAACCTAATTCAAATAATATGTAGAATTTCACGTTGGGCGCCACTTTTAGTTCAATTAAATTATCTAAGCTTTGAAAATTTCCATTGTATGTGTAATTTGAATATATTCATTTTCACCCATTTTTGCTGTGAGAATGGTATGAAAATATAATATAAAGCTCCACGTTGGGTGCCACTTTTTATATAGGTAACTCTATGATCTAATCTCTAAGGCTCCTCTTTTTGTAGGTAATTTGAACATTGTAATTCTTAACAATATTTTCTAATGAGAACAGCATCAAAATATGATTAAAAATCTACGTTGGGCGCCATTTGTTTTTTACAAATAATTTTTTATACAATTAAATATGAAACAAAGAAATGATTAAAAATTGATAGATAGAAAGTTGACACCAAACAAAAACACACTAAATAATTTCTATTTTAATGAATAATGTGAGAAAAAATAATGTTTCTAATCCATAAAGAAACCACAAAACTGTAATTAAAAAGAACAAAAAAAAAAATAACTTATCAAACCACAATTAATGGCATTTGTTTGAATGATAACATATTTTTTTTTACCAAATTTCGACCTCAAGTGTCAGGTTAGGTTCTAAAAATATAAGAAAATATGATTCATGAGAAAAATATGATAAAAAAAATATCAAATTAAAAAAGCTTAATACCAATCAGTAGGTAACAGAAGTTAATGACATTCATTAGGTATTATCGAAGAATTGTTTTCTAATATGTTGAATGGAAATGTTATTTGACTTCAACTTTTCATGTTAACTATAACTTAACCGTCAAAATGTATTTCAACTATATGCAAGTCAACCGTTGGGCGCCACTTTTTGTATGAATATTACATCAAAATAACTTCTTATTCGTTCAATTAAACAAATTTACGTCAATAAAAATTATTTGTTTACAAAAATAATATAAACCTTTGCTATCATAATAGTTTTATTACAACTTGAACTAATTAACTTACAACTTGCAAATTATGCCACACAATTTCTATTTATCTCGTCACACACATGAAAACAAAAAAAAAAATATTCTTTATCTGTTCTTTTTGTTTAAATATTTGATTTCTCTAATCAACACTACAAAAAAAAAAAAACGAGAAGAGAAAATAATATTAATATAATAATAATTTTAATCATTTGTATGATATATCTTTTGTTGACTTTATTGTTCTGTTATCAATTAGTTTATTTTGTTTGCACCTTTACGAGTATTGCGCACGTTTTTCAATGACGTGACAAATTATTTATTTATCAATTTTTCTTTTCTTTTTTGAAGTTTATAAAAAATGCAATGAATCAGCTGCTGAATGTTGAAGCGAGCTATAGATTAGATTTTTTATTAAGATTTAACAATTTTTTGTGATAATCTCTTCTTTCTTTTAAATTAACAATACAAAACGTGTCAAGTTAAAACTTTAAACTTTGGAAAGTATAAGATTAAATAGTTTGATAAATCAATATTGAACGTGATTCATGGTTATCAATTTTCATTTAAGAAATTCTCAAAAAAAAAATCATTTGAACAAAGCCAATTTCATGCAAATATTTATCTTTATGTTTGAAAATATGAAAGAATTCTTCTGCAAGAACTTAAATAGCTAAGAATTTCAAAAAAAAAAAAAAACAATTGTGGCACATGTCAGATATTTATAGAATTTCTTTTTATAAAATATTTAAAAAAAAAACATATATGCCATATTGATGACAGTCATTATGAAATTACTTAACATAAAGTTCAGGCTAGCTGGTTGTTATTTTTAATTATAAATGATTTTTACATCTTTTTTAATCAAAAACTTAACCTAAAGCAACAAAGCTAAGAGGGCGCTCGTAGCTGCAAAAAGAATTTTTAAAAAAACTATTTGCGCATGAGTCTGAATTTATTCTAAGGTCTTAAAAGCTTATTTCTTATCTTTTTGGGATTTATTAAATTTTTAGTTTAGGGGACTTATTTTATTGAGTAGTATTCCTAGAATCGGGGATTTAATACATCAATTATTTTATTTATACCTATTCCGTCATCTTGAAGTTTTTTTTTAACTTTATGCTGAATGCTTTCATTTTTTATTTCATGAGGGTTAAATTGGCAAAAGATCAATTCAACTGTCAAATTAGTCTGATTATGGCGGAAACAGAATATTAAAGCTTATGCCACAATATCTGACAGTCTAACCTGACTTTTTGACATTTTTTTTTCAATGGAGAGGCAGCGGTTAATGCAACTAAACTACTTCCCACTTACTATACTGTAGCATGAATAAACGCTCCTGTTCAGACATATGTTTATTATTTGAGTGACAGATAAAGAAAAAAATACTTTCTTTTGTGCAATGCTTTATGGTGCAAACACATGACCTTGTTATAACTTCTTTCAATTACCTACTCATACCTTACACTATTAAAGTCAACTTATTTGAAACAAGAACTTGTTTTATGGAATCGTGACATTCTCTATGAAACAGATTTGTGAAATAAGTAGGAAAAATATTTCAAAGAAAAATCATAATAAATTATCACTTTGCATACGCACATTAAGGTCAACAAGTCAAACAGAACTTATAGTACTTTGTCTTGAGAAAGACATTTAACTATAAAAGTTATAAAAAAAAAAAAAAACAAATGAGTCAAGAGTAGAGATAGATAGTAAAATAAAACTGGACTTTCGTTTGTTTTCAATTTACAAAACAAACAACTTCAAATAATAACAAATAAACTTTTCAGTCTTATATGAGAAGATAAGAATTTATTTCCGCACGACACTACTTTACGATATTTAAAGTGGTAAAAATTGTATTCAAATTAAAATAACGACAAAATATAAAATCCTTTTTTGATAATGATGATGAATACTCGTAAAAAAGAAGTGTGAGAAATGCTTCATGTTTTGAATAACTTGACATATACTCGTACATGACTAAGTGTCAAGTTATTTCCATTTTAAAAGTGTTTTGTCGTTTTTTTTTTTCTTCAAATTTAAAACTCTTGCACCGGATGTCCGGGAAGATTATTTGGTTAACAACCTCGGTGGTAAAAAAAAAATACAGTAAATACAACACACAAAGATAAAGGTGTACACAGAAGCTATTAAATTCTCTCCAAATCTTATGGTTTAACTGTTTCCTTTGTGGTAATCATTATAATCAAACGATTTTCTAATCATGCTTTGGGTGTGAATGACTTGACTTATGTCACGTTAACACTACTGTCAAAATTCTGTTTATGATTTAAATGCCATTATTGGAGAACTAAATGTCAAAATTATGACAATAGTTAACAATTTCCATTTTGACATTTCATATAATGAATGCGTTCAGCACAAAATCAAAATATTCTTTAAAATGTAAAATTGTTTGATAAATCTAAATCTTGAAAATAAATCAAATAAACAACAATAAAAACTGATATAAGAAAATATAACAGTTTAAACGTCTACAAGAAACATTTGTCAATAGCAATTTCGTATATAGGTAGGTACCAATCCGAACAAAACAGCTTCAAACTCGAATTGTATAAACCTTATCAGCCTAGATAAAGTAAATTAATTTTTTGAACAACTTTGCTACTCTTGAAAGTTAATGATTTTTATAGCAAAATATTGAAAATGACAACTTATTATGGAAAGAATGTGTTAAACTGTCACAAAAATGTCAACTTATTGCATACCTATTAAATTTAAACATAAATGAAGTACTCAAAACTTTATAATAAAAAAAATATATGTTTATAAAATTGAGGAAATGACTTGAATAGAATAATAATTACAAAATATTATTCTACAAGTATCTACTCCATAGGTATGAGAGAAATACAAATAATATTTGTTTTTTCTTCTTATCAATGTAAAAGTTTCTTTTTTGGATGTTGAATAAATTTTTATTTTGATCATGACGTCAGCAAAAATGAAAAATTATTGTTGTTGAGAGCAGCTAGCAGACATGCTTTTATCATGTAAATCTGTAAAACGTGACGTGTAAACTAATCACTCCATCAAGCTAAAGGGTTGCCAGTAATGTGATTTTTATTTTTTGCAAATATAATTTGATTATTCTTAATCGATATTTCTAGTGAATCATAGATTTTCACTTGTCACTCTGCAATTATTATTGACAAATGACGTATGAACATATTCTTGCGTCAGAACTCAGCATATGGTAATTAGCTGTCATTCAACTTAAAACCCAATATTTGTCAATGACAAGTAATAGGTGTGTCCTATAAAGATTCATATGACACATTTGATGGCTCATTGCAAGAAAAAATCTCAGTTGACCGCTTGTGGTCGGAAATTCCTGTGACAGTAATTTGTTTGATTTATAAAAATTAAAATAGAAGAACAGGATTTCTTGTGCTTGGTTTTAAAATAAAAAAACAAACTGTCAAATATTTATGCTAATGTAATAGATTTTTATTAAATTGGTCTGTTCAAACTTCTTCATTGAACAGACCTAATGTTTCTTTTCAAAATGTGCGTTTGATTTTACTTTGCAAAGTACTTTCAAGTAATACAACAATTTTTTTCTCTATGGAAAAAAGATGCTAAGTGCAATAAGAATCGCATACTTCAAAGTAATCACGTTGGAAATAAAACTGTCACGTTGGAATACAAATTTTTTTTTAATCTTTTGTTTAGTTTGGATAAGCTGGAGCTGTTCACTTGGCAGTAAAAACATTGTAATTTGCTCTAAAAGAGTCCAAAACAAGTCTTTTAATAGTAAAATAATTTTATTCTGGCAATGTTTTCCATTTTTAAAAACCCAAAGAATATCAATAAATTTTGTATTTTAAAAAAAGACATGATTCAATTCAAATTTATATGTATAGGTACACGAAAAACAAGCACTTAAAAAATTTAATCTCGTGTCTGAGATTAAATATACAAACAAATCTCTTTTGACGCAATTACTAATTTTTTTATATATTTTTTTTTAATCTTTCAAACCTTAATTGAACCCGATTGTAGCTTTATCAGTTTAATGTGTCTTTCATGTACTAGTGCCTATCAGTAGTTAAACATGTTTTATGTCAATCTTTAAACTACATACATAAATCTACAATAATAATTTTGATACTGATTTAACTTTATGCCCCTTTTTTAACTCAAACCCGTATAAGTATGCATTTTCAAACAAAATGCCTTGATTGTTTTGATGGCATTTTATTTTTTTTTAAATACTTAAATACACATGAGGGGCTTTGAGATTTGTCTAGATCCATACAATAGCCAACAGAAAAAAAGGGGTGAGAACCGAGGGTTGTTTTCTTTCATATAAATTTTCAATTAAACGTCAAAGTCCCCTTTTACAGCAAAAAAAAAAAATACTTGTAATAGATGAACAATGTCGGTCTATTGAAAAGAATGTCGTGTACATTGTTTGAGTATGAAATAATTGAAAAAAATATATGACTCATCCAGTTTTTTTTAATTTTCGAAGCTTAGCGCACGCATTTAGAATGAATTTTCACACGAAATGAACATCAACATTATTTTCATTGACATTCTGTATGAATGAGTCTTCACAAACTCTCTTCAACAAAACTCACCGCTCTATTACGATTTATCTTTAAACAAAAAATCAATATTCATATCATTCACTGGAATATTACTCATGATATATCTTTATTTTTGCTTATTCACACAGCTACCCATAAGGACTACAACAGTAATAAACGTCAGTCGACGAGTTCAAATGAAGAAGAAGCCTCCGGTAGCCGGGTACCCCCTTTAATGAGGAGTTGCTCTAGTCCAGCCATATACGGTGAGTACTAAATTGCAAACAAAAAATATAAAGTTTATGGTAAATTTTTCTGACACATCACTAAACCACACCACACACCAGACTTTTTAATTGAAATTGACACGAACTTTGGAATTGTGCTACCGATTACGTGTCAATATCTCTTTCTGGAATCCCCCATCACAATCAAAACAACATACAATTTCTGATGAGTTTACTACAACAGAGAGTTGCATTATTTGTAACTGAAACAAAACTAGGAGGCAAATCACGATTATCGTGAACATTTAATTGGATTTTGATCGTAACTTTACGTTCACACCTGATATTTTCACACTTAATTTTCCATTGTATAGTTAAATAATGCTAAGAGTCCTGAGAGAAATAGAACTATCACTTATTCATTCGCAAGCGAACCTAAGGCAAAAAACAAGTATGTAATTTGTATTACGTGTCAATTTAGTTATGAAAAATTTCATGTGAATGAACACACCTACTTTTTCCATTTTTCATAGCCTTAATGTTCTCTCGAAATGTCACAATTAATATTTAGTAAAAAAATATTTGACAAATGTCATTTTTATCTCTGCTTGTAAAAAAAGGATGCAATGGACAAGGATTTAGCAGTCAAAAATGGAAAGCATTGGCCAGCATGAACACATCTAATTTTCAACTTTAAAAATGAAACGAATTGCTTGTGTTGTTGGCCTAAAGTTTTTCTCAAAGTGACACAAGAAGTGTTCAGTCAAATGTGTCAAATTTCATGCAGATTTTTTTTTTTTGAAATTAGGCGCGTCCCACAAACAGAGATCTCCATGTATTCAAAGAATTTAAGTGGGATACAAAATTTCAACTTTAGCTTCGTTTTTGACGGAGATTTATGGGTTTATTTCTAAGTGATATTATTTCTTTACCTAACCAAATGTCTGAATGAAATGATATCCCATAGAAACGGATCTACCATGAATTAAAGGATACAAATACAAATTTTAAATAAAAAAAAGTACTTCCTCTTGTGCCATTCAACATCTCTCCCTCTGATGCACTTTTGCTTCTGTTTTAATTTTTTTCGGAAACAAACTACAAAACGGTACTCACGTAATTCATTCGATTTCCGTTGCGTGAATTCGCTCGCTCCCTCTCTAAAAATGTGTTTTACTTCTTCGAGTTGCGGGGAAAATGCGCCACGACACGAGTGGAAAAACTTCTCAATGAAACGTCACCGGTTCATAAGTTCAATTATAACCTAGCCCCTTTTTCGCCGAACCCCTTGATTCTCATTCTTGAATGTTATGCATCCCCCCCAAACATCGTAACAGGCAAACAGAGCGCAGCCCCATAAAATACCTACTTTTTTATTATTGCTTCGGATTCGTTATTTTTATCCCTCAGTTTGTTTACTCACAAAAGCGCAGATATTAAGAAATAAAAAAAAAATAATAATAATAATAAACGAAAAGAAAAGCAAAAAAAAACAGAACAGAACAGTCTGAGCTAACACACACCACTCGTGTTGCTTGTATGACTCATCGCCGTCATATCAATGTGTATTGTAGCAAGGGGCCATCTGAGTAAGAGAGATGTGTATTATTATTGTATGGTCTTGTTGTTGGCATAGAAGAAGCAAACGGGTGGTAGTTTGGGGGAAGTCATTAAGAAATCTAGCACATGACAAGTGAGAGATGGGGGAAACATCGCAACAACGAAAACGAACAGATCGGCGAAAGAAAATGATTCTGCGACGACCAAGTGTGATGGGATGTATGCGGTGTGGTGGTTCCAATGGCTTTCCTCTAAAAATAGCTCTTTTATTCTTATTCTTCTTGATCTTTAGATGCTAATTTTATTATATTCTTTTTATTTTGTTGTCTTGTTCTGTCTTACTCATTTTTTTCTTTTTTTTTTTTTTGCAATTCTTGGTGACTCTTGCAGACATTGAGACTCATCCTGCGTCACCCGTATTCCCGCACCTGCTCCTCGGTAATGGAAAGGACGCAGATAATCCTGAAGGTGTTGGCGCAAATTGGGTATTGAATGTTACCTGCCAAGCACCAAGTACAAGCCCGCAACCGGGAATGAAATATAAGCAAATACCTGCCAGTGACACGCCCCATCAGAACATCAAACAGTACTTCCAAGAGGCGTATGATTTCATCGGTAAGTTATTACGATTTACGAGACACGACACTCATGATGACTCTTTTTTTCTTTCAAATAAAAAAAAATAATTTTGATTTATGTTAATTTGCGTCGTCCAAATAAATCGCAATTTAAATGACCGGCATTATAACTCTCTCACTCAAATTGAGTTGTGAAACTTGTTTATAATTCTTCTTTTTTTTTTTTGTACCGAAATTAGGGTAAAACAGGTCTTTCATTATTTTAGGGTATTTTCCTATGACATTATGACTAATATAGAATAGAAGTTTTTTTTTTGCGCGCCATTCATATAAAATCTGGCAAAATCAAATAAACATATATTTATTCTGCTGAATGCTCCTCGAAATATTATTGGTTTCGAGGTGTGTAACAGAGCGAAGTTAGTCTTCTATAAAAACACATTCCTTAATGAAAAAATTTCTAAAAATAGCCTGAAGGCACCAAAAATTGGTGAATGATATAGTCATAGCCCAAAATTGTTTTGCCTTAAAACATGGATTTGTTTGATTTTATTTTCTTCTTTTGCTCTCTGTAAAGAAATTGGAAAGGCAGAAATGTAAAAGAGACATAATAGCAGCTGAAGAAACAAGTTTTTTTTGCTACTTTTTTTTACAAAAAAGCTACAATGTAGTCATAGAGTCTTGAGAGCAAACACCAAAAATTTTGCGTCATATTTTGATGAATTTTTATTGGTTTTAAGGTAGGTGCGGAATTTATACCTATCTTTTGGTTGCTAAGGGTATTCAAAATTGAAAAATTATGGAATTTAAATTGGCGAATTTTTTTATGAATATAAACAATGATTGTTGGGCGCCATTCATATGCAGATTTGTAATTAAGAAACGAAATCTGCGTAGGTGATATGCCTTTTGCTTTATATGAGATAGAACTTTCTTGAAAACCGAAATGAGTCTTGCGTTTAGAAAAAGATTATTACTGGCTCAGCAGTCTTTTGGACAGCTCACATGATGTTTCTTTCATTTGTATACTTTAAACTCAACCTATTTGCTTAAAAAAGTAAACAAACAGAACTGATGCATGTGTTAACCTTAAAGCTGTCAAAGAATATAATGTTTATAGGCGTGTTTTTACACTTTTTGTTGAGTTCAAACAGTTATGGCTTTAAAAATTGACAGTAATGTCAACGTCACTTTAATAACACTAAAATTCCCGGATCTAAAAAACTGGCTTCAAAAAAAACTGAAAAGAATTTCAAAAAGTCCATGATGCAAGCAAATATTTCTGTCATTAAAAAAAATGCTCTTAAAATTATTATAAATTGAAAAGACAAACCACTTGTATTGTAATATTTTTAGCAACATTTTTAAACCAGTCTTTCAGGTAGGTGGTGTATCAAAGTCTCAAAGTCTTCAAAAAAAAAGCAAGCAGAAAATAAAAAGTGATTCATTGACACTTTAAGGTGCCAAATTGTATGCTCTTAGGAATGCCTGACCTAATCGATATAAATTATTTATTTACCTGAGAAGAGGTTAAAATACAGGGAATCCCCTAACTTGTGGCAGATTTTTTAAAACTATTTTCGATACCTGTGAATTAGGAATCACCTTTTGCTAGCTATTCATACAAAAAAAACTATACATTGCATAAGTCACTCATATAATTACTCCTATAATACTTCATATATGTATACTACCTACTATCCAAATGTCACTCATTACTGTTAGTCTAGTTGATCTGTCATCGCAATATAATTACTGTTACCATGAATCGAGTTCAGGTACCCGTCAGCCGTCAGATAATGACCGACTGTATATCGTTAAATTTTTTTTATTTTTTACTTCACTCCTTTCTATCTATCTCTAGCTAAAGCTATATGGCTATAATACGCACTGACTCATCGCTAAAAGTCTCGAGCAATGAAATCATTTCGTGTTTACACACGGAACCAATTTTGTTTTCCTTTTATATATAAATCTGCCAGTGATAATCACTTTGCGCTAAACCGCGATGCCGCTTATTTTGTTGTTGTCAAAAAAATATATGCGCAGCGCCACCTAGCAAAAATACGATAACTGTCAATTGCGCTCTGGGTCAGTCAGCATCTTTTGAAAAAAAAAATAATTTTTAAATAATAATAATAAGTATCTACGCATATGTATATACGAAGTGGAATTATTATTTGGCAATTATCGCCAAATCCATCTCACTCTTACTCATATCACAAAGTGCTGCTAAGTGTTCCATACTTCAACACAACAACAAAAAAAACAAACAAAATAAAAATTATGATAATCCCTTGCGTCTCACCCGCCGCCTCTGGCATTTTATTATACACACTGAGTATAGAGCTCGAGCACGAACGAAGACCTTTGAAGGTGAGATTCAGTGCATGAGTCATCGTCTGAATCGTTTTTTTTTTTATAAAATTTGCGCATGTGTTGTTCGGCGCGCAAACACATGCAACTAAAAATAAACATCTCATAAATAAAATGCCTTTCCAGCGAGGGTAAGGCAGTAGCGGCGCAGAAAAGTAAAAGGGGGGAAATGAATAAAGTTTTTGACGATAAAACACAAAAAAAGAAAACACACAAAAATCGAAATCGTACTTCTGTGCTAGTGTGACCTTTTTTGTTGTTGTTGTATTTAGTGTGTGTGGCACGCTACACTCTGGGTGAGTTCAAGGTTGTACGAACCAGAAAACCACTGTTGCGCTCCAAAAGTGCTACTGTTGAACGCGCTACCGGAGTAAGGGTATTCCTCAAAATAGACTGCCTGTCCGATATAATGTCTGCTTTCCGGGGTTAGTTGGACGATGAGAAAAAATAAAAATAAAAATAAATATAAATAAGAAGAAAAAGTTTTTCTTAGCTTTTTCTTATTTAAAATATTTCCGCACTCATGTTTATTACTTTTGTTTTTGCTAAAAATATAATATTTTGAACAAAATTTCTGTCAAAATGCCAAAAGACCAAACATTTTCTAATCGATTCATGTGCCGCGCGACAAATTTGGCTCAACACTTTGTTTTTTTTTTTTCTAAAAATGAAAAGAAAAATAAATAATAATTTGACTTTGCATCTTTTGTAGAAAAAATAGAAAAAATCTATTAGTCGTAGTAAATGTACCCTATTTTTATTATCAACTGTTATATGGGGTATCATTTTTTTATGGTTTGTTGATTAGAAAAAAAGGTATGGTGTGGAAGGCAAGGGTAAGGGCAACGGTGAGTGTACTTGAAGAGAGAGAGTGTTGCCATAATGCCATTATTTATACAAAAAAGAAGAAGACAAAACACGGAAAGATTGTAAACGAAGACACGAAAGAAGGGTATTTTACGATAGCAAACCCAAGAAGAAAGCAGGAGGTAAGGGTGGTTTGGTTGATTGGTTTCCCCTCCTGTCCTGACTCTTATTTTTTATATGAGGTGCAGATGTACGTAAATATTATCGATGGTAAATGGCTTTGGCAGCAGCAGTGACGACGACGATGACGATGAGTCATCCATTCAATGTACTGCGCCACCATTATCTTCATTACAACATAACGACCAGCGACACGACGACAGTGAACGGTGTTGTGTTGTTGTTCGGTTTGATATCTCTCCAAAAACGGTGAGTGTAACATAAAACAGTAGCAAATCTGATGCCAAACGCCAGGCGCTTTCTTTTTTCAACATTGTTTATTGTATAGCACTTGGGAATATTAGATCTTGATTTATGGATTTCTTTACAAATGGAATATGAATGTGATTTTCATGAAGCGTTGAGGACTAATGGGGGGAATCCTTTTTGTGAGCAGGGAAAATGGATATGTTTTATAGGTGGGTTGGGTAAATGTTGCTTCTGTCAAATATTTATGAATGACTCAGTAATCTAGTAGATATGCAAAAAATGAGAGCCTTTAAAATACATCAGAAAATTTTTGTTTTAAAATGAACACAGCTATTTAAATTAAGAAATCAAAATATTGAACACGATTATTTTCAAAGTTTTTCAATTTGACAGTTGTTAAGCAACCTCGAACGCACCCGTTTTATAGAAAAGGCGTGTTCATAAATAAAATATCGCCCAACAAGAGATTTTTTTTTAAGTGGGAAACAAATTTGGATTTGATTTGCAAGATGGTGAATTTGATTTGCACTAGAATGAATTTAATTTGCAAAAAGATGAAATTAATGTAAAAAAAAACCTGTTCGATTGCAATAAATAATGAGTAAATCATGTAAAAGAACTATGTCACTGCTATAAATGCTCTACATCAACAACCAAAGTAAAAAAAACTTCCTAAAGAATATCTTGAGAATGAAACCATCATAAAAGTAAATTATTGATTGGTTACTTATCACAAACATTCCCAAAGTTTGTAAATACTCGAGAATGATGAATAGGTTGGCATGGAAACTTTCAAATCTTTCCCATAACACTTTATCAGCACCTTGTTGCCGGAAGTTCCATTGATATTTTTTATTTATCATATCCAAATCAATGGTATAAACATAGTACCTACCTATTGGAATTTCACAACTTCCTATTTCAAAAAATAAACCATAGCACCCTTGAATACTTAATTTGTTTACGTATGTATATGTATCGGGTGGGAATATTTTGTTCTAAATAGCAAAAGAACGGTAGTGGGTTGTGGTTTCTACCCTCAGTTACTGTGGTTAAACGATAAAACAAAACAAATTGTACAGGTTCGTGTTAAAAAGATATGTAGTCAAGGAACTTACATTCTTATCCATCTATTTACCCTACATTGAAATTTTTTTGTTATCGAATAAAGTTTCGAAACCAACGAAAAAAAATCAACCCTCTAAATGTACTGTATTATAAATGTAAGAATAAATACAAATGACTCATGAAACACACTTGAAATTCTGATAAGCAAGCCAAACAGAATACCAACAATAAATAAAACACTTCAACTCTCTGATAATAAAAGAGTATAATAATTGCCAGCAACCAACAGGCCTTATCATTATCAATATTTTAATAAAAAAAAATAATTTTATAGGTATGTTTGTTTGTACGTACGTTACTTTTTTTTGACAAAAACTGAAGTGTGTTATCTTATCAAAATGGGAAAAAACAATCTATAAAAGACCACAAAGGTCATCAAATAATAATATAATTCGATATTGACAATCTTAACAAATCGCAACTTATTTTTCATTATTAAACGTTTTTTTTGATTAAGGGGTATATGAATATGATGACTCTTATCAAAAGCTTTCGAAAAAATAAAAATTAAAACAACCTATAAGGACTTGCACAATCATTAAAAATGAATCGTGCGTGGATGACTCTGACTAATATTGATTTCATTACTAATTATATTGATGGAATTATTATTATCGTTGAAGTAAAAAAAAAATTGTACTAAATCAGGGTAACGCCACAGTAATTGCGAGCGCTATATTGATTCATCGTTGTAAACAGAGAATATTTGTTTTGTACGCCTTAGTTTATAAATAACAAAATACAATACACCACCATATTACACCCTCCTCTTTCAACTCCTACTCCTTTATCACAAACCATTTTCCAAAAATGAGTCATATTTTGTGCGTTACACACACGTTACACACCAAAAAAAAAAAAAGGTGTCGTCGTGGCTTTATTATGTCATATCGTATCGTCGTGGTTGTTGTCATTTTGTATTGGCCTTATCACTCGTAAAGAATGCAAGTGACATTTTTGTTTTTGGGGTCGTAAAATGTTTACATATAAGAGGTACGCTAAATATGCAGGCATACTCTTAACGAGCTGCAGCAACACGACCAACAAACGATTGATGACCAACCAAGACACGTACTTTATACTCTTGTTGTTGACGACAACAACAAACGAAACGACGATGATGATGGTGATGATTCACAAAGTCGGGAGTCTTCCCCAAGATTCTTTTCAACGATTGTGCGCATTCATTCATTTTCAAGAGTATGACGAACCCTTATACTTCTGTTTTTTTTTTTTTTTATTCTGCTGCTACTGCCAAAGGATACCTAATTGTTTTTGGTGAATCATTTTTTGGTTGGTACTTTAATCAATATATATCCCCCATACGTAAAATATTTATAAAAATGGACTTTTAATGGCCAATGAATTATACTGTCTTTATTAGTCAGAGAGAGTCAGAATTCATACCCTAATGTCCTTGAGGCTTCTTAACCCTTTCGGACCCAGCGTTACTCTCATGTAACATATTTTTAAAAATTCGTAAAAAATATTCCATTAAATATTTTTTAGGTTTCGATGGCTCAATTGAAAGATAATGATGCCTAGTTACTGGATTATTACAAAAATTTAGTCAAATATCAAACCTTTAATTTTTTTTAATCGAAAAAGGAACTGAATTTCACTTTTTTTTCTTTTTTTTGCAAAAAATTTTTTTTTTATATATGGTCATAATTTTGAAAAAAAGATATAAAAAAAGTTAATCCAGAAAGTGTTTTGCTTTTTGGCTTAGAAGAAGTAGCATATATTATTGTTCCATAAAAAATTATTTTCTCAGTTGTCCGACTTTTTTTGGTGGTCATAGGCAGTGCATGTTACTTACATGCAACATGAGAGTAACACATTAGTTTTGCTATTTATTATTTTGGAAAATAACTTTTTGCTATTCATATTTCTTAGTTGTGATGTTTTTGATACAATAATACTGAAAAAACATTTTTTAATATTGATTTTCTTAGCTTGGGTTCGAAAGGGTTAATATGAGTGTTCTCCAAAAACAAAACCTGCAAGGGTTATAACCTTTTGCTGTTGTTTCTTTTTGTATAGGGTAATAAAAGTTTACAGACGTATTTCGAAACAAAACGAAAGAATGTTAATAAGAATCGTTATAAAGTTTCAAAGTTCAAATATATTTTTATGATTTTATGACTTATGAAATATAAGTTTTTTTTATTTATTGTTATTTATGAGAGATATCTTTTTTAAACATAAAAAAAAAAAAAATTATTCATGACAAACTAAAATTGCATTCTGGTAACCCTACGTACCGAAAGGAACAACTTCAATTTCGTTTCTTTAGCCAAAACAATAATTGTCGGATCGTCGGATGCAAACGGAGGGGAACAGCGCTCGCAACCGCACTCGACGGATGAAAACTTATCGAAAATACAAAGAAAACAACAACAATTGACAGTAGCTTCCGACTCCATCCGCCAATTATAGTTCTGGCTTTTCAAATGCCAATTTAATTTGTAGTAGAACAGAACTAGGCGCGTTCAACAAAAAGAAATCTTTCAATCAAAGTTTTATTTTAGGTTAAAAAAGGTTTAAGCCAATGGTATGACGGCGACTGACATTTTTTTAGACGAACCTATTAAAATACCTTCCAGCTTAAAATTATTCAGCCAACTGACTCTGATGCCTGATGATGGGAAAAATGATATTCTCCAAGTAGGCCGAAAGTTAAACCATTGTTAAACCTGAGTTTTAAACCATGGGTTTATCAATACCGGCATAAAAAACGGCGATTCAACTTGTATTAACAATTTAAACAAATTGAAGCTTAAACCAGAGTTAAACCTAAGCTTAACCATGGTCTACATATTTGAATTTGAACGCATTAACATAAATCAAACCGTTTTTTTGTTAAAATATCTTAAAAACATACTCTTTTTTCGTCAAATATACAAAAATTCTAAATATTTTTTTTCTTTATATTTACAGAAGAAGCACGATCAAAAGGTTCAACTGTCCTCCTCCATTGTCATGCGGGTATTTCACGTAGTGCAACAATTGCTATCGCCTATGCCATGCGTTACAAATCCTTGTCTCTTATCGAAGCCTATAAACTTGTTAAAGGCGCTCGACCAATTATATCACCCAATCTTAATTTCATGGGTCAATTATTAGAACTTGAACAAAGTTTACGTGCAGCTGGTGTATTAGAGCCATTAAGTCCAACAACAAATCCAACAACTAGTCAAAGTGCCCCAACGTCTGACAATGAAATGGAAGAAAGTGACGCAGAGGAAACATTGCAATGTCCTCGGTTATCATTTTTAACCTTTGATTCAGATAGTTCATCATCAACGTCATCTGGAATTGCCGAAACAGTTGAATCGGTACCAAGTTCTACAACAACCTCCTCAGTGTCATCATCATGTTCGTCATCGCCAGTATCAACAACGGTGCCGAGTATATTTTCCACCAATAATAATACAGTGGTTGGAGATCAGTGTAATGCTCCTCCAATATTGATGTCCTTAGCGAACAATTAATTGATGATGAAAGAGACATCAGAATGAGAGTATATATTAGAGAAGCGTAAACAGAGACAGAGACAAAACATATTTTACTATGATGGTTGTCCTACACCGGAGAGACCAATGCAAACATTGTTCTAGAAACATAAAGTTGCTAGATTATATTAATTTTAAGTTCGATAAATTTTTAAAATGAAAGAAAGAGAAAAAAGAAACAAATGTGTTTAGTATGTGAATATCTTATTTCGTTTTTGTAAAATAGATTAATTTTTGTTGTTGTATAAATGAGAAATATCCCAAAACCCCTCCTTTCCCCCCTCCTTTTCCCCTTCTTAAATTAACCTAAAAAAAAAACTCTTGTAACTAAATGAGACAATACATAAAAAAAAAATAATGATGAGCGATGAAATTCTTGTGCATAGTTTGTAGTTTATATATAAAATAATCATACATATATATATTTTTAATTTATTGAATTATAAAGTAAATCCTTATTATTTTTGCGATTGTTTCTTTTAGTAGTATAGTAGAATAGGAAATTTTGAAAAAAAAAAAATTAAAAACAAAAAAATATTGATCTAGGTACTTAACTACAATTTTTCAAAATTAAAAGAAAAATATTTTTCTAAATTGCATATGAAAAAAAAAAAAAACAGAATTCAGAGATTAAAAAAAAAGAGTTTTATACTTTTTTTTACCAGAAACTAACACTGGCCTTAAATGAAACTGCAGACATAACCATATATAAACTAAATTATATATATATATATATTGCAAAAAATAAAAATAAATATTATTATTCTACTGTAGACCTAATAATACATACATATTTATAAAAGTGAGAAGAAAAAAAACACGCTGATGTTTGTGTAAATTATTTATATTATAAAACTGTTTTAAGTTTTAAACAATTTCATAACTTATTTTCATGCTATATAAAAACAAAAACAAATGCTAAATTAATGCAATTTAAAAAATGGTTAACTATTATAAACAAAACAAAAAAAAAAATCATTAAAATTTAAGGTTTCTACACACAATTTTGAAAATAAATTTATAAAAATCAAGAATAATAAAAAAAAAATACGAGTACCTTTTTCAAAATATACGAGTAGAACATACAATTATAAGTGATGAATCAGAAAAATAATATAAGAATAAATATAAAAAAAATAAAAAATACATATTTAAATAAAATAAATTGGTCTTTTTACTTTTACGAGGATATCAAAAACAATAACTAGTATAATTTCCCATATCTCTTATTGGTAAAAAAAAGAAAATTGATGTTTTTTGAGAACAAAGTCAAAAGTTTTGAACAAATCTATCTAAATAATGTACGTAGGCATTTTTAATACAACATTATTATTACATTCGAATCAATAATTTATTTACTCCTGTTGTAATGTCTCAACAACACTGTAATAATAAGTACACACGTCTGTTTAACGTCAAGTGTAAAGTTTTAAGGACATTGGTAAAGAGCAAAACATATTTATAAAGTTACATTATTAAAACGTGATACCCTGCGAGACTGACAAGGTGTTTGCGGCTTATGCATTTATGGCTTATGTTTTTGAAATGAATTTTTTAAACGATCTGTTATGAAAATCGTTGTCAATTAATTTGATCGATTAGTCATTGTTTATTGATTTGATCGATTAGTCAGCGATAGAAATTTAAGGAGTTCTATATATAAAAAAGTTACGCATACGCCATAGTGAACCACCTTTGCATAAAAGATGTAGGTACGTGCATGTGTGTGTGAACATATAGCATTCGCACTTTTAATTAACCTAAACACAAATTAGTTTCACCTTTTAACAAATATGTTTCACCCTTTAGCAAGTATATTTCACCTTTTAGCAAATATAATTAAACTAAAAGCAAATCAATTTAATAGTGAGGCGGCTTAGCATTAAAAAAGAGTTCAATCGTGCACTTTGTGATAAAAGCATGAAATTAACATCGTTGGTAGTACTCAATTTAAGAGTTATTTTGAGATATTGGGCCACCTTGTATTCCATTCGGAAGGGTAGATACAAGACTTTTTCTGTGTTGCACTCGATTTGTTGCATATCGTAGTATAGGCAATTAAATATTGTATTAATATGATACATGATTTCGAGGTATTTTCTAACGCCCGATCGAATAAAATCAATACCAAAATGTCTCGACCATCATGTAAAAAGTTATTGGACTCTTTATGAATTGTCTTTTACTCAAAGAGCAAGAGTCAAAATATTATCAAGTACTCCTTGAAAAAAAGTGGTAGGTTGATAAAATTTCGTGTGGACGTTTCATATACCATAGAAAAAAATAATAAAATATGTTCATCAAAAAATTTCAGGTCAAAGGGTGTTTTTTTAGCGAGAAAGAACACTTTTGAAATGGTACCATTGCAGCACATGGAAAATTTATGAATTTTTTTGAACCGCATATGTATTTTATACATCGTATGAGAATCAAAAATAATCAAAAAATGAATTATATTTACCATGGAACATTGAATTTTCATGCAAAACTTAAATTGCTTGCTTTTATTTTTTATTGAATTTTCATACAAATTAATGTTTTGAAGGAGTGAGGTGCAAAAGTAAAAGTATGAAAAATAATTGTGCAGTTTGTGACAAAGGGATCAAATTAATAGGATTGTTAGTACAATATATAACCCTCATTTAAAGATATTGGGCCACTTAATATTTTACCTTTAAAGATGTTTATAACGATACACAGAAAGCAATTTAAATGAAGTTTTGTGAAATTTGTGATTATTAGATGGCTCATGCACATCCTCATAGGTGAAATATTAAAAGGCCCAATATCTTAAAATGAGGGTTACATATTGTACTAACAATCCTATTAATTTGATCCTTTTATCACAAACTGCACAATTATTTTTCATACTTTTACTTTTGCACCTACCTCACTCCTTCAAAACATTAATTTGTATGAAAATTCAATAAAAAATAAAAGCAAGCAATTTAAGTTTTGCATGAAAATTCAATGTTCCATGGTAAATATAATTCATTTTTTGATTATTTTTGATTCTCATACGATGTATAAAATACATATGCGGTTCAAAAAAATTCATAAATTTTCCATGTGTTGCAATGGTACCATTTCAAAAGTGTTCTTTCTCGCTAAAAAAAACACCTTTTGACCTGAAATTTTTTGATGGACATATTTTATTATTTTTTTCTATGGTATTAGAAAAGTCCCACACTAAATTTTATCAACCTACCACTTTTTTTCAAGGAGTACTTGGTAATATTCTGAATCTTGCTGTTTGAGTAAAAGACAATTTATAAAAAGTGCAATAACTTTTTACATGACGGTCCAGGCATATTGCTATTGGTTTTATTCGATCGGGCTTTAAAAATTAAATCGAAATCATGTATTATATTAATTAAAAGGTTTCATCAGCTATACTATGATATGCAACAATGCGGATGCAACACAGAAAATCTCTTGTATCTACGCTCCTGGATGGAATACAAAGTGGCCCAATATCTCAAAATAACTCTAATATTGAGTAATACCCATGATATAAATTTCATGCTTTTATCACAAAGTGCACGATTTAGATGCTAAGCCGCCTCACTATAACCCAAAAGCAAATATAATTAAACTAAAGCAAACTATTTAAACTTTTAGCAAATCTATTTAACCAAAACACAAATTTATTTCACATTTAAATAAAAAATGATAGTGATAATGTTTTTTTTAAATAACGTTAGGCCGTTTGCTGACATTGGAATAAGTAGAATAATGTCAATAACATTGCTAGGACATTCTACTTTTATAAATTTTACTTCAATAACTGCAACCAAGTTATGGTCCATGTTAATCTTACTTAGAACTTGTCGTGCGTATATTTTGATTAAAGGAAGTGTCTTTTTTCTATAATAAGCTATACTTTAAGAGTTGGAGAATGTTACTTTTAATTTTTTCCAACATAAATTTTTTGGAAATAAAAAACATTAAAAAACACAGGTTTTACCGCGATGTAACTCAGAAAGTGTAGCTCGCATTAGGAAATGAGATATGGGAGAAGAAAGACAATTGTATTTGCAAACCGAAAAAATCAGCGAATTTTCTGTGCAACAAGTCGTTTTCGAGATATTGAGAGTAACGCGATTTTATAAATAGCGGATGTCCCACCCAACAAAAAATTACGTTAACTGAGATTCATACTGAAAATAAACACCTCTTAAAAACTGCATCAAATCCTAGGTGGAGTTTCTTTTGTTGTTAGATTTTTCCATATTAACTGAAATGCACATTTTGTTTATAGGGTCTTATTGTGGTTTTTGGGGTGTTTCGTTGACTTTAGTGCTACGGACAGCTTCAAAGTCCTCATCCCTTCTTCATAGCTCGATACCAAAAGCTTTTTCTAGAAAAGGTTAAATCAGTTTGCGATTAGTTTAAATAGATTTGCTAAAAGTTTAAATAGTTTGCTTTAGTTTAATTATATTTGCTTTTGGGTTTAATTGATTTGCTTTTAGTTTAATTATATTTGCTAATAGGTGAAATATATTTGCTAAAAGGTAAAATATATTTGTGAAAAGGTTAAATAAATTGTGTTAAGTTTAAATAAAAGTGCGAATGCTATAGAACAATTAATTTGCACAGCACACAGTAGATACATACATATTTAAGAACATATTTCGATAATTTTGGAAAACAGGATCATCTAAGCGTTCTTTCGTGTTGGTTTTCTGTTACGTGGATTTGATACAAGTTAATTGTTTTTATTTCTTCATTGTAAAAAAAGTGTTTCATTGCATTTAATCATTGATAAATACATACTAACATTACGTAGGTTGGTAAAGAATGGCGTGAAGAGATCCGTTTTCCTACCAAAACTCAATAACATTTTTGAGTAATAAAATTAATTTGTAAGATTAAAATAAGAATAAAAAACAGATGATCATAACAAGTGGCAAAGTCTAGTCACCAGAAATTTTGCGTCCTCTAGGATTTGAAGGGGCGAACTGCTTCGCAAGGAGATTGGTTTTCTCAAGAGGGAGCGTCTTTCAAGTCAAAGGAAAGGCTACGGTTTCGATGTACATATTTTAAACGCTCTCCAATTCGATTTATCAACCGTTATTGGGAACGTTTTTTATATCTTGAATTGAAAAGCATGAATGTACCAAAATACATTTAAAAATTATCTTTATCTTAAATTTTAGTTTAGTTAAGCTATCTTATAATAGAATAAAAATATTACATAAAATTTAATTTACTCTATAAACTAGTATTCAAATGCATTTAGTGTATATGCTTTTGATCGTCAACAAGCTGAGTAAGGTAGTTTAACTTGGCGAAGATTTCAGCATAAAGGTACAACTACAATGGCCACTTTTTTGCAAAAAAGAAGAAAATTTACAAAGGGGTAATTACACGGAGGGGTTTTGGCATATTTTTGGTATGTTTTCGCCTATTTATTTAACTACAGTCGACTCCCTCTAAGTTGAACTATAACGGGACACAAAAATTAATTCGAGTTAGAGGGAAACTCGAGTAAGATTGATTAATATATTCTTTTTTCGTTAAAAATGTTTGATTGAAAATGGTGAAAAAGTTCGAGTTAGAGGGAAATTCTACTTAGAGGGACTGTATTTACCAAGTTAAGCATTTTAATACGTTAACACTACTTAGTATATTTATTTGTTGTTTTTAATACTAAAAGTATTCTAACTATTGCGCTGTTTAAGAATATTTTCAAATAAGATGTAACGGATGTGACGTTAGAAAGTCACACCCGTTACACACAAAATTAATACGCTTTTAACAAATTATCTATTTTTGGTATGCAACTGTGCAGTGTGCAAGTTAAATTTTTTTTTCAATCACTCCAATTTTTGTTTCAATTTCTACCAAGTTTGGGCCCCTGTTTGGAATGTTATATAAAACACTATTTATATTTTCTGTTGTTATATATTTTTATCTGTATAGATTATTAGATACCTTATAGACATTTTTATCTTTATAGATTTAGATTTAGATAAAAAAATGTTCCACATACGCCACAGTGACCCATTTGGATAATAGATTTTATTTGACAATTATTTTTCGATTTTAAAGATTCAGGTATAACACAACATCAAAAATACTTATCAAACCATAATAAATTAATCATTTAAAGTGTTTATATTTTAAAAATATCCATTCACAACATGCACACTGCACACATGTTTTTAAAAAATATATATATATTTGTTTTTTAATTTTTATCAAAGTTAATTAAATAAAACAATAACAGAATATAATAATATGTATAAGTATATAGTATATGTGTGCAAACTTACAATTTTTTTTTAAAAAGGCCTTGAAAACTAACAGAAAATTATTATAAGCTTCTATGACTGCCCAATTTATCAAACTAATTAATTCTGTATGACATTATAAAAGTATTAAATAATTGACCATTCTTAAAATTATATATGAGGTGCTTTATAAGAGCCTATATCTTAAAAGATATGAACATTAAATAAACACACAGAGGGAACCAGAACAAAAAATGGGAATAAAAATGGTTCTCAAAATAATTTTTTTAAGAGTTTACGGGCATGAAAATGTCTGCAATTTAAATAGCTGTTTCAATTTAAATATTTTATATTAATAAATTAACATTGTTTGTGGAATTTTAAGTATTGTTAATTATTTTTACTTTATTTTCTTTAAAGTTTAGTAAATATATTTTGTGTTTATTTATTATTTGACATAGTAGTATTCATAATTGTACATAAATGAGAATTCTTAAGTCAAGATAACAAAAATAGGTACAACCCGTCATTTATCTGACATGACATTACAAGATAATCATAAGCACGTGAGTAAGCATTATGCGGTGCTCTTAATAAATTTCTGCATGTCATCAAAAACCCTGAACTTGCTACTTCATGTTTTAGTTTGGCTGAACTCAACATTTCACCGAAGCACCTTTTTGGTGACTAATTTACAGCAGTCTGACACACACTCATCGTCTGTAAGATTGTTTACTCACCGCATTCAATTTGCAATTATATCTGTCCTACCCATAAACAAATTTATCATCAAACAATAATTAATCACAAGTTGCATTTTTGTACATATGTACATATACTTTATATTTATATTTTTGGGGATACTGCAAGATTTGGGACAGGAACAGGTGCCATCAACTCACTGGATCTTGTTTGCCCAGATGCGGAGCTTTCGGCAGGTGGATCGATCTTTTTTTTGGCAAATTTATTAAACAGATATTGATCGTTTTTTGCTTTTAAGGAGAAGAATTAATCATATTCTGGTGAATATTGCAACAAGCTATTGTTTTTATTTTTTTATTTTTTTTTTTATTTTGGATTATTAAAAAACGTATTTTCTTAATTTTTGTTTTTATTTAATTTTTTTACGAGTAACAAGTGCTTTTTCTTTTATTGACTATCAAGGACGAATCGTCATAGGTTCAAGAAAAGAATTCGAAACTGAAATGAAGTTAAAGTTGGGCCAACATCCTTAACAAAATTTAAGCTAATTGTATACTAATTATTTCTATCTTCGTGGCCTTTTTTGAATTCAAATTCAATCCCTGAAGAAGACTGTAAAGACAGTAGAAACATCGGTGTCAGGATAGGCAAAAGATACATATATAAAACAAGACCTCAAGCCCACTTAGGATTGAATTTGGTATCTTGTATACGTACCTACTTTTTTTTTACAAATCTGACGCATTGCCTTAAGAGCGCTAATTGAAAAATGTAGGAGCTATTTTTAAACAGCGTATTTAGTTGCAATCTGGGCAATTAGTGTCCTGACTAAACTGGAAAAAGATACATATGACAAAAGGTGTACCTCTACCTACTCACCGGGATACAACTTCAGTCCCTATTTTCTTTTCGTAAATAGATTTTGTATTTTCTTCTTGTTCTGCAACTAAAAAAAAATATAAACGAATAATGAAATTCTGTTGTACCTTGATTGTCCTTAATGCAGTAAATATTTTCTTCAACAGAGGACATTGTTTTGTTGGTTCCCAACAACCAACACAACAGACGCACGTATACAAAACAAAATTAAACTATTGTTTCAATTTGAACTAAATATGTTATTTAATTTTTGAAGTTTATTACTGCGATCAAATGAAAAAAAAAAACTAATACGGTTACTTCATGTAGGTATATAAATTATTTTGATTATAGTGATATTAAAAGTTGTCCTTCCCAGGAATAATTTCCGAGGAAGATTCACGTACTCTAGGTACTGATTCACATTATGGCTCCACATGTGGGGTTTAACGGGTTGATTTGCAGAAATTTTAGAGTTAAGGCTACTATAACGTTTTTATACAAAAATTTTCGTTGAATCAATTGTTTACATAACCAACGATTAAGTCAGGCATAAAGAAATGAATTCAATGGTAAATATTTTTTTTTTTTTATTTCAAAATTATGAGCTTCTTTGCTAACGTACATGTTCCTTTGTTATTAAATTATTCATTGTTATTAAATAGCCCTTATAAAGAGGCATTTTACCTCTTTTGCACCCAATCCACTTTGCCTCCACCTTTTTGAAAACTGAAATAATTTTTTTCAAAATTCCCGTAATTGGTATTGGGCTACTTTTTCGGGAACAAGCATTTTCAAAATGGGCTATCGAACTAGTTAAGGACATGGCAACCCTGACTGTTATCTTTTCTTAATTTCAGATTTCAGTGTTTGTATAATAAGTTTTTTTTTATATTTTTTCAAATTTTAATTAATGTTATAAAAAGTGATTGTAAAGGCTTAACTACATACACCACTTTTTAAAAAAGTACAAAAGTGAAAATATTTTTTTTCTGGCTAGCGCAATTGTTTTGTGAAAAAGAGTATACAAATTGTTTTTTAGACCAAAAAATAAGCTTTCTGCATCATTGGTTTTAATTTTCCAGCCCGAAAAACTATACTAAAATGCGTTTGAAAATTTTCACTATTGTACTTTTTCACTTTTTGAGCCAATGTAGTTAAGGCTTAATAATTTACAAATTTTTTTAATGTAGTCAAGATACTATAGGGGCCAAAATACTATTTAGTGCCTAAAAAGTTGTCCCTTTGGTTGAATTTCATTTTTCTTGAAGAAAAAGTACAAATTAGTAGAAAAACTATATTGATTTATAAAATTAACATTATTTACATATTAACAAGTTTGAAACCCAAATTTGGATTTAATTGTTTGCAAATCACGGTATCATTGTGGTTTATCTTGATAACGCAGTGGTATTTAAAGTTTTAATGCTGATTTTTTTGTGGTCAATTTATTGTTCCCCTTGACTGGATTGGCACTATCTTTATAACATAATTTGTTTGGGATTCAGAAAAGAATAAATTCAAGGTGTTTTAATTTTTAAAATTGTATACAAATTTGCGAGATTTGTTAAATTCAGTTATGACCACTTGATAGACTTCGTGTTACTTCGACTTATATTATCTTGTACCTATTTTGAACCCTATTTGGCTGAAGCCTCTTTTTTTCTTCAAATCCTTTTTAACTCTTGGCTACAAAGTTTTAAGTAAATCGCTTCAATGGTTTGGGCTGCAGGTCGAGATAGATGCAGATAGAAAAAGAGTTGAGAGACAAGCTGCTTAAGGCTGATGTTCCAAGGTACTCGATATTCTCGAAAGGAACGAGGGAAGGAAATGAGTTGATGGGTCAAAATCATAGAGGTGGAAAATTTGATGCCCAGGCATTTTTTTAATCAAAATAACATTTCTTTAAAACTTTTTTCTCATGTTACAATTAAAATAGTAGGCACGCATCTACGAATATATTTGTCTCGGTTAGAAAAGTTTTCATTTCTTTTTTATTGCATCTAATTATTTTTGAATATTTCTTTTCTTAACACTATATAATACACAATACCCTTTATAAATTGGTACATCTAACATCTCTTACAAAAAAAATTAAATTGTGTTATTTTTTATACATTGATAAAAGTTGTCCCAAGAAAAATGACGCATCATTCCAACATTTCTTTCTTAAAGTGCCAATATTTTAATAATCTAACGTACAAATGGTACTGCAAGCAGTTTTTAGAGTTGATATTATATAGATTTATCATTTCCCACCTATTTGTATGGATAAATATATAAAATGTATGTTAGAAACTAGTTTTTTTTTTAAGGTGCGTACATCAATTTACCATCATTCCGGGAACGCTTGTTTTGGGGTATAGTTGGATTGAAATTTTAATTTTTTGGTGATATTATGATCAAAAACCGAGGCCACTACAATATAATCTCAATAATATTTCGTTTTACTTTGTGACATAAAAAATAAAAACGTTATTTCCGGGACGCTCTTAGAATCTGAATAAGTAATGTAGTCTAACACATTGTATATATATTTCTATAGTACTATCATGAAGTCGAATTTAGTATTAGTTCAAGTCACCACTATTTTGAGGTGGCGCTCAGTGTATTTATTTCATACAAATTTTGCTTTTTTAAGTTACCACCAGAGTTCCTGAGATCGTTTCAATTCATGATAGTACTATGGAAATATATATACAATGTTCTAACACTCATAATTTAGCATTTTTTGTGTATTTTTTATCAGTATTCTATCTAAGTATGGCTGTAATATACACTTTTATAAAACAAAAGTTACCTACAAAAAAACAAAAGAAATAAATTGCACGACTGGGGTCGCACGTACTTGCTCTTATGCTTAAAGTAACTATAATGTTAAAGCTTTTCATTCAAGAAATTTAAAATTTGATATTTTGACGAAATTTCATAAGTAGTATAAAAAAATTAAATCTGTTTTTATAATTAATTAAACTCCGTTTTAAATTATCTTAAAAAAAAAAAAATATGCCATTTTATTTCTTGTATAAAAAGGTATTTTTAGAAAAAAATTTTCGAAAATTGTAGGAGCCGTTTTTTAAAAAAATAATTTTTTATATATAAAAATTTTTTAACATTTTTCAAAAAAAAAGTTGGTATGCCATTTTGAAGAAATAATTAATTTACACATAAAAACTAAATTTCAAAATTTTTCATTGATTCGTTTTCAAAAAATTGATTTTTCAAAAAAAAATTTTGAAATATTTTTAAAAAAACCAAAAATGCGTTTTTTGAAAATTTTCTAAAATTTTAATATTATCTTTACTTACACACTTTTGTATAAAAATTTTCATTTAAATCGGGTTAATGTTGTACGAGATATTCAGAAACGAAAAAAACCGTTCTATGACAGGTACCGTTAATAACAATACAAAAAATATTTTTTTTATTTAAAAAGTTGGCTATTATGTGTAGTACTACACACAAAAATTTTAATCAAAATCGTTAGAGCCGTTTTTGAAAAAAATTAACTTTTCTATTTCCGTTATATGGCAGGTACAGTTAGTTTTGGTCATAAAAAAAAAATTTCAATTTCCCCTCTAGGGAATCACCAAAAACTGCTAACCACCAAGTTTGAAGAAAATCACTTCACTCGTTTAGGCTGCAGCTCCAGATAGAGACAGACACACAGACAGACAGACAGACAGAATTGCCGGACCCACTTTTTTGGCATTCTCCATCATCGTAATGTCATGTAAAATTGTTATCTCGAGTTCGATTTTTTTTACGAATCCTAAACTTGCCCTATAGTACCTATATCGCAA
The DNA here is from genome assembly GCF_945859705.1 of Episyrphus balteatus. Taxonomy (NCBI): domain Eukaryota; kingdom Metazoa; phylum Arthropoda; class Insecta; order Diptera; family Syrphidae; genus Episyrphus; species Episyrphus balteatus. The sequence continues at coordinate 4,190,093 of NC_079136.1, read as the reverse complement.
GTAAAAATTACTTATTGCCTAAGTGTTTCGGGCGTGCATAAAAGCATTTTTCTGTAGAAATTGGTTATATTTGATTTATTTAAGACCTACTATCTTTAATGATACATCATGCACATTGATACTATTTCTAGACCCCTAAAGTCGTATTGGAGAGATCACAACCATTTTGAGGAACGTGTTTTTAGTACTAATTTTTGGGGTTTGCGGTAAATTGAAAAATAATCATTTTTGTGCTTTGCACGTTCATGAACCGACAATATGGCTAAAGCGAACATTTGAGCATGAATTTTTTATCATAAAACAAAGTAAATTTTTTTTTTAAATTCGATCATCGAAATTTCCCACCTCCATGATTTTGACCCTGATAGACAGAGGTGGGTTTTAATAAAAATTTATGGATGCGTGTGTGTGTGTCCACTTAAAACCACTGTTTGAATACTAAGTTCAAATGGTACTTAAACATCGAATCATTAAAAATTTGGTTTGGTAAAGATTCTAGTTAGTAAAACACTTATTATTAAATGCATTTGTATAGATGCAGCATGCAGCTAAAAAGCAAGCTCGATTTCTTTTAATTTTATTATTATGAACATTTCATAATATACCCATTAACAACATAAACCATAAGAATAAGAATAAGAATGTATACAAAAATAAATAACACATAATTTATATAAAAAAAAAAAACAAAAAATTCAATGGATTCGTCGTTTGTGCATAAGTTCCCTGAGAAAGCATTTGAATGCTTATATTCTTGCAATGAGTTTTTTATTCGACAATTTTAATTGAATTTATCTTTCAACAAATTCAACATCTCTTGCAATTCTTTTCTTCTCTCTGCGGCTCTAACTTTTTCAATTTTTCTATATCTTGCACTCATCAATCTGCGTTCTTCCTTTGATTCCCTTAAGCGTTCTTTGTAATATTCATTTCGTGCAATTTGCTGTTGTCTGATAGTGACTTTATTTGATGTGACTGATTCTGAGGGAATTTGTATTGGCAAAGAATATAAAACTGAATCAGAATCCTGTGGAACAAATGTTTATTCTTTTCGTAAATGAATATAAACTTTAATCTTACATTGAATAGATAGTCAACACCGATATTTATGGATTTACGCTCTGAGGAATTCTGATTGTCATCGAAGTTATTTATTTCTTTCTTGATTTTTTCAGGACATGAAGATGAAGAACCACCTGGTCCATTGTTATATTTCTGCATTTTTTCGTTTAAATAACTATCTTAAATATTCAAATCCTGAAATACGTTTGTTATTTTATCTTTTCAAACAAATCTTTCAAAATACTGACAAAATTCCTTCAAAATACTATATTTTCTTCTTGTTGAAATCTGTTTGTAAAATGTAAAAGTGCAACAGGATTTTAGCTTTTTTTTAGGCTAATTTTGTATTTATTTTAAACAACAAATAACTTTTTGTTTATTGTGGGATCAGTAAAATTTGTATGCTTTTATTTTTTTTCTCTTCTTTCTCCTCTCATTTTGTTACGCTACTTGTTGATTTACGAATGTCGTCATGAAAACAAACAAAAGTTGACATTTTACAAAAACCTCTACGGATGTGTTCAGAGACTTGACACTTGAGCATGTGTGTTGTTAGATCTGTTTGAACACCATGTATTTGAATGGCCGTTAATTATTTTCAAAATTCGACTGGTAAAGCCTATGGCCCAGTTGTACAAATATTTGACCCGTGGATCAGCAACTTTTATTTTCTGAATTCAGTGGTAAAATTGATTTTTAGCACTGGTTCTAGGTCCATATAGGTTGAAATAGCTAAATCCACCCTTGAACCAAAGTGGATCCACTGCTAATCCGCCGAAATCGGTGGGTTAAATTCCTGATCCGAGGCTGCACCACGTTTGTACAACTGGCACTATAAGGGCCAGTTTTACAAATATTTAATCCGTAGTTCAGCAACTTTTATCTTCTGAATTCGCTGGTAGTTTTGAGTTTTAGCACAGGTTCTAGGTCAATATAGGTTGAAATAGCTAAAACCATCCTTGAACAAAAGTTGATCCACTGCTAATCCGCCGAAATCGGCGAGTTAAATTCATGATCCGAGGCTGAACCACGTTTGTACAACTGGTCCTAAGTGCCAGTTGTACAAACGTGGATCAGCCTTGGTTCAGGAATTTTACCCACCGATTTCGGCGGATTAGCTGCGGGTCAACTTCGGTTCAAGCATGGATGTGGCTATTTTTACATATATGGACCTTGAACCAGTGCTAAACCTTAGCCGTATTACCGATTTCAGAAGATAAAAGTTGCTGAACCACGGATTAAATATTTGTACAACTGGCCCTAAGCCTAGTACCACAGTACACATAAAAAGGTAATATATTCCGAACTGACATTGGTCGCCAAATTGTCAAAACATGACAATTTGGCGACCAACGTCAGCTATCGAATTCTTATTTGTTTTAAAATACCGACGAAAAACGCACAAAAACCGAAAAACCACGCACAACACTTATTTTTTTAACAATTATCGACCATTTTCCGCGAAGAAACACCAGGAAAATTTGTAATTTTTCAATAGGAGTATTCACGATCCGATGCAACTGGTCTTGTATCATTGCAAAAGTGTAAAATCTTACAACACTACAAGAACAAAATATACGGATTAAAATTTTACAACAGTCTTGCACTTTTGCTATACCCTAGACGTATTGCAAAATAAAAATACAATAGATTAAAATTATTTTGACAGATGGCAGCTCACCGTCGCGTCGCCCATGATAAACAGTTTGTCTTTTTTATTCTGTTTATTATGGTTGTCGGCTTGTCGGTACTCATGTCCCGTAATTTAATTTCTTTTGATGTAAAATAATTTGTGAAAATTAATTAACCCGAACAAAACAAAGAATTAAATTATAAAAAATCTAAAAAAAAGAAGAAGCAACAACAAAAAACATGAGGAACAACCCTGTTAAAAAAAACATCATGGATTTAATTCATACTTCAATATTTACTATAGATAAGAAAAGGGGCGTTCACGATCTATTGTAAAAAAATAAAATTTTACATTTTTACTAGGCCTGTTGCACCAGATCGTGAATACCCCTAATTTATAATTATCTTAAATGACATTTTATAAATTTAAACAAAAACAAATTTCCTGTTTACTGCGATTAAAATATAAAAATCAAAGGCCGATTTGACATATTGGTGCCCATGACAGTTCTGATGTGATGTCAATCATAGCCTTTTGTTCGGCTGTTTGCACTAGGGGCCAACTGAAATAATTTCGCCTGAGCGAATAGGGCTTTCATTTCGAATGTCAACTACTCGTATTAAAAAAAATTGAATATAAAATTTGAACTGACCTAATTTGTGAAATTAGCAGTTTTTTATTATCTCACATGATCCATATAGATCATTAATTAACACATATTACAACAACTACATGAGATCTTGCTTTTCATAAAAAGCAAGATCACGATTCATGATCCTGATGAAAAGCAAGATATCATGTAGTTGTTGTAATACGTGTTAATTATTGATCTATATGGATCAAGTGGGATAGTAAAAAAACGCTATTATCTCATTAGGGCTGTAGTGAACCCTACTAACAATTTTGCTTCTATAATGCTTTACAGAAGCAACAATTGCATATGTAAAGCCTTATAGAACCAAAATTGTTTGTTGGCACTCAGGGCTTTAACACATTTCTTTTTCACAGATCTGGGGTCGACGCACAATTACGATCATACGTTTACGTTTCGACTATTTCTGTCTCTATTTAATCATTAGAAAACGAGGTTAAAAAAGAAAAAAAAAATTACAGATTATGTCAACTGCTACATGTCTACCCTATAATTAATTGCTTAACATTTCTTAATACTACTGGCTAAGAAAACTTTTTTTGACATTTTCTTTTCTATGACATTTCTTTTAAAAATAAAAACTAGCAAATAAAAATTTTTTCAAGCTCAGCTGTGTGCCGGCTGTTCAATTTCTCTTAAAATTATTAATTAATTATTGTTCCTTTTTTAAAAAAAGAAACAAAATAATGTTTCGCACATTGAGTAGAAATATCTCAAAAGTATTTGATGTTCCTCAAGTATCTACTCGCAGTATATATTCCACAGGAACGTTGTACAAAAGTAAGTTAAATTTCACAATGCACCTGGAAGGTTTATTTTTATGTAATATTATGATGGTTTTCCTTCAGAGGAAGAAAGTAGTGAAGATTCCGGACCACCTACAATTCTCGTAGAAAAAGATGCAAATATCACATTGATTGGCATCAATCGTCCCAATCAGAGAAATGCTATCAATGCGTCAACTGCAGCAAAGTTATGCGAAGCATTCATAGAATTTGAGCATGATGACACATCCCCTGTCGCAGTACTTTACGGTATTGGTGGGTCATTCTGCTCGGGTTATGACATTTTAGAACTGGGAACTGATGGCGAGAATATAAGTACAGACATTCTAATGGCAGCCGAAGGTTCTGTGGTAAGAAAGAAATAAAACCCATTTACTTTTAGTACAGGTAAAAAACAGGCATTTAAAAACAAAACAAAATTTACACTAATGAAACTTGGCAAAAAGTTTTCTTTTGGGGTAAGAACCAAGCACGAATAAAAAAGTCTACAAAAAAAAAAAATTGGGTGAAAGGGTGTTTTTTTCGAAGAAACAGTAAAATCTGTTAATTGTTTTACATATGTTTGAGATGGTAAAAAATTTATATGAAAAAATGTATTTAATAGTGTTAGCGAAAAAAAGTTTGATTTTTTCACTTTTTTCATGAAAAATGATTGTTTTCAATAAATTACTTTTTTTTTAGCCCTGGCCCTGATGGTGTACCATCATGTGTGTTAAAAAAATGCGTGTCGTATCTATCCTATCCTCTTTATGTTTTATTCAACGAATCTCTGAGATACTCAATCTTTCCAGTACTATGGAAAAATGCTTTTATAAGTCCAATTCACAAAAAAGGGTCAAAGAACGAATACACGAATTACAGACCCATTGCCAAACTTTCTGTTATTCTTAAACTATTTGAGTCCATTATGTGTAGCATGTTATCCTTTAACTGCAAGTCAATTATTTGCGACAACCAACATGGCTTTGTCCAAAATAAGTCAACTATTACTAATCTGCTCCATTTTACTTCTTTTTGCCTTGATTCCTTTGAAAACCCGAAGCAAGTAGACTGTGTGTTCACAGACTTTAGTAAGGCCTTCGACAAACTGTGTCACAAGACTTTAGTCCACAAAATAAAGGCCTAAGGATTTAATGACAAATTTTTACTGTAGATTTCGTCATATTTAAAGAATAGAAGTTATACTGTTACTTTCAGAAATGAGCAATCGGACCAATTTCATGTCAACTCTGGTGTTCCACAAGGTAGCCATTTAGGTCCCCTTTTATTTATTTTGTACATAAATGACATAACATCCATTATAAAAAACTCGTCTGTTTTAATTTACGCTGATGACATTAAAATTGTCAAAATTATTAACTCAATTAATGACTGCTCACAGCTTCAGGAAGATCTACATAGATTTAAGGAATGGTGCTATATAAACCGACTTTATTTAATTATAGACAAATGTGCCCATGATTATGAAAGTGGACCAAGTCACTTTTTGCATTGTTTAAAGAAAAAATTACATAATAATTTTCTTATAACGATTTAATTATATTATTAATTATATAATTATACGAAATCACTAGAGGAGCAATAAAGAAGTTTATTTACTGCGATTTCGCTTTCAAATAAACTTTCCCCCTTAAATAATAATTATTTTAAGGCTAGATTTGAGGCCATTTTTAGGAGTGACTTAGTCCACTTTCATAATTAAGGGCACAAATGTAAAACTATGTGTTTTACACGCAAAAAAAACACTTATAACTTATAATTATATTTTAGATTCTTCTTCTCTCTGTAAGCTTTCCGAGTTCTCTGATTTAGGAGTTATTCTTGACACTAAGTTGACGTTTACTGACCATTATAACTTTATAGTTAAAAAAGCTAATAAGATTCTTGGTTTTATCAAACGATTTTCTCGTGATTTTTGTGATCCCTATGTCCTCAAGCTTCTTTATATTTCTTTTGTTAGACCTGTACTTGAATACGGCTGCGTGATATGGGCTCCTTACTATTCTGTTCATATAAATAGACTCGAAGGTATACAGAGGAGGTTTTTGCGTTTTTGCCTTCGTTTTCTTCCATGGTCCCAAAGATCCATACACCCACCCTATTCTCACAGACTCTTACTTATAAATCTCCCTTCACTTTTACAACATAGAAAATACATTCAGCTTTGTTTTATTGTCAAATTAATCAATGGTTCAATAATATGTCCATCAGCTCTGTGTCGTCTAAATTTCAGCTATAATCAAACTAGCATAAGAAGACAATTGCCTCTAAGTCCGATTTTCAGCAGAACAAGCTATGGTGTGAATAGCCCATTAAATCAATTGATTTCAGTCTTCAATAAATATTACTTTTTGATCTCATCTGTAAACGACAATGTCAAAAGCAAAATATTTAAAGAAAACTTTTTTAACATATCATAGTTATTATTTATTTTTTAGGTAAAATTTCATTATTAAAATTGTATGTACATAAATAGTTTTAAGTTCTAACGTTAGGCAATTAACCCTTTCGAACCCAAGCTATGAAAAGCAATATTAAAAATGTTTTTTCGGTATTATCGGGTCAAAAACATCACAACTAAGAAATATGAATAGCAAAAAGTTATTTTCCAAAATAATAAATAGCAAAACTAATGTGTTTTTCTCATGTTGCATGAAAGTAACATGCACTGCCTATGACCACCAAAAAAAAGTCGGAGAACTGAGAAAATAACTTTTTATGAAACTATAATGTATGCTACTTCTTCTAAGCAAAAAAACAAAACACTTTCTGCATGTGAATTTCAGTCCCTTTCTCGATAAAAAAAATTAAAGGTATGATATTTGACTAACTTTTTGTAATAATCCAGTAACTAAGCATTATTATCTTACAATTAAGCCATTGTTACCTAAAAAATTGTTTAATTTAATATTTTTTACGAATTTTTAAAAAAATGTTACATGAGAGTAACGCTGGGTCCGGAAGGGTTAACGGATTAAATAAATAAATTACTTTAAGGGGTTATATCTAGTTGTAAGTCCAAAAAAAAACTTCTTTTTTGTGGATTTTTTGTGAAGAGGCATTTAATTATATTATACATAAAGAATACATATCCATATAGCAAATTTAATGTATTCAAATAATTCGCTGTGTATTTAAAAAAATATTGGGTTCCGTTATTTTTGTAGTAGATCTCCTAGACGACCTCCAAAAAAAAGGTGTCTGGCGGTGAGCAAAATTTCTCCGAAACGGCTGGAGTAATCAGCTTGAAATTTTTACACAATTTTCTTAGATACTTTCATCAGGTAATGAACGAAGGAAAAAGATTTTTGACAATAATTCGATTTTTTAAGCCACTTTAAAGTGTAAATTTTCGTGAAAAACAACGATTTTTTTCTTTGGGAAGCCGCCATTTTGTCAAAATTTTGACTATTCCTTCGTTCATTACCTGCATTCGTCTAACCTGACAATAAATCTTTTGGTTTTTTAAATTTTAAGTGACTTTGATCAGAGATATCTTGCTCACCGCCAGACACCTTTTTTTGGAGGTCGTCTTGGAGATCTACTACCAAAATAACAGAACCCAATATTTTTTTTACATACACAGCGAATTATTTTAATACATTAAATTTTCTATATGGATATGTATTCTTTATGTTTATATAATTAAATGCCTCTTCACAAAAAATCCACAAAAAAGAAGGTTTTTTTGCACTTACAACTAGATATAACCCCTTAATACCTTTTACGCATTGTAAAAATTTTAGTATGGCTTTATTCTTAAGAAAAAATATTAAATTTTTTTATTGGCGTAATTTTTTTGTAAGCTTTTCGTATAAAAAAGTAATATAATGAGAAAAGAAAAAAAAAAAAGATATTTGTTTAACTCTCTTGTAAATTATGATAGGATTAAAAAAAAAAAACACCCAGTTAACCATGATATTTATTTATTTCCCAAAAAAAAAAACACCCTTTCACCTCTATACATATATTATATTTTTATAGACTACTTAGATTCTTGGTTTCTGTTATAAATAAAACATTTGTACCAATTTTCATTGGTGTATTAATTTCCCAGTTTTTGTGGAACTAATACCAAATTTCATCATTTCTTAAAAAAAAAAAAAAACACCCTGAGTGAAATCAAGATAATTTTGTAGACTCTGTTGATTCTTATAGTTCTTATAACAGACATAACTTTTCACTTTGTTTAAATAAATTAACTAAATGTATCTCAGCTGTTATGACACCTTTCTCACTTACAACTTACAACTCAACCCATCAAAAAACACCCCTTCACCAAAAATATTTTTAAGAAGTTGATGAATCCTTTGTCCCTGCTTTATCTAAAACCTTCATTCCGAATTTCATCAATGTAGCATGTTTTTCACATGGGTTTCTGTAATATTTTACCTGATGAATTAAAAAAAACAAGGACCCTTGTTTTTAATCGGCTACTTTTCTTAGAGCAATCGTATTGAATTTATTTTTATGTAATTAGACTCAGCATCAAAAAATACCTTTAAAACATGTTTCATATGATGATATTCCATAAACAATTTTTTTCACTATATTTTCGATCTTCAACCCCTCCCTCTTGTCCGCAACAAAACACACTTCTTATCCCAAAAGAAAACTTTTTGCGAAGTTTCATAAGTGTACCATTTTTGTTTTTTTATTTGTTGATTTTATGTACTATTTTATCTGTACTATTTGGTTTCTCAGCATCACAGTAAATTTAATTTAGGGACCCACTCGAAGACACATAAAAAAACCTGTTGTTTGTGGGGTGAATGGATATTGTGTGGCAAACGGCTTAGAGTTGGCTCTAATGTGCGATCTTCGCGTTATGGAAGAATCAGCTATTATGGGCTTCTTTAATCGTAGATTTGGAGTTCCCGTCATTGATGGAGGAACTGCCCGTCTACCAGCAATGATTGGATTCTCCCGAGCACTCGACCTCATTTTAACCGGTCGCCAATTAAGCGCCAAAGAAGCCTTCGATATGGGAATAGCCAATAGAATCGTAGCCACTGGCACTGCCCTCGGACAGGCTGTCAATTTGGCTTTCTCAATTGCCAAGTTCCCACAGGCTGCTCTAAATCATGACCGGAATTCCTTATATGCAGCGACATTTGAGTCGCACAACTTTAATCAAGCAATTCAGAATGAAGTCATGTACACGTCGAGAGATGTGATTGATCAGATGCACGAAGGCATAAGGAAGTTTAATGAAGGTAGGCTTTTTTTAAATTCACGACTTATTCTCTTTTTCAAAATTCTATTATTATCAAGGACATGTTAAAGCAGCATCAACTGAAAATGTTAAAGAGAAATCAATGGCTGATTGGGAAAGAGGTGAAATCGACATCGAAAAGGAAATACAAAAGGAACGAGAAGAAATTAAAAATGGCAATGGAAATGGTAAAGGAAAGAAGGATGCTTAGTTTTGTTATTTTTACTCTACTATATGGTGTGCATTTGTTGACTCGTAAGAAGCTGAAAGCTTCTATTGAAATAAATTATTTAAGCCAAAAACCTATTAAACTATTGGAAATATTTTTAAATAGGATGCTAATAATGTTTAACAGATTAAGTAAGTAAGGTAAGTAATACGAATTTCTGACAACCAGTGTAGGGTTTTGCTCAAGGCAATTCAAATAGAATCAAAGCGCATATTCATCAGAATGGAAAAATATGGCGGTTCCGCTAAAAGTTTGAATATTTCGCTTAATTTTGAAGGAAGGAAACAAACTCTAACTCTCTTGAATTCGTTTTGTCGTCTCGAGCCAGAGGCCTGATTAGTCTTTCTGCTGTTTAATCCAACTCAATCTGCTATACTCCATACAAATTATAAGGCAACCAACGAACATTTACTTTTATTATTTTTGAAATGAGATACTAGAGTCTAGAGTATAAATGACAGGTCTATAAGTGTGTGAAAGGGGCTAAATATTTTACCTGCGATAAATTTTGAGTGAAAAATGAAACAGTTAAAAACTGTAAAAAGGTTTGAAACAAGTTATATAGAGTTGCCATAATGACAAACAGAGCTTAAAAAACAGAAAACTACATTTAAAAACATCGAGGGGTAGAATCGGATAACGCGGTTGTTGAAAGTCGATAATCAAAATCGACAATTTATGGAGCAAAATTGTAGATTTTTGGACTATCCACTCTAACGTAGCCGATTCCACCCCAGGGTTCTGATTCTACAATGACAAAACGATAAATCTTTAACGGCCGATTTCTGGTACCTGTTTACTATACCAATCTTTAGTACTCAAATCGGTATCAAGTTATTTTCTCACACAAGTTATAAGCCGTAGTACTGTCAAATTGGTACTGAGTTTTAGTTAGGACTCCTATTACGACGAGTACTAGTTAGGACCTCAGAATTGAGAGTCTAGCGGCATTATAACTTGAATCAGATCGATTTCCTTCTTTTTAAGAGTTATTCAGCCCTATTCTAAATGAAAACATCCGGGGGAATGGTTTTCGGGAGAAGGGCTCCCAATCAAAAAGCCTATCTATTTTTTTCTTCATTATTAACGAAAAAAAGTTAAACCGGAATAAGAACAATATTCTTGAAATTGTTTTTCATATACAGGGTGATTCAGGCGTAATGTGCCAAAAAGCTAGAGCGTGTAGGTTAGGTCAAGACAAGAAAAAAATCGTATGGGAGGGGGAGGGTCTATTCCCCTTTGTTTAGCGGGGAGGGGCAATTTAAAAAAAATTGACTTAATTTGGAAAAAAAATTATTAAAAATCAACGGTTATACTTAAAATAACATGCTATACTTTTTTGTAAAGCCAAAACATTAGTGTTTTACAACATTTTTAAACAAAGCCATTTTATGGCATAGTTTTTGAAAAATTAATTTTTAAAATCAAAATTAAAAAAAAAAAAATTGGAAAAAAAAATGTCAAACTAATTTTTTTCAAAATTTCATGTAATTAAGTATTAATTTAATTTTTAAAATTCGATGTTTTTATTTATTTTTAAACAAAAACAGAAAACCAGATTCGAAAATATCTTGTCGTTTTCGAGAAATTAACAAAAAACCAAAACAACTTTTTTCTAAAAAACTTCTTTATTTTCTGTTTTTACGTAGCTGGACTTGTTGATAAATTAATTTATGAAACATTAACAATTCGTCTATTATTTTTTAAACATTCAGACTTAAATAAGGATACAATAAAGTGATACCGTATTGGATTAACCCTGAATTGATCAACTTTTTTCCTTGATAACACCTGAAAACTTACCTGAGAATTTTTCATACTATGTCTGGGGTCTGGGGTGCTCGCTACCCATGGATTCTAGCTGTAGGGGTCTTAAGGCAGTATAATTGTATTATTTTAATGAAAAACAATGAAATAATACTTGCGCAAGCAGTTCAAAATAAAAAAAGGACTTTTAAAATCATATTCTTTGAAGGTTTCAAGAGAATCATTTTTTCCTAGATAACATTTGAATTCTTTTCCTTCGTATTTGCCATTTCTCTTGACATCGATTAATCTTTTGGGTGTACATTATTATTTGTTATTCAATTTCCATTAAGAAATTGCGATTTTATTGCCTAAAACCCCTTAAAGCTAGAATCCATGGGCGGCGAGCACCCCAGACATAGTAAGAAAAATTGTCAGGTAAGTTTTCAGGTGTTATCAATGAAAAAAGTTGATCAATTCAGGGTTAATCCAATCCTTATTTAAGTCTGAATGTTTAAAAAATAATTGACGAATGTGTAATGTTTTATAAATTAATTTATCAACAAGTCCAGCCACGTAAAACAGAAAATAAAGAGGTTTTTTAAAAAAAGTAGTTTTTTTTTTTAAATTGCTCCTCCCCGCTAAACGAAGGGGAATAGACCCCCTCTCCCATACGATTTTTTTTCTTGTCTTGACCTAACCTGCACGCTCTAGCTTTTTGGCACATTACTCCTAAATCACCCTGTATATACTATTTGAGGAAGTCACTACAAAATTCCTGTAGTTATTTTTAAATAATAGAAATGGGTACCAACATTCGAGATAGTAAGCCCACTGCGGAGCAACTTTTTTCTTAAAATATACATATAAACAAGAATTCCCCTAAATTTTCCTTATCTTGTCACAGGACACCCTTTATGCTGAGTGATAGAAATTGATTAGTTCACTGTGGCGTATGTGGAACTTTTTTTTTTCTATCGAACAAAATTTAAGTGCATGCACCTTTTTGTTTCCAACGAAACATCGAAATTAGTTAACTTTAGTCCATTAACCTGCTTTAATAGATAGAGGGCCATTTTGTTTAAATATTCATTCGAAGACTTAAGGAACTCTTTATAAAAAAAAATATCTTCAAATTAAAAATAAGTTTTCACAAAAATATAAAACTTGATCTTCAAAATTGTTTCATTTATTTTCACCTAAATATATTATACATTATATACAAAAAATAAAACAAGAAAAAGCAAAATAAACAAAAGAAAATTTCATTGTGGCATTTACTACTTACATTTATGTACATTTAAAGTTAATTATTAAAACAAATTAAGTGAAACATTTTTTTTAACGATTACTTTATTACATAATAATACATATCGATGGCATTGTGTTAAAAGGGTAAATCCTTGGCCTTTTTTTTTTTGGGGACACCATCGATATATTTTTCGTTTTCAAAAGAGAAAGGAAGAAAAGAAAAAGGCATGTAGTATAAATAAATTAATGAGACATTCAATGAAGCCCAGCTTCAGTTGAAACTCCTTCCAAAATGTTTGCATCAAATTCGATGTTTTAAGATAATTTAGTTCTAAATAAAAAAGGAAAACATTTTTATATTCATTTATACTTAAACAACAGATTTTAACAAACTCGATTCAACATTAATATCATAGCATTTAAGTTTAAAGTGGCTTTTAAGATATAAACAAACTACAACTGAGAATCAAGTTACATCATAGAAGAATTTCGAATAACAACTTACCTAAAACATGAAGATGCGTCCTTGATTATGAGAACTTTTCCTATTTCACTCTCATGCGGGTCACTGGAGTGTCTGTTAATTGCCTTTTAGTTTTGCCCGCTGCAACTTTTTTCTTATCATCAGGTTCAGTGTTGTTCCCCAATAATTTTTCCTTCCTAATCCGAAATTTCTTACGGGCATTGTCTGTCAAAGCAACTGAACCTTGGGCCCCATGACCTGTAATTTTTTTCAAATGCCCGCCATTACCAATAGATTCTCTGATGTATGCGCAAATTCGTTTACGATTTTGTATATTCTTCACATCAACGCTGTAAGTTTCTTGAAGGTATTTTTTAATCGCTACCAAAGAGGCACCTTTGCCTCTTTGGTGCTTCTCAAAAATAGCTTCATCAATCATTTCAGAATATGAAGGTCGCTTTATTTTCAAAGTGTTTTTTTGTTCTTTATTTAATTTTGGCTCTGGGCTTGGCTGAGTGTTGTAAATAGGTGAAGAATATGGGACACTAATTATGGTCATTAGAATATTATCATCACAAAAAATAACAAAACAACTTTTAAGGAGATAATTATAGTTACTTACCTGGTTTGTATTGCTCCGGTAAACATTTCGTATGATAGAAATCGTGGCGATGATTCAGATGGACGAGCTCGGGTCATATTATTGAAATTGTAATTTTAAGTAAACCGCCAAAGAATTGTTTAATTTTTGTTTTGTTGATTCTTCAATTCATATTTCATAGCAATAATATAACAGTAGAAAATGACACAAGTGCAGGGTTCGGACTTCAGTTTCAAAATTTCGAAGCAAATTTGAAAAAAAACGTGAAGTAGATCCAAAATTTCGGATCAAGATCAAAATTAAATTTTAAGAACATTGATTTACAAAAATTTATTTTTCAACAAAATTATTTTTCTTTACTTTTTTTATTATAATCTTTTCCAAAAAACCTTTCTCATGGTGGTTGTAACGGTGCTTTGGGGTAAAACGGTTAATTCAGCATAATCTAACAAATTTTTGATCAGGAATTCTTCAAAATCAGTCAAAATTACTTTGATAAACTTTATTTATATCTTGAATTCGAAGAATAATTGACCTCCATTCATATTTTGAGATTTCAGTTGAGCTTTATTTCTCAATGCCTCGACCAGATTTAAAATTGAAGTAGTTAAATCCCTTTCTCCAAATCTATTATTTGAAAAATATTTTTCAATCAAGAAATAGAAGTAGATCCTGAAAAAGAAAAGCAGGGAAGTAGATTTTATCTCTTTCCCAAAATCGAAGTAAATCTACTTTGGTCAAAATAAAGTCCGAACCCTGCACAAGTGATGTGCATTTTCTATTTCGTATTGCCGTTATTTTTGATAAGATAAACAAAATTCTTAAATAGCGTTGTTCATATTCTTGTGTATTTGCATTTGAATTGAGATTTTTGCAAGAGAGCCAATGAAGAAATAGGTCTGTTTGAGTTGTTTTTTGACAAAAATATGAAATTTTAAGGAGTGGCAATGGGAATGCATAGAAAAGGTATAACTACAATGGCCACTTTTTATGACACTTTTTTTCGTTCGCAGAATTTAAAACAATGATGCAGAAAGCTTATTTTTTTCAAAAAAATTTTAGTTTTTTTTTACTTTTGTAAGTTATACCTAAAGAAAAATTGTCCAAAAGTACCCAAACGCTTTTAGAACAAAATTTTCTGGGAGAAAAACAAATATGAGTAAAAAAGAGATGAAAATAGAAATCTGTTTCTATTTTGATCCAGAATAGTGTTTGGTCATGATAACATGATAACGTGTGTCAAAATGCTAAAGTATGGAATTTTCAAATGTAATAGCTTTTAAAAGTTGCATTACTTATCAAAAATAAATCCTGCGTTTACAATTTTGATTTTAATTAATATCTTTGGCTCGCTCAAAATATAGGAAGAAATTTGAATTTTTAAAGATTTTTTAAATATATGTTTTTTTTTAATTGCGCCGTTTGAATACAAAAACAAGTATATTAAATATATATCTTTATTAGAAAAAACTTTTAAGCTTATATTTGTTGGAATTGAACACTTAGTAAAGAAGCTGCAAAACAATATGCGAAGAAAAAAAATCATTTTTTCATATAAAATTGTTTTTTTCCTAACAACTTCAACCGATTTGAGCGATCCAAAGACGAACGATATTATAATTTTTTTTTACATATTATTAAACCTTAGACCCTTATAAAACTTTTGACCACTATTACATTGCAAAATTAGGGTACTTTTTTTCGGCCATACAAAAGTGACACACCCTAGTGCCCAATCCAATACAGCCAGAGAAACAACTCAATTACTGATAAATCCTTATCGTGTAATCGGCTGTTTTTGAAATATTACCAGTACCAAGAACATAAATTATGTGCTTTTATAATCAAAGCACGAAATTTTGTTCCAAAGCCAGCTCACTATAAGAAAAAATTACTTTTTTTGTCAAAAACTAAAATACATTTCAGCTAAAAAATGGTATTCTGTAACAAAATATAAATAAATAAAAAAAACATCAAGTTTATTCCAATTCACATTTAATTTGCTTCATGGTTAGTATACCTTAGAATTTAATTATTATTATTTTCAGATTTTTTGTTTGTTCTTCTTTTGGTATTTCTTTCTTACATTTTTGCTTTTATTTTTGATTTAAGTGTGTTTTGATCAAATTTTTCTTCTTTTTTTTTATTAATGTAAGCATTATAATTATAAGTTATCTAATAATTTTATATTAAAAATTACAGATTTTGGCTACATGAATTTATTTTTTTTTATTTCTTTTGTTGTGTTTGTATCGTTTAATGTAGTTTAATTTTTCATTTGTCTATTTATTGTTGTTAATATTTAAGAAATATAAATTTTATTCTGTTTTACAGATTTTGAATATTTCTTTCTTTCTTTTTGTTTTTTATAAAATGATATCAAAAAATGTACTCCGAAGTAAAATACATACTTCGTTACTTTGTGTAAACAGTCAGGACACATATACATATAATAAATATAGTTATGCCAAATTTTATAACAAACATTTTTTTTTACACATAAACTTTGCTGTAAATTTATTATTTTTTTCTTTTATAAAATAAAAAAAAAATAAAGATAAAATAAAAACTCTTGTTCTCTATTTAAAAAAAAAAAATTTAAAAATGTATATCCAGAAAATACTATTTTTCATTTTATTAAATTTAAATCATATTTCAATGCATGTATAAAATTAGGCGTGTATAATAAGTAATTTTATTCTTATCCAGTAAATTGTTGGTTAAAAGCTTTTTTATTCAGTTTTGTTTTGTAGTTTTTTGTTTGTTTGTTATTTTTTAATAAACTAACAATAGAATGAACTATAAATTTTAGTTCTAACTTTCCGAATAACGGTTTTTTATTTATATTTTCTTTTTAATTATTGCAACAAATATACGATTCCAGCTCTTTTTTTGTACGCAAGAAACCGAGGTTAGTGGGTTAGGTCATAAATATGAATATGTACTAGTTTTTCCAAAAAAGTAAAATAACTATATTTCTACAAAATTTCGACAGGTGATAGTGTTCTTTTAACTCGCAGATAATAAATAAATTATGTGATGATATTTATTGCCAAGTTTTGAAATGTTGTGACGATGTCATAAACAAGCTTTTAATCAAATTTAGAAAAATTTTATGAATATTTTGGTTTTAAACGAAACTACACTTGACATTTAATGCCTTAAAGGTTTTGATTTCAATCACCAGTTTGGTTTGTTTTGTAAATTCTATTTCAGAACAACATATAAATTCTCTTATCACTTCAAAATGGGAAGAACTCCTAAAAGTATGCAATCAATCTTGACAGAGAAAATTTTGTTACCCATTTTTTATTAAATTTATTTTTCATAAATTATTTTTATTTATTTTTACCAGAATACTTAACAGATTAATTTTTATTTTTTCTCATATAATTTTATCTCTTTTTTTTATATTTTTGTTTTTATTATTATTTAACACATATAAATACTAAATTTTTCTTGATTTAAAAAAATAATTATTACTTTAATAATGTTAAATCCATTTTTCTTATTAATTTCCGTACCAAAACTATATAATGTGATAGAATTATATTTTTTTATTGTTTTCATTTTGTTTAAAGAAAAAAAAAATACTTAAAGTTAAATGTGGCCGAAAATTAGAGTAAAATAATTTATTAGTATTTTTGAAAAACAAATTTAGAAATAATTAAGAAAATGAAGAGAACATTAGTTGTGTGTATTTTTTTTTATATTTAATTTTTTTTATATTTATAATGAAAATAAAGAGAGATTGTTTTTTTTTTTTATTTTTATTATTAACACAGTCAGGCAGAGAATAGAATAGACACACATGGTGCAACGTTTTATTTTTATTTATTATTTTTTTTAACGTCTCAACCGGACCATGTCTAGACTATACAAGTTTATTTTTTGTTTTGTTTTATAGATACTTTGGGAACTTGATTTTTTAATCATCCTTCTTGTGCGTAATTAATGCATCTTCCATTTCTTCTTTAGGTTGATCTTTATCGCCCCAGCCCCATGTGGCGTGTGTACCATCACCAGTTCGTTTGACACGTTTTTCGATGATATTAGCTGAAACAGATTTAAGATCGTAGGCCCAACCAATTTTGGCAAAGAAATCAATAAAAGCTGTTGTTAGATTTAGACGATAATTTCCCAATTCAGCGGTTTTGTAATCCCAGGGGAAGACATGATGATAATTGTGCCAACCTTCACCGAAAGCTAGAACTGCAACAGATTGGTTTTCTGATGGGCTGATGAACCTGTAATGGAAAATAAGATTATATTAGTCAAGGAAGCTCAAGAATAGCAGAATTTTCAAAACTTTAACAGTCAGAAAGTGTCATCATAAGTTAAGTACTCCAAGGTGCAAACAGAACACAGCTAAGAGGTGAGGTAAATCAAATGATATAAAAATGTACGTAATAAAGTACCTATATTGAATTATCTTTACAAAATTGACCTATATAATTGTAAAACCTAAAGCAACAAACACGACACTATTTAGTTTATCATGAACTTGATTTGAAATTCAAAGGTTAATTTTAAAGGTCTTATTTAAAAAAAAACTTTACATCTTCAAAGCACAATACAAAAGATATTATATATTTTATAAGACTATTTTTGAAGACTATAGTATAACTATTATTGGAAATAAGTTCAAAAAAGATTTATACAAAATAGAAGACTCTTCAGAAGCCTCTAGACTAAGAAAAGTTCACTCAACAAAACCTTAAATGCTCAGTGCCTTGAAGACAAATAGCGGAGTCTGGACCAACTCCTGAGAAGAATCACTCAATATTGCTAATAGATACGCACTTTCTATGTAGCTCTAAATATTACAAATAAACATAAAATCAAGAAACAATCTTGTTCTGATCACAAGAGAGAATGTGAAATGGGTCATAAACGCCTTCAAACCATATATACATCCGCTGAATGTTGTTTCTTATTTGAGCTTTTAATAATGCAGTACAACACTAGTTAAACAAATTTATTGACTTTCTGGATTTCGAGATTTTACAAATTTTAAGCTTTACGGCACTTCACTAGCAGACATCAGACCTATTCTCACTTACAAGGTGGCAGTTTGGGGGACTGCTTTGGACAAAGCAACATATCGCGACAAACTAAGTAAGCTGATTGAAATGATTAATTATTGATTGTACAAAGGCTCTGAGTCTAAGGTATACATTTTTTATCATGAAATTTTAGGCATCAGAATTTAGATTTGACCGCACTCGCTTGGGACAAGATAAACCTTCGTTTATGAACAATCACGGAAGATTTCCCTAAGTTTCACCATCGTTTTTAAGTAATGGTTTCTAAATAACGTTGAGTTATAGTAGGCGAGATATTAGGGGCTATGAATATCTCCGAAGAACATCTTTGTTGCAAATTGAACCAGGGATTTCGTCATGCGAAATGCTCTATTTGGTGGGTTGGAAGATTTTTATTAGGATATCCTGAATACAAAATTCACCGCTTCCTTAAACTGATAAAAAAGATACAATTTGTGGTGAGGAGAGCAAAATAAATTTTCTGAAGATTCCGTCCATTAAGTATTTTTGGAAGCCGATGTTTGAACAGGTAAACTCTTCGATTTATTAAACTACGACACCAACATGTGAATAAATCCGAAGAGTCATGTATTATAATGGCAGGAATGGCAAAAAGAAGTAACTTTCAGAAGAAAACACCAGCATTCAATTGGTCTCACAAATGGAACAATATAAGAACCCGCTTTCGGATTGAACTCGGCGAACCCCAAAGGCATACATACATTAGAGAGTTATGATCCTTTCGAAATCGATATCCCAAAAGCTCGGAATAAAAAAAGGAAGAAGAACAATGTATTAAAAGAACTAAGTTTCTTTGTTCTACTCGTTTTTTAGAAAAATTAGCAAGTATCCTCTAAAGAAAAAATGCATCTACTCTGATACTAATAACGATTCTTTCTGGAAGTATTTTAAACCTTACAAAACTTGACATAGGTCCAGTCTGTAGGAGTCGAAACTATCAACAATATCTTAAAACTTACCTGTCATATGGCTTTCCACCAAATTTATGTGCAGCACTGTTAACTAGCCATGTTACATTCAAGATGAAAGCATACCGGAACATTGTAGCTACAAACCAAGAATTAAGGAATGACTCGCCCCAATAGTACATTGGAACAAAAGTTGGAATTATAAAGCATGCAACTGGCATAAGAAGCATATAGTACCTAAGAGAAAAAAACAAATTTAGTTTAAAGTTTTTAAATAATATATTAAAAAATGGTCTTACTTCTTTTGGAACATAAGAATTTTATCTTCTCTCAGATCTGATAGATCAACACCCTTGCCTTTGGCAGCAACTTCAGGATGTTTCTTGCATAGCAGCCAGCCGACATGCGAGAAGAAGAAGCCTCTGAAAATATATAAAAAAAATATAAAATAAGATTTTACTTGGCTGGCAGTATAAATAATTACCTTGTGGCATTATGTGGATCAGCATCGGTCTCTGAAAACTTATGATGGACACGATGATCTCTAGCCCAATGGTATGCGGCATCTTGGAACGCAACTGTATTGAAAAGTACAAGTAGAACTCTTAGTGGCCACTTTGCTTTATATGACCTGTGAGCCCATAAACGATGTGCACCAGCTGTAATACCCAATCCTGATACAACATATAAAAAGAATGCTGAAATTGACAAAAAAAAATAAGAATTTGTTAATATTTGGGTAATTGAAATAGAATTGAGGCTCTTTATGATACTGAAGTTTTTTTTAATTTAGTTATTTAGTCCCTGAAAAGTTCATTTATTTCAAATCATGGATTCGAGTAAGTTCTTAAATACCATTTTTTAGTGCGAAATAATTCTGGTTTCGAGGTTCCTATGTGCCAGGATGAGTTCGCACCGAAAATCTGATTTTTTTTGAAACAGGGAAAAAGATCCAAAATATGAATCTAAGTTCTTTGCAGGTAAAAAGTCTGAGCAAGTGCATTTGACTTTCATATTCGTCCGTTTTCGAAATTACATAAGACGAGTTTATGGAAATTTTTTAGATTGTTATGGAAATTTTGCAATCTAAACAATTTTATTTATTTTTTACAAAAAAAAATGGCACGCGAATAAAAAGATTATTATTATTTTATCAATTTCATGCAATTTATTTAATTTGTCTATCAAGCAAATTTCCTACAAAGAAATTTAATTGAAGATAACAGGAACAGAGTGCTGAACATGCATTTAGCTTTATTGGAACCGTGATGTTGTTTTTCTTCAAAAAACATTTACATACAAAGGTCAAAGTTTTTTTTTTTTGTTTTTAATCATTGATTGAATTATAGCTTATGTGGAATATTTTTTTTTATTTCATCATAAAAAAATTAAAATGATCTGATTGACTTTTACCGGCTGTTAATGATAACCATAATTTATTAAAAAAAAAAAATTGTCTGAGTCCGCGGAAAAAGTCCAAGTCTAGAGGTAAAAAGACTGAGTCAGCGGAAAAAAAGTTCAGGATAGGTTGTTTATGTTATCAAAGGTCAGATGTCAGAAAATATAATTTATGTAGTTAGGAGACGAATAGAAAAAAGACAAGTTGACCAGACGACTTATGATTTATTAGTACAGACTTAATTTCTATTTTTATTTTGTTTTTGAATTGTCGTCAATTTAGATGATTGTGTCAGATTGGTTATAGTCTTCAATGAATATCATGAGCGCAGTAACAGGTACAGCTTTCTGGCAAAGCAAAGTGGGTTCACGAGCTACACTCTCAATGCCAACGCCATCAAATTGTATGCTGACACCATTGCCATCTCATGTCAGATAACTAGGCCGCACTTAAACTTGGCATGCATAATAACATAACACTCTACTGGATTCCTGGAAATGTTGGAGTTCAGAAAAACGAATGAGCAGACTCCTTAGCAAAGGCAGCACCTCTTATCGGTGCTGAACCATATTGAGTATTGGAGATAACATGATCAAACAAACGATGGAGGGCCAAAAGAAAAAACATTTAGAATGTTAAGAAGAATGGTAAGAAGGTGGTTTGCAATGCTCATAATAAGAATGTTAACATTTAAGGTTCCTTAAATGCAATTCTCACTCCAAGAATAGTTAACGGAATTATTTTTTTGGGGGGATTCCGTACGACTCCCTATAAATTTAGCAATAATTTGTCTTGGAAAGCGTATTTTCCGTCGGCTTTTTTTAGTGGCACGTTACATCAACTTTTGTCGACCACGGTAGTGGTTGCTGCATTTTTCAGTTTAAGAAGCATCTGTTCTTCGAGATATATTTCTTAAGTTGATGAACATTTTCATGACCTAGGAAAATATTCGTTAGTTGGAGGGTTCTAGCGCAGCTATACTGCGCGGGGGCAACAGGTGCCATTTCTTTCTTTTTAAAGTGGTTCACCTAGAATAGTAGAAACCTGGAAATTAGGAGCATTATCCATTTATTAGCACTTATGTATACACCCTTTAAAAAGGTTGTGTATGGCTGGGCAAATAACTCTGAAAGAGGCATTTATAATAATGACAGATGGAAAAGTGTAGGAAAGTTGAGTGAAATATCAGACACGTCATGACAGTTTCTAATAGCGTGAAATTGGGTGCAGTCTGCCTTACGAGAAAGTAAGCTTTCTCAAGAGACCTTAAAAAGCAGTATCGTTGAATACAAGAAAATAACTTGACACTGGTCAGGACAAAGTGTATCACTCAGGAAAAAATAAAATAAATGATTATAGGTGCGTTGTGGCCTACTTCACTATAGAGGAATCATAGTGACCAATTTAAAATCTCGAAAAAAACATTGTTAAACAGTTCAATTAAATGTTTTTTCTTTAATTGGACGAAAATTTTGCAGATATAATAGAACGGTCTGATGTGTGTAATGTAAGTGTAAGATTCAGAAGCAAAAAATTAATAATTGCTGAGGATGTAGGTTGAGTCTTTGTCTTAAGCCATTGAAAGGCTCTTGATTTTGGTTAGTTTGTCACGAAAAGTAACTTTATCTAAGGCAGTCCAAGTACTGTCTCTCCGTATGTGCGTATCGGTCTGATGACTTTTGTACATAGTCAATGACTTATGCGTGGGTTTAATTTCCATTTGGTTCCCAATATCTTTTTTACGGGATAAAATTGCCACTGAGGTTTTTCAGGCGTTTTTATGTATATTAAGTTTCAAACTCAATTTTTTTTTAAACTCAAATCTTTATTTTCTGAGAAATTTCGTGGAATACCATTTATTAAAAGCGCTTTTCAAAATGCATAGTTTTATGACTTTTTGAGCAAAAAAAGAAAAAATCTGAAGAAAATGCGGATGAATCTGTTGATTCCTTTTTAGACATGATTAGGCGCTCATGTTTTAATTATTTGAAACCTTTTGGACAACCTAAGATTAGCATCAGCAATTTCAATCGGAGATGGGAATGTCTTAATTTTTATTCAAAAGCATTGGATTTTCTAATCGCTGAACACTTTTGATTAGCATAAATTGGCTGTTGCGACAAAAAATGGATTAATATATTTAAGCATGGATCACAACTATCTGGACACTGAGTTTACAACCATTTGAAAGCATATAATTCTTAACTCTTGGCAATCTGACAGTTTCTGACTATTCAGTAGCTATACCAGCTAGGTGTGACCTCTGTGACGTAATGAATTACATATCTCAAACCACTTAAGCAACATTTTCGCTTCTTAGTTTGAGGACCATCTTGACATAATGTACGTTATGAAGTGTTAAAAAAAACATTAAATTAAATAACTTACCAAAGGCAACTGTAGCCCATTTGGCAGATGTTAACATTAACCAAGCTCCATAAACAGCCGCCAAATGCAGGTATGTGAATGCAATTATATTCCTCCAAACCAATTTTATTTTTCGTCTATCGGCGTGTTTAAGTTTTTCCAAATCTTTAACTAATCCGCCATCAGTTGTTTCTGCATCGCATTCATATAAAACTCCTGTAGCTTCAACTTTGCTATTAATCGAATCACCTCCCGCTCCACAGGATGATGCTATCGATTCGCCTAAAACTTGAGTTGCTGATGTTGCGTTTGGTGCCATGTTATCACTAAAAATTAGAATAAAACAAAAAATTGATTAGATTAATAACCAGTAATTTAACGTGATTAACAAATTAAGTGTGACAGAAAAAATGTAATTAATTTAATATCGTTTAATTCAAGGACAAATTAGAGGAAACCCTTAATTATTCGTTTGATTAGGGGTTCAAAATTTAATACAGGTTTTCATGGTCAAAGCTATTATATTGAATTCGAACTCTTTATTATCGTCAAGAAAAGAAAATATAAAAGTAATATAATAGCAAACAAAAATCCAAGAATAGGAAAAAAACCCTTTCAACTTGCCCTTTAGAGAACGTAACGTAACACTTTCGCTGAAAGATAATACCAAAGAAGGTGAGCTGACATAATATCTACACTTGGGAAAGTAAAACACCATTGCAAGGGTGAAAACTTATTAGCATTTGTGTTTGTTTGCCTCTATTTTTCAAAGAAAACAAAAAAACTGAGATAATTGACCAAAAAAAGTTACACATACGCCGCAGTGAACCGAAACAAAAAATGAAATCATCAGATCTAATAATAAAAATGCGATACATTCGTGCGTTTTTTGTATTTTAGCATCGTAATTACATAAACAAAAGGAAAACATTTTGCACTGGAGATACAAATAAAGAAAAAAAAATTGGTAACAAAAAAAAAACGGCGAAGAGCGACTGGACGTAGAATAATTTATATCATAACATCTATTTAAGGTGTTGCAAAGTAACTTTTATAGTGATTGCATTAAATACAAATAAAATATGACTACGCAAAAAGATGAAAGTGATACTTAATCTTCATTCAAATAATTGCATTTAGATTTTATTAGACAGACTGCAACTGTTAAGTTTTAATTAGTTCTGTGTCTATCTGCGAATTTATTTTTGCCCACAAAATTTAATGTTAATTGAGCTCATGCATTTTTATTTGTCGAATTAATATTCAGTGCGGGTTAGAAATGAGTGAATTTTAATTAAGTAATGCGTTTTCTATGGTATTACATAATAAGGCTAGGCGAGACAAATCGTTTTTAAATTCATCAATGTTTTAGGACTTTTTTTTATAATATAAAATATTTAACAGCAATATAATTGGTGAAATTATTTTGGGTATGTTGATAAACCCCAACAGATCTCATTTTGTGATTGACAAACATTTTTAAAAATTGGTAATTACTTTTCTTCTTAAAATATTATAGAATAATTAAGAATTTAGATCAATGAAGTACAGGTTAAATAGTACAAGAAATCAATAAATATTTTAACCACCTGGAACTTGGCAAAAAGTGTCTTTTTGAAAAAACAATGAAGGATCAAAAAATGTTGGATGGAAGGATGTTTTTTTTTCGCGGAAAAAAGGGAAGGAGAAGACGGTGAAGGTAAAAAAACAGTGACAAAATTCTTTGTTGAATGTACATAACTTATTTTAAAGGGCTGGTGAAAACGTTTCGTTTGTTATGAAAATTAAGAAATAAACAGAACTAAACAGTCTATTATCTTGAGTGAAAGGGTGTTTCATTTTTAAAGAAATGAGGAAATTGAGAGTACCAAAAAAACTATCACAAAAATGGTAGGTACCTACCCCAGTGGAAATTGGTAAAAATGTTTCATTTATTTATGAATTTTTTTTTTTATGCAAGGGTGATTTTTTGAGAAATAACGAAAATTCGCGAGATTGAGATTGAAAGCAAGAATCGTAAGTGCCAATAAGAATATTATGGTGCAAATTTAAAAAAAGCTCACATTAAAACAAAAAATGACAGCGACTCGGGATCGATTACACTGGTTAACAAAATCAAACTTTTTTTTTGTTGCCGAAACAAAAATATACTTTTCTGAAGGTTTTCGGTGTGATGAACTCGAATCTGAAGTCAAAAAAAAAATTAATCAGCTCCCGTTTTTGAAATATTGCCGTTAGAAAATGCAGTACTTCGGACCTTATTCTTTTAAATAAGGAACATTTTTTGAGCATATTTAGTAACGGTTTTCATAAGTACTATTTACCACCTTTTTAAATCTGTTTAAATCTTTCCGATATCTTTTTTACTGCCCGAGATATCCTAAGTTGTTTGGTATTTTTATAAATTTTATAACGTCATTATCTTCTATATGATATATGAAGCCAAACCCACGTACTTCAGTTTGAGATATCTCGGGCAATATAAAAGATATTGAAAAGATTTAAACAGGTGTCGAAAGATGGAAAACACCGTTACTATATAGAAACCGTTACTAAATATTTCAAACAATTTTCTTTATACAAAAGAAGAAGGTCCGAAGAATTCAAAAAAAAAGTATTTTTGCATTTTCTAACGGTAATATCTCAAAAACGGGAGCTGATTAGTTGTTTCTGACTTCGGATTCGAGTTCAGCACACCAAAAACGTTCAGAAAAGTATATTTTTGTTTCGGCAACAAAACCCTTGTAAACCAGTGTTATATTTTTCAAATTTGTTTTAAATTAAATCCAAAGTTTTTCAACGTTGAATCAAAATTGATCATATTACATTTTACGTTGCGTTTTTTCTCTCAGTTTACGGTTTTTTTTTCAAATTCTTTGTTTTCGACCCTGGCAACAAGCAATACAGTAAATTCCTATGATCTTTGCCGTTCGTTTTATTCGAATAAAAAAGATAATGATACTCGTATTTTGTTTATATTTTTTTTTATTAATTTCATCATGAATGACACGAGCTACTTGAACAAGCACGTAGACTGTTGATACTTTTTTCATTTTACAGACAAAATGTCTATTTAAATAAACATAAATAAGTTCGCCGCCAATTAAGTACACAACATATTTTTGACGCTTTTTTACGATTCAGTTCTTTATTTAAACTGAACGCAAACAAATAAGGTAAAAAGAACAAATGAATCCAAAGTGATTTAGCAGTTTATACATATTTCTGGCATTATTTCTAAAAAAAATTTCAAATAAAGTTTAGTTTAGAACAAATGGTTTTTAAAAAAAGCAAATCTTTTCCTTACGCTCGCACTGTGTTGATATATATTAAGGTTTAATGGTACCAAAAACCGCGCGCAGATAAAAAAAAAAAATAGCTCTATCTAAACATAAGCTCCTCTGGGAATATTTATCTATTGCTAGGTACTTGAAGCTGCTTTGAACTATGTACTTCTTCAATACAGCAAAAGTAGTTCAAAGTAGTTTTAAGTACTAAGCAGTAGATAAATGTTTCCAAAGGAACGCAGCTATGGACAACTGAAAGGTAAAGTAGATAACCCTCAGAATTTATTTTGTTTATGTATATAGCATTTCGGTTCTTCAGAACAAAATTAAAGGACTCCCAACAGCATTTTCTAAGAAATGTTTGTATCCTTAAAGGAGAATTGAAAGGTTGTGTTCGAAATACTGTCCGATCCAAAATACAATTACATACTCTAATTTTAACACCAAACTACAACAAGACACACCAAGTTTTATAGATTTGCTGAAGCATTTTTCAAACTCCATACAAAATCGCTTGTCTGTACGTGACGTTCTATTGTTTTTTTTTTTTTTTGTAAATAAGTAAGGGAGTTCAATTTTGCGTGTTCTTTGAAGATGAATTATATATTTGACAAATTAATATACTCTGTAAGAAAATATTTTAAATGGTAAAATTTGAAACGATAAACAATAACAAGGCTGGTTTGCATGTACGTGACGGCAGATTTGTCTGTACGTTAAGTTGAAGTTGCACAAATAGGTTAGTGTTGCAAAGAGTTGCTAAGCAATTCTAGAAACCGAACATGAAAAGTTTTCATTTCGTTATTACCGTAAATCAATAAGTTTTCCCATATTGTTTTAAAATTTTGGAAAAATTACCGATCAATGTCCAATTATGGTTAGTTATTAAAATCAATTTCTTAATTTACAAAAAAAAAAAACCTTAGCTATACTCATTTCGAGAAATTTCAAGATTACTGGAACGTAAGTGGAATAGAAGCAGTCAATTGACAATTACATTGACCGAATTAAAAGTTCCAATTTCTTTTTTTTTAAAGAAATATCTTAAAACAACTGGATGCAAATTTCAAACACTGAATTTAATTCATTTATTGTAGCTTAAATAAATTTAACTAAACTTCATGCTTAAAAAAAATCTTTTTCTAACATTCAATTGAAATTTAATGAAAAAGGAACCCACTCAAGTATAAAAGACCTTTAAAGAATAAACTTTCCAGAAGAATTAAATTCGTCTAAAAAAATTCCATTTACTCGTATCAATTACATAAGGTCAAAGGTTCAAAACGAAACAAAGGATATACCAAAAATAATATGTTAACATCACACACAAAAAATAAAAAAAAAACAAAATATGTGTAAACTGATTCTCAAACAAAAATGTATTTATACCAACAAAACAGAAAAAAAAAAGAAAAGAAAACATTATTCTATCCTTTTTCTGAAGAAGTCCTTATTCAAATGTTTTTCTTTTTGTATCAATATAGAACAAACACTATTAAAACGTTGTCATTTGAATAACATAAATCTAAATGAATTCAATCAAAATAATCCAAAATATTGAAAAGAAACCAACACACAATGGAATTTTATAAATAACTTTTACCATTCAGACACTCGATGATGATTCTTTATGTTTTCACTCTTACCTATGCAAAATGAATTCTGACGATGATGATGATATTGACAGTCCTTTTGCAAATCAAAGTGCGCAATATCTTCGAAATGTATATTTCAATTAAAATTGACACAGATTCAATATGATGATTGAAAGAAGAATAGAAGACGAAAAAAAAAAATATAATTAATTTCACAATAACTACGCAAGTTCACATGCACTCAGTTTTTCCATATATCCTTGTACTGTGAATATATTGTCTCTGAAATACAACTTAAGACTGACACATAAATTATCCTTGTGTATTTTTTTTCAAGACCATAGAATTTATGTATGTGTTCTTGTGTTTGGCAAATCAATAAACGCATTACCCACTGTCACTAAAAAAACAAGAAGCTAATTAAAAGGATCAACAAAATGCCGGCCCGCCTTCATGTGTTCATAATATACAAACAACAATTTTAATTACCAACAGCAGACTTAAATGGATTCAACAAAAAAAAAAATCAACAGTTGCGGCCTATGTACTCATGTAAACATGCCTTGAAAAATGGAGGAGGCTTTGAAATTTATATAAAACAATAATGCCAAGTTCTTTTTTAGGAGACTCAAGGGAAGGACAACATTTTTCACCCCCGCAAGGTTATGTTTATCTTCATTCAAACAAATAGTGAATAGGGGGTGACAAAACCAGCCTAAGAAGGATGACGACAGCAAAACTTGAGTCAGTTTTAAGTATACTTTTGTATTTCTTCTTCGCAGGATAAATCAATAAAATTTAATCCAACAAAAATAAAATATGTTTTCTTTTCTTTGAAACTTGAATCCTGTCTGTGGTTTTATCAAGAAGCCCTAGTAACACACATTATTATTTATCCCACTTCTGAGCACACTAAACTGCGTTCTTTTTGTACACGTGCGCATCTTTCAATATCCACGTGACATAAGAAAATTAATTTCATCAACAAATTTAAATAAAAATTTTTAAATTATTTTTAAAATGAAAAACAATCTTTAGATGTTCATTCGAATGTGGGAAAACTTGAATGTTTTTTTTTTTTTTATTTGATTTTTTAGCACGCACCTTAAAATTTTGCCTTCGGTTGTTACTGAGGTTGTTTGTGTTACAGTCATTTTTTTGCATATAGATTTGATTTTGAGAAAACACTCATTTACGTCTTAAAAATGTTTTTATTATAAACAATGTTGTGAATCACAAAGAAAATATAAAGCAAACTAGGTTTTGTTTTTTAAAATTACTTTCTTCTTTGTTCGAAAACTTGCTTTCGTTTTAATTTTTTTGCTGTACAAAGTTGTAATTTTGCGTTTAGATTGTTCTTAACAGTTTGATTGGAAAAAGTATACTGAAGGAAAAAGCTTCCAAATGAATTGAAATTTTCCTATCAAAATACAACAATAATAAACAAGGATAAAATATAAACAATGCAAATAAAGTTAGCCGAGTCTTGGGAAATGAGAGGATTTTTTTTTTCAATTTTGAGAAAATTTAAGGGACTAAGAGAATTTCTCTTAAATTTTGAAGGATTCAAATAAAATTTCAAAAACTCTTAAAATGATGTGGATTTTGGAAAAATAGAAGGGAATATAATCAAGAAATGAAACAACAATTTCAGTTAAGGTTTGAAATATTTTTGAAAATATAATACGAGTACAGGTACATGTCCAGTACAATTAGTGCAAATTTAAAAATCATGTTTTAGTCTGTTTTTTAAGATGTTTTATTGAATGTTTAAAATGCTGAAAAATTTAAAATCAATTGTTAACAGTGGAAGAATTCTGAACAGAAAATTTGTTTATTTGTTAAAATAAAAAAATATGACCTCATGGTATTATTAAAACAAAATTGCTAAACATTCCTAAGAGGCTCTTTGGAAGCTAAATATGTGTAAAATAATTTAATGTCTAAATTCTGTTAAATATTTTTTATTTGACAAAATTTATAGAAAACAAATTTAAAGAAAATGTAAGCAATTCATTTGGGTGACATTTGTCATCAGGATTTATAGGAGTTGGCAATAAAAATAGCGAAACACAAAAATAATACAAATGAGATTCCAAATCGGGAGCAGAATTATTTAATTTTGCTGCAAGAAAGTTTTTGTAGGGCTTGTTTATTTCGAAAGGACAAACAAAAATCGTTCTGAGTACAATTTCAATTTCGCGTAAAAGTTGTAGATAATTTCTATTTGCAAGCAAGATTCATTTTTTGTTTTAGTAGATAGATGAATGAAATTTGTACTGTGAATAAGTTATTAAATAAATTATAATTGTACAAAATTTCAATTAATTTCATATTCAAAATTCGGAGATAACGGTAAAAAGATGTTCTTTTCCAACACACGTTATATCTTTTGATCTAGTGCACATACAAATTTGATTTAACTTTAATACGCATGCTGATAACATAACCTTTTATTTGATATATCACACATAACGTTACGTGCTCTACAAGTTACACAATCCTAAATTGAAAAAAAATTAAAAATACCTCAAAACCTTAAACCTTAAAAAATTCTAACTTCTATTGTAGACATCTTTGAAATAAGATATCGTTATACAAGATGAAACAATAAGCTTTCACATGGTATAAAATTTTTTATAGGTTGTCAAACAAAAATATTGATTTAATAGCATGAGAACATAAAAATAAATGTTTTTTTTTTGCTTTTTGGATGAAATTTCATCGAGTTTAAAAAATTCTAGCTCTTTTTGTAGATGTCTCATAGGCTTGATCGATATATATATTTTGAGCTAAGACAATAAGCTTTCAGATGGTGTAAAATTTATATAGGTTGTCATATAAAAAACATGGATTTAAAGGTGATAGAATAAAAATAGGTAGATTTTTTCTAGGTTGTTAGGTAAAAAATGCATTTAATAGCGTACGAAGATAAAAATACGTGTTTTTTCGCTTTTTTTTTTTATGGAAATTGATCGAGTTCAAAAAATTCTAGCTCTTTTTGTAGATGTCTCATAGACCTGATCGATATATGTATATATTTTGAGCTAAGACAACAAGCTTTCAGATAATATAAAATTTATCTAGGTTGTCATATAAAAAACATGGATTTGAAGGTGATAGAATAAAAATAGGTAGATTTTTTCTATTTTATTTTTTTTTTTTGCAAGAAAAATGATTTTTTAAGGTTTCACTTCTACCACGTGTTAATTGCACACATGATTTTTTTATTTGAAAGAGTTTTTTTTTAACTTTATAAATATATAAAGATATTGATTTTATTTAAAACTTAATTTTTGTTCAACTAAGTAAGTTTCTTTTCTTTAATTTTGATCATTTAAGGTGAGAGATCAAATTGTTTTTTTTTCACAAAAGCTAAAAAAGAAAAATTAAAATAAAAGTAATACAGTAGCCCTTGGTACCTTAAAACTTGGAACTACATAATTTTCGCAAATTAAAAGTAAAAAGTTCCGCCAACTTCAGCCATTTTGTTTTATGATTTCTTTTCTGCATGGGTTAGTGGTTTAAGAATAGTTAACCCATTTTCGCTTAAGTGCTTCGAAATCTTAGCATCCCATATGTAAAATTTTGACATTTATTGCATTGTTTAGTCAGCTATAAATTTGTTTTACTTATGCATTTTGTTTGCGTCCTAACTGCGGGTCACTGTGTCGTATGTGTAACTTTTTTGTTATGACAATATACAAATTATAAAAATTGCAAAATATGCTAAGTATTTGTATATGAATTACACTTTTTAAGAACCTTTTTCATTTAAAAATACAAACAAATAATTTTGATCACCTT
This sequence comes from Episyrphus balteatus, assembly GCF_945859705.1. Lineage (NCBI taxonomy): Eukaryota > Metazoa > Arthropoda > Insecta > Diptera > Syrphidae > Episyrphus > Episyrphus balteatus. The sequence goes on along the minus strand of NC_079136.1, from coordinate 4,158,027 downwards.
TTTGGGTCAAATACCCCTATGTGCGTTCGCACGAACGAAAACGTTTATTCGTTTTACCGATACAGAATTTCTGGGTTGATATATACCTAATTGGATATAGTTATCGGAAAAACGTTTCGACACCTCTCTTTTTCCACCCAAGTATTGAATTGGCTTCATTATACACTCCGTTTCAACTGAATAAGCACACAAATTTTCAATGGTATTTTGTCCATTTTTTCCTAAGGTTAAGCTTTCATGTAACATTTGATGATGTTTATCGTTAGCTTGTGATGTTGAGAAACCAAATTAGAAAGAATAATTCTCAAAGTGCCGCTATTTTTTTTCGTGTTCTCTTACAAAGCGTCCCATATGGAAAAATGCAGTTTTTTTTTGCGTCAACTGAATAGACACACGGTCTTTAAAGGTCAATATCTTCGTTATTTGTGAGAGTTTTGAGGTGATTGGCATACCAAATGAAAGGTTGAAATGTTCTTATTGAGATTTTGTTATTTAATTAAAATTAAAAAAAAAAGTAGTAGATTAAAAGCTTTGAATACTGTCGACAGATCTAAAATTAATTTGTTAACGGAACAAGTACTGACCGGGTCTGCTATAGCTACCAAAATTGATCGGAGTTTTAGTGTGTTGCCTATTCGTACCTCAAAAATAAAAGTTCGTACAGGAAAAATATGAATTAAGGTAAAAAACGGCAAAAATAGCAGTTAATCGACGAGAAATTTTGAGATCTGCCTCCAATTCATTTGACTCTGGGGCAAAAATCAAACAAAAAGCTGGTGTTTCTGCAATTGTTTCAACACTCCGCAGAGTAATTAACAGCACGGATCATTTTAACCCATTAAAAGTCCAAAAGAAACCAACTTTAAACAAGCAACAAAAAGGTATTCGTTTAGAATTTTCTAGACTCCATATGAGCTGGAAAAATGAGTGACGCAAAGTGGTTTTTTTCATTTGAAAAAGGTCAATTTTGATGGATTCATAATTGAAGTCATCGGGGCCATCAAAATTGACCTTTTTCAAATGAAAAAAACCACTTTGCGTCACTCATTTTTCCAGCTCATATGGAGTCTAGAAAATTCTAAACGAATACCTTTTTGTTGCTTGTTTAAAGTTGGTTTCTTTTGGACTTTTAATGGGTTAAAATGATCCGTGCTGTTAATTACTCTGCGGAGTGTTGAAACAATTGCAGAAACACCAGCTTTTTGTTTGATTTTTGCCCCAGAGTCAAATGAATTGGAGGCAGATCTCAAAATTTCTCGTCGATTAACTGCTATTTTTGCCGTTTTTTACCTTAATTCATATTTTTCCTGTACGAACTTTTATTTTTGAGGTACGAATAGGCAACACACTAAAACTCCGATCAATTTTGGTAGCTATAGCAGACCCGGTCAGTACTTGTTCCGTTAACAAATTAATTTTAGATCTGTCGACAGTATTCAAAGCTTTTAATCTACTATTTTTTTTTTTAATTTTAATTAAATAACAAAATCTCAATAAGAACATTTCAACCTTTCATTTGGTATGCCAATCACCTCAAAACTCTCACAAATAACGAAGATATTGACCTTTAAAGACCGTGTGTCTATTCAGTTGACGCAAAAAAAAACTGCATTTTTCCATATGGGACGCTTTGTAAGAGAACACGAAAAAAAATAGCGGCACTTTGAGAATTATTCTTTCTGATTTGGTTTCTCAACATCACAAGCTAACGATAAACATCATCAAATGTTACATGAAAGCTTAATCTTAGGAAAAAATGGACAAAATACCTTTGAAAATTTGTGTGCTTATTCAGTTGAAACGGAGTGTAGTAATAGAGTTAATGAGACAAATTCATAGTCATTTTTAGACTTCAGTTTATTTAGACTGGGGTTTTTCGAATGTATTTTAAAAAGTATAAACTATAGTTTGTCTTAGAAGCGACTTAGATAGTGTCTATGAATATGGGATCAATATGTTCAATAAATTCGAGTTTGCGATTAAATGTGACACTGAGAACAAATTAAAAGAAAGTTTTCTTTTATAAAACATAACTTTATATTAATCGGTGTTAAAGCTGCAACTGTTAAGAGTTCTACAGTCACAAAAACAAATGGTAAATCTGTAAAAAAAACGAAATAAAAAGCAAAGGACCTTAGCGACTGCCCTGTGGAATTCCAGAATTGATCAAACTACTTTGATTTCCAATCATTTTTTTTTTAAATTTTTGTGTTGAAGTTAAAGTAATAGCAAGCTAAAATGTATGTTTTCACAATTCTAAAATTGACTAAAAATTGCAATAAAAAAACACGTTATGACTAAATATGGTTTACCTTATTTGCCAAAAAAAAATATCAATTTAACTTTACAACAAAAAAGAACAATAAACAAACATATTCAAACAATCAGAGCTAAGAATGTAGATCAATTACCATTGCCAAATAATCATCAAAAAAAAAAAAAAATCATTAAATTTTATTTCCGAAATACAACAATAGCATTCGTTCCCCCAAAAAAAACAATACTCTTACTACACCACAAGTTTACCGTCCGCCCACAAAAAAAAAAAAAATCAAATTGAGACATGGCGTGATGGTTTACTCTGTAGGTCAATGGCTTGACTAGTTCTCGTGTTTTTTTTTTTTTTTAGAAACTATAAAGTACAAACAAAACATATAACCATGACATTACAACTATATATATAAAGAAATATCGAGCGCACCTGGCACTACTCCTTAAATCATGCCATACCTACATTATGTTTGTACCTTCTTCCCTCAAGCTTCTGCAACTTACCACGTACATAAGTGCCAATTTCATCATCTGTCTGTTGGCGATTCTTCTTACCCAGCTTCAACAACGTATAGCCAAGAAGAATCAAAAAACACGCGGTTACCAAAATAAACAGCTGATGTCCGTCCGCTAAAGCTGTTAAAACTTGAAGATTTATTTTCTCTCGGCAGAACTCACTCACAAGTTAAAAGCCAAGTCAGAGTGCAGAGAAAACAGAACAGACATATTGACTTGACAGCGCTTGTGCCGGCATCGGACGACTTCGATGGCAATGGCAACGTAATCCAACCATAAACTTAGCCAGAGTCACTCTCTTATTTGATAAAAGAGCGGGAAAGGAAAAAGCATCGCATCGTATCATTATCGTATGATGTCGGTATGGGGAAATTGGCAGGAAAAAAAAAAAAAAACTCGCCATACACAAAGTTATACGTGGTACTTTTTGAAAAATTTAAGAGCACCCAAAGAGTCACTTTCAACAGCTGTAATATGTAGCTTTTTTATTTAGATAAAATTGTATCTATATACTCGTATATTGCCGGTATATTATGATGTGGTGACGGGTCGGGCACGCTCTAGCTACGTGAACACTTTTGGCACTGTTTCTGTTTTGGAGAACACCAATAAAAACCACACAAACACAATAAGAACCCAAGTACACTTGCAATCGTGCAAAAAAAAAAAAAAACAAACTATGAAATTCATTTCAGCAAAATTAAATAAATAAAATGTACAGTGAATCAAAGAAGTTTATGGTACAAACTTTGAAAACTTTTGATAAAAAACAAAAACAATTTAGTACCAATTGCTTTAAAAATTTTATTTAATTTAAGAAATAAATATCTTATCAATCAATATTTACGCAAATATATTTACGTCACGATTATTTTCAAAATAGTCATCAGCGACAAATTTAGCTTTTGTCTAATTTTAATAATATTTTTGTTTAAACATTTTATTTCAGTTTAACAAGATTATAAAAAACGTGACGATAATGACACGAATTTAAAAGCTGGGGATATAATATCTTTGTATTATTAAGATCAATTTTAAGTTTTCAGGTAGGGCTGTAAAAGTAACGACAAAATGAGAACCCGCATGTATACGTTACTTTTGATACTAGTACCCGCATCAATAATATCGTTACTCGTTACTTTCGTATGTTTCGCATTTTTCGCATATTTCGTATGTTTCGTGTGATTCGCATGTTTCGTTACTTTCGTTACTTTCGCATGCTTCGTGTGTTTCGTACATTTCGTATATTTCATGTATTTGATACGTTTTGTATGTTTGGTATTTTAAGTATGATTTGTACATTGGTATAAGGGTGTAAAATTTTTTTTTTGAAAAAAACCAAAAACAATTTCTATAATGTAAGCTACATTTTAAGGTCATAAACATTAAAATTAGTTGCGGCGTTCTCATGTAATAAGAGTTTAAAGGTAGCTATATTGAATTTTTTTCGTTTTTTTTTTAATCAAACGTGGAAACTTTTTTGATTTTTTTCCAAATTTTTAGACAAAACTTTGGTAATTTTTTGTTTGTATTCTTTCAGTAATCTTATCACAATTCTTTAGAGACCTTTATTTCAAAAGTGCAACGCACAGATCTCGAAATATTAACACTTCAATACAACCATGTCGAATAATTTTTCATTTATTTTTTCTATTGAGAGTGATTTTTAAACCTCGTTTTCTCTGCTTTTTTTTTGTGTTGAAAATTTTGCACCGAAAATAAATTAATTTTTTAAAAAACCAAAAAACTTTTGTACATTCTTAAGCTAAATATGAATACCATTAACACCAAGGCCATAAACAGATAAGTTGCGTCGTGGATATACATATTTCGGCCAAATAGAGAAAATACAAAAACGTCTATTTTGATATTTCTGTATAAATTATCGATAACACAATGATTTTATTGAACCATGGCACTACTGTTTTAATCGAGACAAAAGTAAACTCCAGATAATTATCTGCAGTTAGAATTCTGACTATGGTTACGATGCCGACAAGAGATGCGAAATGCGACAAATTGAGTGTATCACTTCATTTCGTATCTCTTACATCGGATTTAGTATTGAAACTGGAATCGCGTCGTTACTCGTATGTTTCGTATCTCGTACGTTTCGTATGTTTCGTTACTTCAGTACCCAGTAACGAAACATACGAGTAACGATACTGTTTAGAAAGTAACGTTTCGTTACTCGTTACTGAAGTGAATACCCGCATTTTAGTAACGAATACATACGATATGCTACAGCTCTATTTTCAGGCAAGTAGGGATGTAAGTGCCACCTGCGTTACACCAAATGCATGAAGACTACCAAAATTTGCATTTGTGGCCTTAAGGTAGATCAAATCTAATCCGATGGGACACAGGTCTCCGGGAAAAGTAATTGATTTAATTGTAAGGATTTTTGACATTTGACAAGGTAAATATCAAAACTACATATCATCGGTCGGTCACTCGCGCAAAGTGTGTAACTTCATTTTACCAGATTTTACAGGAGAGTAAAAATAAAATTCATGATATCTTAATCATGAATAATTCTCTTTATGAATAAAGTGAGAATTCCTGGTTTAAGTAGTTACATCAAAATCTTATTTGCGAAAAAATAGGAGCATACACACTTTGCTCGCGTCATCGACGATAAAGAATGGATTTAGGTCAAAGAAAGGATAAAGTCTTGAGTTGAAGTGATGCCAATCAAATAAATACAACGAGGCTAAAAATTTATCATTTAAATAAAATTTCGAAAACGGGTAGGTATTTTTTTTTTCGAAATTGTTGCATTAGTTATTTTTAATTTTATTTTTCAAAAATTAAGAGATTTAAAAAAAAAGAATAATTTACGCCTCCACTGATTTTTTTCATACAAATTCATTTTAATTTAACTTAACTTTGTAAATCCTAATATGTATTTATCAGAAATCAGAAATAAATCTCAACCTTTTGAAAGGTTCCTTAATAACTCTTATTTGTCGCCATTTTCAATAAAGGTCATAAAATAACCTTTATTTTAAAAAAAGAAAAATTTCGGTCAAGGTCTGAGAGAAACCTTTATTCTGTATTTTTTTATGTTTCGGTCAACCAGTAAGATTTATCACTGAGAGAAAAAAATAAATCTCATCTGCAAATGTATCAATTCCTAGAGACATGGGAGTGGTGCCATATGAAAGCTTATATTCTCAGCTACCCGATAGTCGTATAATCGGGTTTTTGGATTTTTATTCAAAATCCCGAGAAAATCGCGTTTGAAAGTTGGGGAAAATCCCCGAATATTTGAACGCTCCTGGAAGCTAAACCGCTTGAGAGCAGTTTTTGGGAGTAATGCCAAATGATAGCTTGTGTCATGCGCCTACGCTTTGCACATTGTCAGATTTAAAAAAAAATCATATTCCATGTTAAACCGCCACATCATGCCTATTTTTTTCAGAATCGGGCTTAACTTTTGTTTGACCTTAAAGTTCTCCCGGTTTGAGAACGCGTGCACCTACAGGGATGGGAGTTGTACCTAAATGTAGGTTAGAGTCCCCGCTACCTTTCAGAGATATAGCCGTTTGAAGTTGGGCGGGCGAAAACGCTTCTGGAAGCTGAACGCTTTGACCTAGATATTAAAACATCGGTCTCCTGAAATATTCGAAATTGCATTGGTTGTGCTCGTCGTCCCAGCGACTCAAATCACAGTGGAAAACACATTTTCGTCTTTAGATTTTACTTTAAACGAAAAGAGATATAATCTTGGGTCTAAAGAACTTTGAGAGTCTATTTAGTTCATACATTATTTAATACATAAACTTAGAAAAAAACATCCTTTTCATATTTATTTTTGCAATATAAAGACATTCTTTACATATTCGACATTTTCCTTTGAATTGACCATTTTTGATTTATTTTCAGCGAAAACGGTTAAAGGTTGACCTTTTCCATTTATTTTTTACTTGCGATATAGGTACTATAATATATCAAGTTATGCATTCGTACAAAAAAAAAAGTTGAGATAACATTTTTCCATGACATTACGATGATAGACAATGCGAAAAAAGTGGGTACCGGAAGTCCGTCTGTCTGTCAGTCTGTCTGTCTGTCTGTATAAGGAACTAGAGCCTAAACGGATGGACCGATTGACTTCAAACTTGCTATGTACCAGTTTTTGGAGACTCTCCAGAGGGGTTTTTGGAATTAATTTTTTTGGACCAAAAATAACGGTACCTGTCATACAAAAATTTCGGAAAAGTTTAATTTCACGAAAACGGCTCCAACGATTTTGTTAAAAAAATTCAAATGTTAGTTTTTAAACAAGATCTATCTTTTGAAGAAAAATAAAATTTTGAAAAAAATAATTTTTGGATTTTTTTTTTGAAAAATCAAATTTTCGAAAACGGGACATTATATTTTTTTGAAATTTTGTTTTTAGATGTTGATTAGTTATTTCTTCAAAATGGCATACCAGTTTTATTTTTAAACTTTTTTTTCAAAAAATTATTTATAAAAAATTAGTTTTTTAAAAAACGGCTCTAACGATTTTGAAAATTTTTTTTCTAAAAATGCACCTTAATATATCAAATAAAATTGCATACTTGTTTTGTGGGGCGATTTGATTTCAGATATTGTTTTATTTTTTTGAAAAATGAATTTTTGTTTTGTTTTGTTTTTTTTTTTTTTTTTTTATTTACCTACACTTCCCAAGTTTCTATATAAAAAGTCTTAAATATTTAAGCAACTTGAACTCTAAGAGCAAGTTCGTGCGACCCAGTCGTGCATTTTATTTTTTTTAAATCTCAACCATTGAGAGATATTTAAAAAAATAAAAAATAAATCTCAACCGATAACCTTTATTTTTGATTTTTAAAAAATAAATCTCAAACCTTAACCGAAACTATTTAAAGTAATGTGGTAACTCTCAGAGAGAAACCGATTGAAAATAAAGGTTGACTGTTATTTCTGGTCTCTGGTATTTATAAATGTTATTACTAGAACAAAAGTTAAGAAAAAAAAAAAAATGCTTCGGGCAACAAAGTGTTAAGATGCATTTTTACGAAAAAAAACCGGTGGAGCCGTTTTTAATTAATTTTTTCTAAATAAATTTTTGAAAAAAAACTTAATTAAAAATAAGTAATCAGTCATAAATTCATACCTTAAACTATAGTTTAAGAGCCCACAGCTCAACATTTTTGAAGTGGAGGTACATATGTATAACCAAAATATGAGTAGGTTTACAGTTTTATAGCCTTATGCATTCTTATAAGTTATTATAATATATATAATATATGCATTCAAACGTCTGACAGCTTTAAATTGCGGCTTTATATGGTTTTCAGGGGGTTACAAAACGAGAGTCTTGCGTTATGAAGAGACTATATTCACACTATTTCACATTCTAAATACTGGAGTTAATGATCTGTCATTTTTACAAGCCCCGCAGACCTCAGTCTTTCTATTTCTTTCCCTTGAAGAACGAATTTTATGTTCTACTTTTTTTTAATTCTATTTTTATTACATTTTTATCAATTTTGTTTTTAATTATTTTTAAGAATTCTAGCAACTTGAACTCAAAGACAAGTTCGTGCGATCTAGTCGTGCATTTTATTATTCGTTTTTGTTTAAAAAATCGTATAAATACAAAGACCAGTTAAATGTATTAATAAATCAAATGTTAAAAAAAAATTCATATCTTATTTTGGAACTAAGTATGTCGAAATAGAATGACATCGTTTTTTTTGATTCACTGTTCATAAGAGTACGAATGTACCCAAATATACATCCCCATAATTTGATACATAATATTGCATTGGATTAGTTTAATCAAGACAACATTTTGTTGCATTGTAAAAAAAAAAATGAAACAAAACAAATATTATGCGGCAATGAATGATGAAATCAAAATTCATTCAGCGAATTAGTCGTTCTCTCTCTGTGTAAAGTATCTTAAATTGAGATGGTTCTGCGTGCGAATTGAATATTTAAGCCTTGTTTTACTTTAATGACAGCACTTTGTCATATTTATTATACATTTTAAAATAATTGTGCCTAATTTGTTTTGATCCTCCATCATTGTTTTTGTTTTGTTAGTTTAAATTATTATTATTAGCATGTATGTACGTAAATTCAAAACCAAAACAAATCAATTATTATATTTTAAATGGAAAGAAATTAGATGATGCACATTGAATTTGATGTCTCAAAGCCAGATTAGATGTGATTTGTATATACATTTTGGTATCATGAAATTACATAATTAAAAAACAAAGTTTTTAATTGAGGTAGATTAAAATAAAACTGGAATGCCATTAAATGAAAATTTTAAAAAATTTCAATGCCCCGTTATCGACAATTTGAATTTTAAAAGAGATTTCAATATTTTTAAAAAATCCAAAACTTTATTTTTTGAAAATTTAGTTTTTGATTCATATTAATATATGTAATAATTTAATTCATATTAATATAAAAAAAGCTTTTATGTAAATAATAAATTAATATTTAACAAGCGGTTTGGAAAAAAGTCAGAAATTAAAAAAAAAGAAAAATAACGGTTCTATGCAAAGTACCATTAATAATGATTTTCGAAAAAAAAAACTCTTTTCATCAAAAGCTGGGCGTTCTCCAAAAAGTTATTCCAATTTTTTTTCTCATCAAAATTCTTTCGAGTGTTTTTGAGGAAATTAAACTTTTCTAAAATGTCTGTATGAGAGGAACCGTTATTTTTGGTCCTATAAATGGAATTCATTACATACGTTAGGGCGTTCGTTATTTAAAGGTTTTGCGCGAATCAAGTCCCTGATTAGAAAAATTAACCCCCAATTTTTGCAGATTTTTATTTTCACGCTAGGTGGCGCCCCACGAGGGTTTTTCTTATTTGAAATAGATATAGCTTTTAAGGAAAGAAGTTTGATAATGTTCTTGTTTATATTAGCTGCGTTCCTTTGGAAATATTTATCTACTGCTTAGTACTTAAAACTACTTTGAACTACTTTTGCTATACTGAAAAAGTAGTTCAAAGCAGCTTCAAGTACTAAGCAGTAGATAAATATTTAAAAAGGAACGCAGCTATTAAACACCGTTTACAAAAAGCTATACATATAACATCTTTCAGCCAGGGCATGCATGCTTTTTTGAGTTTTATTATATGTATTTGTCATGCTTTTTAATATTCTTGTTTAAAAAAAAATGCTTGTTTTACTCGAAGGAGATGAACTTAACAAGTATGAGATAAAAACCAAAATAATAAACTCTAAGGAATTATTATTTTTTTTTTTCTTAATTTAAAAGAAAGGGTTTTGGTGTTTACTTTTATTAGTATCCTAGGACCCGTAGAGTGAGACCCCAGCCTTTGACACTTTGAAGAGATGTTCTTCTACATTTGCTGTTGGAAGCACAAAGACAGATTAGCACAAACCTCTAATACCCCATATTCATACAAAAATCTATTCCATCTGTTTCTTTCAAATTAGAAAATAGAAAATAAAAAAAAAATATTTAAACCACTTTAAATATCACTGTGTTCGAAAATGGAACTTTTTTTTCCGACAGAGGGCTCTCATGTCTACTAAAGATAATTCGAGTATGCTGATGGCGTACTTAGTTTTCCTGGATTAGGTCAAATAAGAAAGATTTTTGCGTTTGAAATTTTGTTTGCACATGCAAAAAATGAGGGTCTAAAACACCATATATTTTCCAATTTATGATTTTTTATCGATGTAAAATGATGGAAAATCTATTTTTTATTGAAGTATTATTCGTAAAAAAAGTTATTTGAAAAAAAAAAATCTGACGAATGACATTTTAAATCATTAGTTTATGGCAAAAAATCGTCGATTTTCTTCTATTTTTCGTATTGCTTATATTAAAATGCATCACTCGGTGGAAACGATTTGATCTTGTATTTCAGGATAGAATATGGCTATGTTTACAAATACGAATAGGTAGTACCGACCTACCTACAATATTGGTTAAGCTTAAGAGTGAAAAAGTAGCAGTAAAACAGCATTTTTTTTTTCAATTTTTTAGTTTATTAACTACAAAAATTACAAAATGTTTGAATGCAATACATATGCAGGGGGGCAAAATCGTTTTCTTACTATGTTCTATAAAAAAAAAAAAAAAACTGGCAAAACTTGCAAAATGAAAAGTGGCTTTTGGTATGATCGACCATGTCTGAAAGTATGAGCAAGTTTGGTTGAAACGCCGAAAAGTTACGGCAACTTTTGTGATTTTTCAAAAAATCGTTACCGTTTATGTTAAAAGTAAGTTGCACTTTTAACAGTAAGATCGTTAAAATTTTTAACTCATTCTTTTTTATAATGAAAGTTGGACATTCAAGAGTATTTTTTTGTGAAAGAATGAATCCTAAAGGTTTGAACCTTAAGAAAAAAAATATTCTAGAATATCGGGTAAGATCGGAAGGAGGCAAAACGCCCATGGGCTCAAGTAGCTAAAAAAATAAATAAAAAATAAATGACCGTTAAAGGAGTCAAAACAGATAAGCGACAGGCACCAAATAACTGTAAGTGATGATTGTTCTCCTTGCAGCTGCTTTTAAAATCCAAATCAAAAGGTGGATGCCTTAAATGTACTTTTTATGTACCAAAAATGGTCCCACAAATCATGTGCTATGGTGGAAACCGATGAAGATATACCATACGAGTATGATTATTGCGAATAGATTCCATTTTCAAAAAAAGAAACGGTCATGCTACTAACAAAATTTGATATTACATAAAAACCCGCTTAAGAGAAACCCTCTTAAGAGAAAAACCCGCTTATCTGAAACACTTTTCTGATCTCCAAATATTTTCTTCAGTTAAACGGGGTTCGTTAAAGTGAAAACCCCGCTTAAGTTAAAGAAAGACTGTGAAAAATATTATTAATCCAGTCAAATAAGGGTTTAACCTCGGAATGAATGTTAGTAGAAATTTTTTTTGCTCAATATCTTCCTTTTGCCATTCTATAACATATCTCAAAAGTCTAGAAAAATCTCATGTCCGCTTGTCGCGATTTCAAGGTCAAATCGCGAAATGGAGATTTTCAAAATTAGCAGAAATAGGCTATGGTACTATATACACATATGATACATGATGTCAAGGTATTTTTTAATGCTGATTCCAAAAAATCTAAAATCAAGACAATCTGACGTCTCTGGAAAAAGTTATACCTGTTTTTCATCTGTCAACTCATATTATTATAACAGTTGCAAACTTACTGCCGAAAAACCCTTAAAAGTTATGGTAGATGAACTAAATTTTGCATGAAGATTTTAGAATCCATCATCATTTAAAATCAAAACAATCCATTACAAAAAATATATATACCTACGAAATAATGGTATTTTTTGATGGAGGGGCAAATTTTAGGATATGCACTAAAGAAGATTCTTGTTCATCTTAGGAATAAGTGCTAATAGGCTAGTTTTTTCATTTTAATCTTTGTTTGGATATTCTTTAACTACCCTCAAAAATCTAAAAAAATCTCATGTCCGCAAGTCCTAATTTTCTTGGTTTGAAGATAAGGTGCAGATTTTAAAAAATTGAAAAACTACACTTCAGATATTTGTGTCAGATCAACATGAATAAGGTGCATTACTTTTCAGGGATGGTTAGGTTGACTTGTTTGTGAGTTTTGTTGGAATAAGTGTTAAAAAATACCTTTAAATCATGTCGCTTATGTTGGTATACATATAAAAATTTAAACTTTTCTTATTAATTTTTTAAAATCTGCACCTTATTTTCAAACCAAGAAAATTAGGACTTGCGGACATGAGATTTTTTTAGATTTTTGAGGGTAGTTAAAGAATATCCAAACAAAGATTAAAATGAAAAAATTAGCCTATTAGCACTTATTCCTAAGATGAACAAGAATCTTCTTTAGTGCATATCCTAAAATTTGCCCCTCCATCAAAAAATACCATTATTTCGTAGGTATATATATTTTTTGTAATGGATTGTTTTGGTTTTTAATAATGATGGATTCTAAAATCTTCATGCAAAATTTGGTTCATCTACCATAACTTTTAAGGGTTTTTCGGCAGTAAGTTTGCAACTGTTATAATAATATGAGTTGACAGATGAAAAACAGGTATAACTTTTTCCAGAGACTTCAGATTGTCTTGATTTTAGATTTTTTGGAATCAGCATTAAAAAATACCTTGACATCATGTATCATATGTGTATATAGTACCATAGCCTATTTCTGCTAATTTTGAAAATCTCCATTTCGCGATTTGACCTTGAAATCGCGACAAGCGGACATGAGATTTTTCTAGACTTTTGAGATATGTTATAGAATGGCAAAAGGAAGATATTGAGCAAAAAAAATTTCTACTAACATTCATTCCGAGATTTACCCCTTTTTTCTCCCTATTTTACTGTATTATATGTGTTGTTTTTTAATTTTAAAACAAATTGAAAGAAAACTGAGTTTTTGAATAAAGAAAAAAATTTAAATAAAAATATTGATACCATACCTGATTTCTTAATTAAATATCAACATCTACATATGTATAATATTCCAGAGCACTAACACATACAAGGTGTGTACAAAAAAATTTGAATTTTCGCATACATTTGTAACTTTATAGTTAAAAAATGTAAGAAAAAGTGAAAGAAAAGTCCACGTTTTTTTAAATAAAATATTGATTTAAATAGTCATTCGACAGATTTTTTTCAAATAACTTCTTTTACGTATAGTTCTTCAAAAAAAAAAAAGATTTTCCATCATTTTACATCGATAAAAAATCAAAAATTCGAAAATATATGGTGTTTTATACCCTCATTTTTGGCATGTGCAAACAAAATTTCCAATGCAAAAATCTTTCTTATTTGACCTAATCCAGAAAAACTAAGAACGCCATCGTGTTCAGCATACTCGATCTCGATTATCTTTAGTAGACATGAAAACCCTCTGTCGGTTTTTTGAACTATCACAGTGTATTTACTAATGTGTCAATATAATTAGAATTATTAGTTTACTATAATTGACCGAAATTGGTTCAGACAAAGATCTGAATTCTAACAATATCTGGGATGTCGTTGTGCGTTGGTGGCCTAAATCGTGCACATATTTGCACTAAAAAATTTATAACTGGAGTCATTAAATTCAAAACTGCAAAAACCATAAAATATTATGACCCAAATAACTTTAAAAATGAAAATGAATTTCTAAATTTTCTTAAACAAAAATTTCAAAAAATAAAAAAAAAAAAAATAAAAAAATAATAATTGAACAAACAAAAAATTAACCTCATCAAAAAAGAGTGATTATATCTTTACCACGATGCGAATAATCTAAAAATAGATTTTATCTAAATCGAATAATAATTGTTTGCTTTTTTGTATGAACAATTTGAAAGTTTACGAACAAATAGATAGATAGAGAAATTTATTTTGACTCACAAAAAAGTCGTTCCCACCGCGGCGCGCCGTGGGAATATTTCAAAAGCTTTTAAAGTTATTTTGTAAAAAAAACTACAATATCTGATATCAGAAAATCAAACAAGTTAATAAGAAAATAGATAACTAAAAGCTCATACCTGATGACAGTTTGCAAGTGTCAACAACCCTTTGTCAATCAAATTAAATAAAAACGAAATGTAAACAAAACATAATCAAAAAAAGCCGGCTTTTTAAATACAATATAACAAAAAAAAAAAAAAAAAACCGGCAGATAAGTCAGTGAACTTCTAAAGCAAATCTATTTTCATTACGTATGTAGGACAAGGTATATCAGGTTGAGATTGGCTTTAAAATCTAATGGGACAGATATTTGACTTGAATTTTTAATCAAAATTTTATTTCGTTGAATATTTAATAAGCTTAAAAATAAAGAATGACTTTGGTGGGGTTTTATTTAAAAGGCAGTCAAGTTTTACGACAAGGTCTTATGTTTTTCATCATTGCTTTTGAAAAACTTTAGGAATTTTTTGTAAGTAAAAATAAAATAATTTTAGGAAGCCATATGTTACCCTAAGAGTAAAGTGTGAAAACAGGAAGTTTATGCGAACTATCTCCATCTGAGGTAAGTTACATAACATCTTCAACAAAATCAAGTAAAAAAAAAAAATGTTGATAGAAACTGGAATTTGTATTCAACAACCTGCATATTTGAAGAAAGGATGCAAAGTTATCTCATAACAACAAAAAATGTAAGCAAGGTGGAAAATTTGTAAGCGGTGTTTTTTACTTGTCATTTTATTATAGTTGTAGCAAATTATGGGTGTCAAATATTAGATAACTTCAATGTGGGATAAATGCTATGCTGTTGTGTTTAATATAAGTACTGAGCATTAGCAAAAATATGTGATATGTCACCAAGTTACTAGTTGACTGATTAGCTATTTAAAGTTATAATCCTTTTTATGCAATGATGCATGTTATTTAAGTATAAAATTGTTATAAATATGTAGGTATAATTACAAACAACTTAAAAATAGTAGGTATGCAGTTAAAATTCAATACTGTGCATTTTTGTTTTTAATAGGTATTTATAGATGGACTTTTTTTGTTTATATAAAATTGTACTAAATTTTATAAATATACTGGTCAGGTTTTAATTATGTTTTACTGAAAACATTTTTCTTTGTGGTAGAAGTATCAGCTCGAAAACTATTAAATCGTTATATAAATTATTTTTTTATTTTGTTTTTGGTAGTACATTAATTAGACCAGTGCCGAAGCCTTCAAAAACATTAAAAAGTAAGAAAAAATCATAGTAGGATGAAACCCATTGGAAAAGGAGGTGAATAGGCTATTGATTATGTAGTTTAGAAAGGAACTAAGACGTTCACGGGTTTTTATTGCAGGAATCGTTCAATGGGTTATAAGAGAAGATAAAACCGCGGAGTGCTATTAAATGAGAGGGTGGAAACTGAAGATAGGGGTGCAAAAGCCCCCTTTTTGGTGTTTTCAATATACCTCGTAAACCAAGCAAAATTTTGATATATAGCACATAAAACGTTTTGTAGAGAATTAAATTTCCTATTGGAATAATGTTTTTTAAAAATTGAAAAAAAAAAAAAAAAAAATTCCATACCAAAATAGTCGAAACAATCATAAAAAATATATCAAAAAAAATCGATTTTTTGAGTTTTTTTTGCTTTTTTAGTACATTTTTTTTTGGGTTGAGATAGACATAAACATTGCTCTAAAGAAAAGAAGATTAAATTTCCTTCAAAATGCTGTACTCACTAAATTTTTTCATTGAAAATTAACTGAAGTATGGCCATTTTAATCTATCTTTTTTTTCGCATTTTTAGTTTTACTCAAGTAAAATAGAAACATTTATGGGGAAAGTACGATAACTTAAGCACCAAGAACTGATTATGAGATTTTGTAGAGGGGTTAAATACAATTATTGTTAAATATGGATGGGGGGGTCTATGTCCCCCCCGTTTTGGTGGGAGAGGCAATTTTCCTAAAAAAAATACTTAAAATAAAAAAAATTATTAAAAAACAACGGCAACACTTACAGTTTTGATTGAAACTTTTTTCAAAAGCTAGAATTATAAACTTAGGGCCAGTTGTACAAATATTTGATCCGCGGATCAGCAACTTTTATCTTCTGAAATCAGTGGTAAGGTTCCCGTTTAGCACCCGTGCAAGGTCCACATATGTAAAAATAGCCAAATCCATGCTTGAACCGAAGTTGACCCGCAGCTAATCCACCGAAATCGGTGGGTAAGATTCCTGATCCGAGGCTGAACCACGTTTGTACAACTGGCCCTTAATATTAATTTTAAAATGAAGTTATTTCAATCAATTGTTTTTGAAATGAACGAGTGATTCCGATAAAGAAAGTATTTTGTCTATTATACATGTAGTATATGTTCTTGAAAAATGTAAAAAGTGAAAAAAGCTTAAATTCGAATTTTTTTTTTATCATTATTTACAATTTTGGCCTATTTATCAAAATTTACACTTCAATTACACAAAACCATAATATTTATCAATGTTACATAAAATATTTCAGTTTTTGTGGAATTAAAGTGTGAATTTCAATAAATAGGCCAAAATTGTAAATAATGTTGAAAAAATTTTTCGAATTTAAGCTTTTTTCATTTGCCAAGAACATGTAGTATGGTATACTAATGTAAATTTTTGTTTACACAATCTGGAAGTAAAGATTTAAACGAACAAAATACAAACCGATTTTTTGAAAAAAGCTGATATTTTGACACCTGAATTTTCGATTGAAAATTAGGGTGTTTTTATGATTTTAAGTCAAAATAAGGAAAAAAAAAAAAAATATTTTAAATCAAATAAATTACTGTGTATTTGGGACATAATAAGGTAGGTTTTCACCAAATTTCGTAGAAAAAAACATTGTTCTGAAAAAGATAAAAATAAAAAAACCAAAAACTCGGTTTTTTGAATTTTTTACATAAATTTTGAGGTTATGTGAAAAAATTGTTGAGGCATTAGCTGTAGATATTTTTATTATCTACAACTTTGCTATACAACTTTTTTCCATAGGACTTGCAGTTTTGTCGGAAATCGAGATCTACCATTTTTTACCATTAAAAACGCAACCCACCCACTTCCCGAACTCGGCTCGCCCGTTATTTATTTTTATCATATTCACCTCCTTTTCCAATGGGTTTCATCCTACTATGATTTTTTTTGGTTTCAAAAATTATCGACCCTGGGCTAATTGTACATATAATGAAAATCTCTTTACCTTGAAATTTTGAGCATTTAATTATAAACTGTTTCAAAAAATATTTACAATAACTTTTAAAGTTTTTTTATCAAGTTTCTACTTTTCAACAATGTCAAAATTTAAACAAAAATAAAAGGAAACACATTTTTCAATCCACGTCTTTAAAAGTATACACATATGCTTCATACAAATCGGTGTAGGAGAGAACGGGGTATAAAAAACTTTCTTTAAAAACGATAAATTATCTTTTAAATAAGTTAATTTTCTAAACAGATTTTTATGTGTACTTTTTTATGTTTCAAGTAAGTTTTAACTTTTTTACGATTTTGTTTTTATGCTTTATTTTCATTCATAAAAGTCGGTAAAAGAATTTTTGAATTATAAAAATTTTAATAGGAACATTTTTTGGTTAAAACATGTTGAAAAAATTGATTTTAAGTATTTTTTTCCCTCAGTGTACTCGTACTTGTATGTAAAGAAGAAGTAATAGTGTGAATTATATGTACAAACAATTATTGAATACTTAACATGTTAAACAAAAAAAAAAAAAAAACAAAAACATTACTAACCCACAATTAAGTATATTGAAGACCATGAACTTTCATCAAATACATTGCAAAACAGGTAGGTAGGTATGTTATTGATGAAAATAAGTGAGTTGCTACTTGTGACTTCTTTGACTATTGATTGACCTCAAAAACTTATTATGAAAAGATATTTATTTTTCAATTAAATAAAACGCATTTGCTACCATAATTTTGTGTTGGTCCATTCAATTGATTTCAACAATTTGCAACGTAAGTATATATGTACATTAGAGTGGACCAAAAAAATCATTTTTTCATTATTTTGATTTGCTCTACCGAAAACTTGTTTTCTCGACACAAAATAATGCTACCCTAATTTTTTCAGAATTTTTCGATGATGTTTAGGGGTTGCGCGCACCCCTTTTATAAAAAAAATAAGCTCTTTTAGTTTTTAATTTTTTTAAAGCTTAAATAATTTTTTAATCGAAAAGCTGTTTGAGGGAAAAGTATTGAGTATCAATAGATCTACTTACATCAATTTTTCTTTTTTCAAAAAAAAATATTTTTGACTGATTCCCAGGCGTTAGAAGTCGAAATTACTGGTAAATGCTGGGAAAAAAGCCTAAAAACTATGTTTTACTGTTGTTTATAACGGTTAAAATTATTTTTATCGTATTCCTCATCAAATTTACTTTAAAAACCGTGCTTTTATATTGCTAAATTCTTCTTAGATTGATAAAAGAAAAATAATTTTTAAAAAAGATCGTACCAAAACAAGTGAAGGAAAAATGGGGGAGGGTACTATATCTTGCGCGACGAGATTTGATAACAGTATTTTGTAGAGGAGTTAAATACGATCCTTTTTCATTATGGGAGGGGTGGTCTATCTGGCTCCGTTTAGGCGGGAATGGCAATTTCCTAAAAAATGACTTAAAATGATAAAAAATATATTAAAATACAATGGCAACACTTACAGTTATGAATGATAGCTTTTTCAAAAGCTGGAACTGTACACTTTATTCTAATTTTGAAGTAAAGTTATTTCAATCAATTGTTTTTGAAATAATCGATTAAAAAGTAAAAAATTGGGAAAAAAAAGTTTAAAAAACACATTAAATACTGTTTTTTGTCAATTGTGGATTACAATACAAAAAATGGCTGATAAAATAAAGTGTCACAATTGATTCCTTATCAAATACTGAAGTCCATAAGTTTTAATACTTGCTAGTTTTTGATAAAGTTGAAAAATAAAAAAAACTTCTTTTTTATCAGACCTACTCGAGATCGTCCTTCTGGTTCCACGAAATTTTATTTTGATAACTATCCATATTTTTTAATGATGTTGTTGTTGATGCAGCGCCTTATAATATTGAATATCGGATATGTTTTTTGATGGTGGCAAAAATATTAAAAACAGCCATAAAAATTATAATCTGATAAAAAGAATTTGTTTTATTTTTCAATTTTCTCAAAAACTAGAAAGCATTAAAACATATGGACTTCAGTATTTGATAAGGAATCAATTGTGACACTTTATTTTATCAGCCATTTTTTGTATTGTAATCCACAATTGACAAAAAACAGTATTTAATGTGTTTTTTAAACTTTTTTTTCCCAATTTTTTACTTTTTAATCGATTATTTCAAAAACAATTGATTGAAATAACTTTACTTCAAAATTAGAATAAAGTGTACAGTTCCAGCTTTTGAAAAAGCTATCATTCATAACTGTAAGTGTTGCCATTGTATTTTAATATATTTTTTATCATTTTAAGTCATTTTTTAGGAAATTGCCATTCCCGCCTAAACGGAGCCAGATAGACCACCCCTCCCATAATGAAAAAGGATCGTATTTAACTCCTCTACAAAATACTGTTATCAAATCTCGTCGCGCAAGATATAGTACCCTCCCCCATTTTTCCTTCACTTGTTTTGGTACGATCTTTTTTAAAAATTATTTTTCTTTTATCAATCTAAGAAGAATTTAGCAATATAAAAGCACGGTTTTTAAAGTAAATTTGATGAGGAATACGATAAAAATAATTTTAACCGTTATAAACAACAGTAAAACATAGTTTTTAGGCTTTTTTCCCAGCATTTACCAGTAATTTCGACTTCTAACGCCTGGGAATCAGTCAAAAATATTTTTTTTTGAAAAAAGAAAAATTGATGTAAGTAGATCTATTGATACTCAATACTTTTCCCTCAAACAGCTTTTCGATTAAAAAATTATTTAAGCTTTAAAAAAATTAAAAACTAAAAGAGCTTATTTTTTTTATAAAAGGGGTGCGCGCAACCCCTAAACATCATCGAAAAATTCTGAAAAAATTAGGGTAGCATTATTTTGTGTCGAGAAAACAAGTTTTCGGTAGAGCAAATCAAAATAATGAAAAAATGATTTTTTTGGTCCACTCTAATGTACATTAGGGCGGCTTTTTATTTGAAATTTTTTTTTAATTTTTTGAAGTTTTGAAGCTCTAAGATTGGAGTCTTATAATTTTGGTATTTTAAATAAATGTATCAATGTTTTTTTTTCTGATATGAAAAAAAAAAATTAATTATAAGACAAAACAAACATTGTTAGCTATAAATAATGTGTATAAAATATTTAAATTTAATATTTTAAAGTAATTTGTGATGAAAAGCGATAAGTTCTTTGATTTTTTGAAATTAAAATAAGAACTTCTTT
Source organism: Episyrphus balteatus (assembly GCF_945859705.1). Classification (NCBI taxonomy): domain Eukaryota; kingdom Metazoa; phylum Arthropoda; class Insecta; order Diptera; family Syrphidae; genus Episyrphus; species Episyrphus balteatus. The sequence goes on along the minus strand of NC_079136.1, from coordinate 4,137,388 downwards.
TTTCTTAAAAAATGTTTTTTTTTTTGTTTATTTCCAACATTTTGAGTCTCTGAGAGAAAAACCATAGCCGTATTTAAGGGGGGGGGGGGGGGGGGGGGTTATGGGGTTCAACCCCCCCGAAATTTTTTTTCAGAAAATCAAAAGATATAGTTTAAAAAAATACAAGTCTAAAATGTGCAGTACTAAATGGTTTGTTTGTGTATTTTAGTAATTTAATTACCTATCTGAAAATCTCCCTAAAAGTCTCTACCAATTTCGTATCGTTAAAGATGCTGTCGATGAAGTTTTTATAAGGAAAAACAAAAAATTTGTGGTCCATTACAACGTTTGGTAAGGGATATTTAAAAAAAAATAGTTTTTACCTCTTTGATCATTTCCTAAAGTACTATGTAAATACCTTATAAATAAAAAATGTGAATACCTTTAAAGAACCCTTTAGATAACACAAGTATTTCTACAAGGTTTTTGGTGTCGAGACTAAACTATATTTTTTCAAAGGGTTGCTGAACTCAAATCCGAAGACATAAATATTCGATCGCATCTCGTTTTTGAAACACTACCGTTAAATCTATTTAAGTCTTTCTGACATCTTATCCTTTTATTTCAGAGAGTGTAGTACCTATGTAAAATATTTCGTTATATTTTTAGCTTTCTATTATCAAATTGTTTCAAATTAGAAAATTAAACAATTTAAGTTTATAGTTTAATTTCAAAAAGAAGTACTTAGCTCATGCCACAACAACTTGGATTATTTAAAATTTTAATTTTTAAGTATTCCCGACTTAATTTAGAACTTAATTGATATGATAGAATATATCAATTTTCTGCTACAAAATTTCAGTGCGAGAAAAATTTCATTTTTCAATGTTTTTATATATAAAATTGTACGAACCAATTTTTTGTATAAAGCCTAATAATGGTTCAAATTTATTTTTTCAAAAAAATTTATATCAAACAACTTATCACTCTTTGTACCAATTTAAACTAGAGATGCCGCCGAATATTCGGCCATTTTATATTCGGTACATTTTTTAAGTTCTTCTACGGTAAGCAGAGCTATTTTAAACTTTTAACTATGAATTTCTCTCCTAAAAAATACTTAAAAAGGATATTGGCAAGTTTTTCGCTCTGACACAGTTCTAATGACCATTTGCTTTAGCGGAATTAAGAATCGACTGCATATAGAATGATAAAAAAGTTGTGGTTCCTAAAAAAAAAAAATTTGTTCGGTCTGAGGTAACCCCCCCGAAATGAAATCCTAGCTACGGCTATGAGAAGAACCACCCTACTGTACTTACATCAAACATTATTCTCGTATATAAAAAAAAAAAACGGTTGAAAAACGATTAAAATGTCACTAAATTCAATCGCGAAATAGGTAGATTCATATATTTTTTTAAAATGATTATAGGTATAGGTACATATTTCAATTCGTAGATAATGTTTGTAATTTTAAAATATCGTCTGCAGAACGCAACATTTTTCTAACTCCCTACGATTTATTAAAGACTTGGAACAATTTTACTTTCCGCTGACGATATGCTGAATTCATGTTAAAAAAACAACAACAAACACTGATAATAATTTGCCACCACTTCTGTTTTTATTTCGCAATCTTTCCCTCTACGCAGTTATACACATTTAGACAACCCCTGTCTTCAAGCAGAGTGGCGCAGTGGAAGCGTGCTGGGCCCATAACCCAGAGGTCCGTGGATCGAAACCATGTTCTGCTAAAGAAGTTTTTTTTTATATTCTATTTTCAGTAATAGAACATGAGAATTCAAAATACGAAAGTAATTTAAGTATTTAAAATGGGATGGAAGAAAAGTTACGGAAAGTATTTTTTTTTTATTTCTCTTAATTTGAGACATTAGAAAGAGAAAATAAAGTTATGTAGAACGAATTGAATTTAAATTTATTAAGTTTCAGTGTCAAAGGATTAAGAGTAAAAATAAAATTAAACGGTCAGATTCAGATTTATGAGCTGCATCAATTTAAAAATATGGATTTTAGTTGCACAGCTGGATAGGAAGTTAGAAAATTGTGATTGAAAAATGTATTTTTTATAGGCAAAGAAATTCTTAAAAAAATCTAAAAAAATCGTGGACTCCCGAAGTTACTATGTAGGTAGTAAGCTCTTAAACAAAGTGTGTTAAGAGGTAGTGATTATTATAGTTTACCTTTTAAAAATTTCAAATAATAATTATGACCTTCAAATAAAACATTATTAACAAGTTCGCACGAACAAATAATAAAATATTGTTTTCAATTAAAATTTCACACCGTTTCTATGCCGGCATTTTTAATTAAACAATGCGGCAATTTTTAATAGTTATAGGAACTGAAAAAAAAAAACGAAAATAAACAATTTAAAAAAAAAAAACACGAAAAATAATATCGAAATATGTACATTTGACCTCAATGTTTGTAATTGAAGAAGAAGACGCAGTCAAAGATGAACACAGTACAGTGAGGCAAAATATGATTTTCAGCAAAGGAATTTATATTTGGATTGGATGAAAAAGAAATTATATTTTTTGTTAGTTAAGTTGCTTTTATAACGAGGTTGAATAATTTCTACTCTAACCCTTTATACTTAACGTCAAAAAATAAAAAGGTTGTTTTTTCAAATACGGCTTTAACGATTTTAATTAAAAAAAATATTTTTTGTACCGTATTTCAAAAAAGGTGATATATGTAGGTTTTTTTTAATTTTTCAAATTTTTTTGGTTTCAAAAATCATTTTATTCAAAAAAAAAAAAAAAAAGAACTTACATAAAATTTTATGTTAATATTTTTTTTATATAAGAAATTAAATGCCATAGATACGAGATACTTTATTCAGTTTTACTGTTGTTGTTTGATTAAATTGATTTTTATGTAAATACACAATGTCAAATGTGACCTATGCGATACCACATAAATTTGGAGTTTGACTTAATGTTTTTTTAATTGCAAATTTGATTTTATTTCATTTTTAACTAATATACATATTAACATATAAATTTCAATTTAACGAAAAAGAAATTGCACATTTTCTTATGATTTTTTAGATTAAACATCAAAAATTAGTGTCATACATAATAATGAAATAATGATGTTCATATAAGACATCAGGGGCCGAACTATGTAATTTCGATTCTACAGAAAAACGTGTTCTAATTTGCAAAACACTGAGGGAAAAAAACAACTTAAAATCAACGAAAACCACGTTGATTCAACTATTTTTCGGATTGATTTTGCGTTGAAGACGAACATTTTAAAATCAAAGTAGAGCATCGTTAGTTTAAAGTGGTTTACCGTTATAAAACATCTTTAAATCAAAGTTGTTTCAACTTTCAAAAAAACATCAATTTATAAAAAAAAAAGAAAAAATTTGCAGCCACTGGGGATTGAACCTACAACTCTTGGGTCTCTAGGCAAATGCTTTACCACCGTGCTATCTCTCTGTTGAAAATTAGAGTGATAAAATGCAACAGAAGGTGAAGTCCGACAAAAATAAAAAAAATTCTTACGTTGTTTCAATTTTATTTTGAAGAAGTTTCATGTTAATTTTTTCAGCATTAAATCAACGTTGAACATTTTACATTGCGTTTTTTACCTCAGTGTCAGTGTATTTGTAATTCTGTAACGAACGAAAATTATACAGATCTAGTCACGTCAAATTCTTTATTGCGTTTTATTTTGACTGGTGTTATTAATTTTAGAAATGCAGTTACAATAGGAAGTATATACATATCGATTAGGGTGGGTCAAAAAAATCGAAATTCTTTTTTTTTTATTTGGTACTCCGAAAAATCGATTGCTAGACACCTCTAGAATATACACACCAAATATGAGCTCTTTATATTAAGGGGAAGGTCCTCCGCTTTGCAATTTTCCATTTTTACATCAAGCTTCTACTAAAAAAAATAATAACCTCGAATATCTTTAGAATGGTTAGATTAATGAAAAAAGTTAACAAGACCTTTTTTGTGAAGCAATCAATTTCCAACAAGAATATGTCCTGCGCGTTTGATTTTTATAATTTTTCAATTTGTTACAAAATTAAGAACAAAAAACGAATTTTTAAAGATTTTTTCGATTTTTGGACCTCAAATATCTATTCAACGGTTAGATAAACGAAAAAAGTGTATAAGGCCTTTTTTGTAGAGCGTTCAATTTCCTACAAGAATATGAAAAGAAATTTGCTAAAAAGTCAGTTAATAAAAAAATTATTTTTTTTTAGTAGAAGCTTGATGTAAAAATGGAAGTGGAATGGAAAAGTGGAGGACCTTCCCATTAATATAAAGAGCTCATATTTGGTGTGTATATTCTAAAGGGGTCTAGCAATCGATTTTTCGGAGTACCAAATCAAAAAAAAGAATTTCGATTTTTTTGACCCACCCTAATCGATAGGTATGTATTTAATTAACTTTCGAACACTTCGAAAGTAGAACAAAGTTACATAGAAATGTCCAAGGCTTTCGAAATTTCAACAAATTGGATAAAGTAACAATAGAAAATTTTGTGATTTTTGACGATATTCAAAATTTTCAAATGCAATTTCAAAATTAAAAATACATTTAAAATCTCATCTAACCTTACATTTTGAAATTAGAACTTCCAAGTGCTGAATATTGTCAAGAATTTTTTTTTGCGCTAGTGAATCTCTTCTTTAGAATTTATTTCCTGGAAACTCTATGAAAATGTTTTGCCTTTGCCAATAAATTCGCACCAATATTTATGAACAAGCGAAACATTACAGAGGGAAATTTTTATTCACGATAACCCCCATTGTTAAATAACACACAAAAACAAAATTTCAAAATAATTCACTGAACAGTTTTAGCAAAAATCGAAAATAGAAAAAACTCCTAAAAATCATACTTTTTTTATTTTGTTATGTTCAAATGACCTCTTTTGAGTAAAATTTTGTCGATCCCTTCTAAAATACAAAATTTCGTTCGATGAATAAAATATTAAAATTCAGTCTATTCAGGCTAATATTTTTATAACAATCTCGATAAACATCGACCAAAATGTTGTATTTTAAAAGGGTACGACAGCATCTAACTGATAAGCCGTACTATCGAACTAGAGAAAAAAAACACATAGGAGCAGATGTCATTTGAATTTTAACATCTTATTATACTCAATCACTCCATCACTCCAATCACTCAAAAAAGTAAACATTCAGTGACTTAAGATTTATCTCGAGGTACATACTGACTAACTTTTGAACCATTTTTAGCAATATCTATGACCGCAATGGCATCAGACTTTTATCCCAATTACTATATTTTAACGATTATTTGAACCTATTGTGGGTACTTTCTTCTATAAAGCAAGTGAATGCAGAATTCTTAAAACACGAAAAGTCTTAAAATTTCCAAAAATCGAAAAACAATTTTTTTCATTAAAATAAATTTTGTGTTAAATAAATGTTTTACCTACAACAGTTTCCTGTTTATTCATTTTCATTTTGTTTCTTAATCTTTGAAATATTTTATTTTTATTTGTTTTTGTTTTCGTTTTTTTATTGTTGTTTTTCAATTTTAAATCCATTTATTGAAATGCGTAAAAAAAAACTAAAATAAAATAAACAAAGTAATACGTCGGATTAAAAGAAGAAGAAACTATAACACTGCACAGTGGGTCACCTCCCATACAAAGTGCGGGCAAAAATATAATGACCATTTTTTTTTTAATGAAACACCTGTATTATCATTTTATATGATTTATTATTGCAAAAAAATGCATCAAGTCAGTTTTTTAAAATTTTGGTTATTTTCAAGAAAAATAAAAAAAGGTAAACAAATTTTTTTTTGAAAATATAAAAAAAAAATGGTTAATGCCGGAAATGGACCTGCCTGTCAGTCGAGCACTTTACCCTTACCCTCTAGTTCAGTCTTTTATAAAAATAATAGTGCCAAAAAGGAATTTTTTTAGTTTTACGTTGTAATTTTTTTTCTCCGTGTATGGTCATTTAAACTCGTATTACTCGAAAAGGGGAAAAAATGGCGCTATTATTTCGAAAGGTAGAACGGTATTCTTCATTTGAGAACTTAAATTGTAGAGGGCACTCGAAGGCAAACCAACTAAATCTCTAATTTAATGAAAATTGAGCTAAATAAAAATGGTTAAAATTGCTTCGTTAACGAGCCCCATTACAATTAGCCTTAATGATATTTAACAATATAATTTATGTTTTTAGAAAGTATTAACCTTCTCGTTTAATATCCATAACAATTTAATACTGTTCACAATTTTTAACACCCGCTATCACTATCGCAAGTTCACACCTTATAACTGCAGCGATAAAAAAAACTGTACCTTTTTTTATATACCGACTTTGAATGGCTATTAAGAAATGAAAAAAAGGGTAACCGTCAATTTTTTTTTGGTTTTTGTTCGATGCGAGATTGTAGAACGTTGTTTAATCATTGGATTTTAAAAAATTGACATTTACTTTTTTTATTTTTGACCTATGGCGGGACCCACTGTGCACTGGTTTACAAGTGTTTTGTTGCCGAAACAAAAATATACTTTGCTGTGTGCTGAACTCGAATCCGAAGTCAAAAACTACTAATCAGCTCCCGTTTTTGAGATATAACCGTTAGAAAATGCAAAAAAAAAAACGTTTTTTTGAGTTCTTCGGATGTTATTCTTTTGTATAAGGAAAATTGTTTGAGCATATATAGTGACGGTTTCTATAAGAACTGTTTACCATCTTTCGATACCTGTTTAAATCTTTTCAATATCTTTTGTATTGCCCGAGATATCTTAAACTGAAGTCAGTGGGTTTGGCTTCATAAAATTTATAAAAATACCAAACAACTGAGGATATCTCGGGCAGTAAAAAAGATATCGGAAAGATTTAAACAGATTTAAAAAGGTGGTAAATAGTCCTTATAAAAACCGTTACTAAATATGCTCAAACAATTTTCCATTATATAAAAGAATAAGGTCCGAAGTGCTGCATTTTCTAACGGTAATATTTCAAAAAACGGGAGCTGATTAATTTTTTTTGATTTCGGATTCGAATTCAGCACACCGAAAACCTTCAGAAAAGTACATTTTTGTTTCGGCAACAAAAAAAAAGTTTAATTTTGTTAACCAGTGTAATCTTTGACTTGAATACCTTAAAAAAAAATTATAAGTAATTTGGATTTTCCAGATGATTCCCATTCTTAATTATAAGCTAAGTTTTCTGGATTCAAATTTTTTTGTCTCAGTTCAAATGATTTAGGCAAATTCGAAAACATTTAATTTATTATCAAATTAATACGCATTAAAAAATTAAGACAAAGAGAAAGAGAATAGAATTTACATTTTTGAGATTTTATTTCGAAGTAATTGGGTGCACTTCCAAGAAATATTTTTTTGTAATTTTTCTTATAACTTTCGTTACAATTGAATAATATGTGACACTTGCGATACTGTTTAAAGTTATAAAACTGACCATTTTATTTATTCATAGGAACCAATTTTTTTTTTTTTATTAGAAAAGTTACATTACGTACACAGGTTCGTACTTACGAGTAACTTACAACCTAATTAATAATAATCTATTCGCAGGTCGTAAACAATTTCTTCCAATGCCTAATTGAAGTTTTAATTAGTTGACAATTTTTTTTTTTATATTTCCATATTATTTAATTGTTTTAATTATTATTACTTAAAATTTGAAAAAAAAAAAAAATTAATAAACCAATGCACTTTCAAGAGAAATGTCTTTAAAAAACTTTGGACATTGCATTCTCTTAGTGCAAAAGCCTACATGTATAATTTTGACTGACTGTATTATTTATGTATATGTATACAAAGTAACGAGCATTATATCGAGAAAAAAAAAGTAGTGCGAAGTAACTGGAACAAAAAAAAAAAAAATATTGATGATGACAGGCGGTTGGTTGGTTGGAAAGTATTTTTAATCGGATGTTTCTTTTGAAAATGACACCGTCGTCAACTACTGACCGACCTACGTCATTCGACGTACAAGTCAACATACCGGGAAAAATTTCTTTTGAACAATATTTTTCTAGAACTTACGTAGGAAAAAATTATTTTTTTTTTAAATTTATCAAAAGAACTTTAGAACGTAGTTACACTTATCATCCTCTTATAAAATGACTCAATCTCTACACACATTCTATGCAAATTAAAAACGTAATTTCGCTCATTTATGTGTATATCACATTTCAATTACAACAATATTTCCCCCAATGGGAAGCGCAATGAGAAAAAAGTTACCCATCAAACTTTCGCATATGAACCAACCAAACCATCTGTCAGTCTTTATTTATTGAACAAAAAAAAAAAAAAAAATCACAAATTATCTCTAATTTCGCCATCGACGTACAAGTACAAGAAGTGCGAACAAATTTTTTTTTTTGCTCCTAAACAATACTTATAGGATGGTTATAGGAACTTTTTGCCACCTCTACATTTTACACAATAAAGTTAGAAGTGAGGTGTAAGTGTCTGACTGTCATCTTGTAACTTTGACCTTTACCTTGAGATTTTTCTTCGAGTTTTTTTTTTTTTTTTTATTGGAAAACAAAGAAATTCTTAGAAACTGTACAACAAGAAAAAAATACACAATATTTTTTTTTTTGCACGCTTATTGCATAATAATTAGCAGAAATGTATTTTGAAAGAACAGTTTTATTTTAGCGGCACAATTCTCTCAATTTGGCTACTATACTTTTGCTATTGGTCGTACCGGAGACCGGACATTTCTATCCAAAAAAAGTTTAAAAGGAATTCGCACATTGACTTCGTCATCAATTCATCACGTTTTGTCTTTTTCTTCGTCTTTTTGTTGGCAAAAGGAAAAAAAAAAAATGTTAAAATTTTTGAATCGTATGATTTCATCCACGAAAGTCAGTCACGTATTATTCGCACACAGACAAACAAAAATTCTCAATCCTTAGTAAATTTTAAGGACGATTTTTTTTAAAGGCAAACAAAAACAAAAAAAAAAAAATACCCACCCTTTTTTTTAATGATATCCTCTCCTTGATAAACAAAATTTCGTTTTTTTTTTTTATTTCACAGAAATGGAAATTTTTTTTTGTAAATTTTCTTTTATCTTTCTTATTTTTGTTGGTTTTTTTTAAAGAAATTCAATTCTTTTGATGGATAAAATATATTTCCATTTGAATAGAAATTTGTTGTTGTTTTCTTATAATTTTATTTCGTTACGGGAGCGCACAAAAACCACATGAAAACCAAATGAACGGCTCGCGGTTTAAATTCAAACTGATCTAATCTAACAATTTCAAGCGGAATTTCTAAGAATTCTCTAATAAAGCTGTTTGGTTGGATTCGGTCTGAGTTTGCTACTTCTACTTGTACTGGTTGGCAAGGGAAAAAAAAGAGAGAACAGAAATAATACAGAGAATAAAAAATTCAAATAAAGAGGGAGAAAAAGTTGTTAAACAAGTAATTTTTCACGCAATGTTTAAATAAAAACACCAACAACAATACAATTTTTGCCGTGTGTTGTGCTTTATTTTGCAAAAACAAAAAAAAAATATAAAGAGAAATTATTTAATAGGTTCAAGAGAAAAAAAAATAAATACAATATAATGAGAGAACAATTTCGCCAAATTTATGTAGCAGAAATTTATAAAAGCTTATTTAACAGGAGAAAATACAAAAAAAAAAAAAAGAAAACAACATGCAAGTTGATAAATTGATATACCTATGAAATGATGCGAAATTATTAAGTGAACATAGGCGTTCTCATTTTATTTCATGAGGATTATGCTCTTTAGAAAATTAATTTCAAGGTCAAATAATTTCAAAACTCTATTAAGTTAAGTTAAGGTAGAACAAATTTAATTTTGATTATTTTAGACAGCTACACTGAAAGAAAAAAATTGTCTTGTAAAAATTACGAGCTAATTTTTAAAACTTGTAACTTACTATAGCCCTGTTTTTTCTACAAGTGAGTAGCTACTCATTTTTTGATTTTATTCGAAAAATAAAAACAATAAAAATAGTTACTTGTGTATTTTCTGTTGTTTTGCAGAGCAGGGTTGTAAAAAAAATTTTTTTAATGCATTTGTTTTTCATTGCAAATTAAAAAAAAAAAACAAACATTAATTGCAAATACAAAATTTTAGCATTGAAAAAAATGTTATTGCAAGTGAAAAATATTTGCATTGAAAATAAAATTTTTATTGCAAATAAAAATATTTTTTATTAAAAAAAATTCTTATTGCAAATACAAAATTTTCTGCATTGAAAAAAAAACATCAATGCAAAAATTTTGCATTAAATATTTTTTTAAATATTCGATGAATTTCTGACAATTTTGGCTATTTGACCATAAATTAAGTTCAATATAATAGTTAAAAAAGCTTTTGTAGGGTCAAATAGCCAAAATTGTAAGAAATGCGGCGAATATTAAAAAAAAAAATATTTAATGCATGCATGTTGTTTTTTAATATTTTTTCTTTTTTTAAGGATTTTAATTTTTCAGTATTTTTACAACCCTAGGTAGGAAAATTGTTCAAATATGCAGTTATAATCCTTCTTGTTCAAAGAAAGAAAAATTACACAACTGGTTTTCACGTTCTTGCTTTTATGGTGGTTAGAATACACTGATCTGCAAAATTTAACTTTTTTTCTCCTTCAAATAATTTTTTGATATTATGAAAGATAAGACTTTCCGGAATCTAAATCTGGTATCAGAAAAATTCTAGCACGTACCATTTTTGTAAAAATGATTTTTGAAAAATGTGGGTAGTTTCTAAAAAAACACCCTTTTAGATTCATTTGAACTTGTATAAAATTAAAACTATTTGTCACATTGAGCTCAAATTTGGAGAACTTATTTCTCATAATATGACCTATCGATTGACACCAAATATGTCCTTTAACATTAATGTTTACTTATATTTTAAAATACTGATTGACAAAAAAAGCAGAAATATCGAAATACTTCACTTTTTAGTAAATCCTACATGAACAAAAACACCTTAATTAAGGAAAATGTAAAATATCAACGCCCATTATATTTAAAAAAGTCAAAAATGTAAAGAAAACCATAATAAACATTAAACAAAATTTTTACGTTTTTTTGTAATTTTATATATGTACTACTTTTCTATTTAGAAATATCTTATTTGTAATAAACCATTCGATAAGCCTTGTAAAGCTTCAGATTTGTTTCTCCTAGAAACAAAAGTGTGCTTTTCTTATAGTTTTTGATGTGCTGAGTTAGAATCCGAAGTCAAAAATATTGTATCACGTCAGGATTTTGAGACATTCGCATTAAATCATCACAAAATCTAGTTTTTTTTTTAGAAAATCTCAGAAAAACTACTATATCTCAAAAACCAAAGCTGACCAAAAACCAGTGATATTAATGCATTTTAAATAAAAAATTCATATCGAAATATGTTAAAAAAATATACAATTTGTTTTTTATTTATTATTAATTACAATAAAATCTTTTTCAAAATGATTTTGACTATAAACGAAGTATGGTACACCAATTTAAAAAAATATTTGGTTTGCCATTCAAAAGAAAATATTACTAAAACGAAAGAAAGAAATTTATTTTCATAAAATTGATTTTTCAAAATTTTTTTGAATTTTTATTTATAAATCCAAAAATAAATTTTGTGATTTTTACTAAATTTTAACACTTTAGTACCTATAACCTTTCTTTAAAAATTTAATTCGGATCTTTTTTGTGATAATACATTTTTTTTTTTATTAAAATAGTTATAGTAGAAAATCTAGTAATACCCTGTCTAGCTATACCCTGTCAAGCAGGTTAATAAAAATATCAATTGGAAAAAAATGCGTTTGAAATAACAAAAAAAAAAATTATTGCAACTGAACAAATTTGCATTAATAAAAAATATATAGTTGCAACTGAAATATATTTGATTTGAAAATAAAATTTTTATTGCAAATAAAAATACTGTGCATTAAAAAAAAATTTATTGCAAATAATAAATCTTCTGCATTGAAAAAAAAAAAAAAATTCAATGCAAAATGTTTGCATTAAATATTTTTTTTTTAAATATGCAAAATGTTTGCATTAAATATTTTTTTTTTAATTTGTCGAATTTCTTACAATTTTTGCTATTTGACCAACATAATATCCAAAATTGTAAGAAATTCGACGAATACTAAAAACAAAATATTATTTAATGCTTACATTTTGCATTAAATTTTTTTAATGCAGAAAATTTTTTAATTGCAATAAAAAATTTTTTAATGCAATATATTTTTATTTACAATAAAAAATTTATTTTCAATGCAAATATTTTTTTTTATTCAAAAATTTTGTATTTGGAAAACAAATGCATTAAAAAAAATTATTTTTTACAACCTCGCTGTCAAGGCTTTAAGGTTCTTTAAAAATAAATATTATGTGATAGAAAATTTAATTTAAAAATCTTAATATTTTGGAGTTTTAGAAATTTTAAATTTCAGTAGGATAGACAAAGGTGAATTTAGAAAAAGGTCAAAATACTATTTTCTTAACAGAAAGAGATACGTAGTTATTTCCTCATCTACGCCACTGGCATTGCTCTTCATACGCAATTCAATCCTTTTAAACATCTTGTCTAATTAAGAAATTCAAAACAAATTTAAAAATATGACTAAGAACAACTAATAGAACCAAAACAAAAAAAAACGAATTTGCTTTTAAATTAATCATCTACAGTTGAACATTTCATAAAATGTCCATTAACTTTTATAAATTATGATGAAATAGAGGAAAGGTGAAAAAAAATTCCCTTGTCCCCTTGCTTACCAATTTGAATATAATTTTGTACATCATTCATATCACGCCGGAAATATTAAATTATTATTCTACAAAGCAATTTGGATTGGTTAAATTCAATCTTAAAATCGATTACACTTTGCATCTTAAAGTGTACTTTGTCTTGCACGCACCAATCATTTTTATACAAAGGGTCGAATTCGACTTTGAATACACAGAAATATTAAATCTTATACAAGAGACAATGTGCGGTTTATTGGAAGATAATAGTCACAACTCACAATCCAAGTCCATATGAAAACCACCTGATATTTTCACAAAAAGGAAATTACTGGGATATTGTTACAGTGTTCTCAGGTGAATAAAAATGGGATTTAAAGCTTAGTTGAAAAATTTAAAACGATTTATATAAATTTTTTTAAATGGAAATTATCTATTTTATTAATTGGCTGGCTTTGTCTGTCTGTACGTGACGTTCTGTTTTTAATTTAAGTCTCTTGAAAAAAATATAGATTCCAATTTTTTTGTTTCCGAGGAGATGAATGATATTTTTGACAAATAATTCTTGAAAAACTGAACAAAATGAGGAAAAATCGTCTGTACGTGACGGTGAAATGCACCAATTTTTTTTTTTAAAGAAGAATACGAATTAAATTAAAAGAAATTTCAAGAAAATAGCCAAGAAATTGTAAACAGATTTTGTTGAAACAGTTTAAAAAAAAAAAAAATACCCATCTGATAACACTGTTGAGTGGCGTGGTTGATGTTTCTGCTAATTTTGTTATTATTATTTTTTTTTTTGTTGACATATAAGCGACCTTGGCAGTGAGATTATTATCTACAAGAAACAGATTTTTTGCTAAGTCAATTATAACAGTCGTGCGTTCTTACTGTTTTTTTTTGTTTTTATTTTTGTATTGTTGAAAGTTTTGTTATGCACAATAAAAATCATACGATAGACTAGACATTCTCAGTTCAACTCGTGAGAAAGTGTTGTTTGATGTTTGCCTTTCAGTGCGTTCAATGGTGAATAACTGTTCGTTGTAATATTTTTTATAAGAAAATATTGGGGCAATTGCTTCGTTTCGGATGGTTATGGTTATTTTTCTTTAAACACCACTCACCAGCACATATTATCTTAAGACAGTTGTTATTATTTGACTGCAGAAGTCAAAATTTATAATTTTGTATCTTTATTTTTTATTTTAATGAAAAATACATTTCTTTTGTTGTAGTATCAGCTTAAGTTTACCAATAAAATAATATTACTAGTACTAGTAGTTCAGGCGTGTAAAGTAATATCAAAAGATTGACTAGAAAGATTATTAAAAAAAAAAATCATTTTCATATTCATATATTTATACATTAGTCCCTCGATAATGTGAATTACCGATAATGCGAATTTCTCTAAAATGTGAATCGCCAAAAATTTTCATTGTCATCTCTGTAATGTGAATTTCGAAAATTTTTAGACTCTATAATGTGAATTTCCTTTGCAAAAGCTAGCATGTTTTTCTCGTTCGTGCACGCAATCTTTGTATAGGTCTGAAAAGTGGATAACTGTTATTTGTCTTGACATTTCTTAAGATATTGAATGCAGCTGCAGGCTGGAGATTTTCGTGCTAACATTTTACATCTTTTTATACGAAGTTTTTTAACGTTTTTTTATGAAGAATTGATTTTAAAGATTCTAATGGTTTTTTTTTTTTCAGTTTTTGAAATGGAGTTTACCTCTTATTACTTGTATTTTATTGATTTTTTTCTTTATTCAGTAAAGGCTTAAACTGAGCTAAAAATAACTGTAATATTCATTGGTTTTAAGAATGTTTTAATCAGTTAAATTGACAATTGGAAAAAGTTCCAGTAATGTGAATCCCTCTAAAATCCGAAAACGCCTTGTTTTAATTAGTTCACATTATCGAGGGACTACTGTATCTGCAAAATTAACATCAAATTAATTTTATGAATTTGTTTTTGTAAAAACGGTGTTTACTCAGAATTTTTGAAAAAAAAAATTAATTACAAAAATTATAAGAATTTAATTACAAAAAATTGTAAAATTTGTATTGTACTTAATTACCAATAAAACAAAATCAAAAAGTAATTCATTTTCAAAGTCCTTTTTTTTTTTGTATTAAAGTACATTATTTAAAAATAAATAACCTTACTTTTTTTTAAATTTAACTTTTAACACAAAGTTATTTTTTTTTTTTTCATACAACAACCTTTATTGTTAAAGGTTAAATGAAAAAGTTTGAAGGCCTAATTTCAATACAAAAATTTTTGTTTTTATCAAGAAAATTCAATAAAATTGAAGTAATTTTAAATTTTTCTTACACTGTCATACATGTTAGATATTACCTTTTCCTCCTTTGAATTCAACTAAGAATATACATTACACTGATTCAAAAAAAAAAACTTATTTTGTTTTGTTCATAGTTACATAATATCGAAAATATTGTTGGAAATGACGAAAAAACAATACTGTAAAAGTTGCAGCCCTTAATATTAATTTTAAGTACTCATCGCAAATTTCTATTTCCCATATGATTTACATGGGAAAGATTGTGTTTGAGTTTGGAATTTTATAACTTTTTAATGGTTCATCAAAATAGCTGGACTTAATCATTTCTCATTTCTTGTATAAAATTGAACGCTCTACAAAAAAGCTCTTATTAATTTTTTTGATAAACCACCCGTTTCCAAGTTATTCAACTTTAAAAATATAAAATGTAATTTTTTCTTCATTGTTGTTTTTTGGTTTCAAAAATTCTTTTATTTAACTGTCAAACTCCTAATACTATTAACTTTGTAATTCAATTTCAATTGGAATTGATATACATACAAAGCTATTAAATTAGAATTTTTCAATAAATTCGAATTGTTCATTTTTATAACTAAAAATTATTTTTATTAATTTTTCGGTTTTTAAAAAATTTTATAAATGCATTTTTGTAGAGCGTTCAATTTTATACAAGAAAATGATGAACCATTAAAAAGTTGTAAAATTCCAAACTCAAAAACATAATCTTTCCCATGTAAATCATATGGGAAATAGAAATTTGCGATGAGTACTTAATATTAATATTAAGGGCTGTAACTTTTGCAGTATTTTTTTTTCGTCATTTCCAACAATATTTTCGATATATGTAACTATGAACAAAAGAAAACAATTTTTTTTTTTAATCAGTCTAATAGATAGATAGATAAATTCTTTATTTCATCAGTCTAATATACATTACATATATATGGTATATGCAAATAAAACATTGAAATTCATATCTTATTACGAAAAATTCTAAAAAAAGTCAGATTTTTTGTTCACAAAAAATCTTTATATAAATTTAAAAAAGCAATACGGCAACATCGGCAATTTTTTAATTGTCGAAGTTTGCAAAAAAAGAAGATCATTAAAATCTGGGTTCCCAAATAATTTGCTTGAAATCAAAATGACTTTTTTCTCTAAACTTTAAGCACGAAAAATTCAAGAAAGACAAGAAAGACAATACTTTGGTATCGTATTAGTTGAAGTTTAAGTTTTTCAATAGAAAAAAAAAGTTACACATACGCCACAGTGACCTATTATATGTATGTTAAATAAAAACATTTTGTATGTTTTCAGTAAATTAACCGCACCGAAACAGTCTTATAATAACAAGCACTTTAAATGAATTACTTAAAACGTACATATATTTCCAATTTAAAGTTTTTAATTAATGTCAACTTCATAACTGACCCATTTAAATGTTTTTTGCGGATAACACTCTAAATTACAAGGTCTTACGTAAACTTTTTTGTCTATAATTTTAATAACAACAAAGTTCTCATTTAACTAATTATATTGATTTGGTTTATTTTATAATCAAACTCAATTTGACTATCGATAAATTATTTCAAGTAATTTGTTTGTCAATCTTAAATACTAAATCATTTCTGAAGTGCCTCTTCTATTTGTACAAGACTTTTTATTGATATCTTGTAAATATTTGCACTTAAGTTTAAGATACGAATTTACAACAGCTAAACCCTCTCAAATATTTACAAAAAAAAAAAAAAATAAGTAATCTTAACGATTAACAACCATGTTGATTTGTTGTAAAAAAAAAACAACAAAACAAAAGTAACGACACGTTCCGCCCCATGACGTATACGACCGACACGTTAGCGCTGTTATAGATAGTTTTTAATTGTAATAAGTAATAACTTGCGCAACTTTAATATGCGTCATTAAAATAAGGTGATAACGAATGATCTTACTTAATAAAGATCCTGAGGTTAAAAGTAAAGGATTATATTTTGAGATTTTGGAAAATCCCATAATTAAAAAATAATTGGAATTCATGTTCTTAGTTAAGGGTAAGTGAATCGTTGTTTAACCCTCGAACCCAAGTGTACTACATGAATTTGCTTTTTTCTTTTTTTAATGGAGTCATTGAACTTAATTATTTTTTTTCTGTTAAGCTTTATCTCTAATCTCTATAGAGTTAATTTTGAGAAAAAAAATGTCTATTCATAATTTTGTTGAGAATCCACAATTTGAAGAAGGTCGCTATGAGAAACGTCACGACTAAAAAACTAGAAACTAGAAGAGGGCAAGCAGCAAGCACCCCTGCCAAAAAGTCGAGAAAAGCAAATGAAAACTTAATATAAGCAATTTTTTCATGTACTCCTTAAAGTGCTGAGGAGATTTACCAATTTTGAAAATTTTCTATAACATTTTACAGTTTTACCGAATTTTTTTAACACTTCAAAACTTCGTGGAATTAATCTATATTTTTAATGGAAACATATAAAATTAAGTCGACAAGGGGAAATATATTGA
This sequence comes from Episyrphus balteatus, assembly GCF_945859705.1. NCBI lineage: Eukaryota > Metazoa > Arthropoda > Insecta > Diptera > Syrphidae > Episyrphus > Episyrphus balteatus. Next base: position 4,119,827 of record NC_079136.1, on the reverse strand, counting down.
TAAACTTAAAACTATGACAATTTTATTTTTACTTGCTCTATAGGGCAAGTATTCGTTTCGTGTCGAAAAAAAAATTGAGGTTTTAATCAAAACCACATTACGATGATGGAGAACTCCGAAAAAGTGGGTCTCGCATTTCCGTCCGTGCGTCTGTGCGGTTGTGCGTCCATCTGTTCACATTTCCACAGCCTAAACGGGTGGACGGATTTTCTTCAAATTTGGTACAGATGATTTTTATGGAATTCTGAAAGTTGATTTTTTTTTGTTTTTTTTTATATCTCGCTTGGAAAGTTTACCTCCCACACAAATTTTTGGTGTGTTCAAAAATTCATTTTTTTTTTAATTAGAAACCCCATACAGAAAATGTGCGCGTACTTAAATAGGAAAAATTGCTTAGAATGTTAGAGATTTGTAGGTAAAAAATTATAATAGAATAATTTATGTATGAATTTAATTTGAAAACAAATTTTAAACTTTTATTTTAAAATGAAACAAAACGGTATTTAATTTTTTGTTCACCAAAAAATTTAAAGAATTTTATTTTGGAAAATCGTTTGAATGGTTTATTTTAAAATTCTAAAAATATTATATCTACCCAAAAACTTTTTTTTTTTGTATTCCTTGAAATCGGTAGAATCATATAGAATAAAAGTCAGAAATTGAGAAAACGGTTCTATAACAGGTACCATTAGTAACGGTTCAAAAAATATTTTTTTATTTTCGTACAAACAAATAAATAAATAAAAAAAAAATGTATTTTAACCAGAAATTGTATCTTCCCGTTAATATTATATTATTATTATATTATTTAAATTATTACATATTTTTACCAAAAAAAAAAAAAAAAAGGTTTATAAGTTGGTAAATGCCACTTGCGAAACTATTTTAATAATTTTATTATTAGGTATATATAATTACATTATTACTATCTATATTGTTAGGTACTATAAAAGACTAAGTCTTACTTACACTGCTTCTAAATAAATTGAAAATTGAAAAATTGTAATATCAATAGTAAAATTAAGTTTGCATTTTGATACTACTTTTTTCATATTTTTATATCATGTAAACCTAAACAATATAAGCGAAAAGACAAAAATGTCAAAAGAACATTCACCCCTTTTTGCAAAAGTAAAAATATTTTTTTTTTGTCGTTATTTTTTTTAAGTGTATTCAAATAATTGTTTTGGCCATCATTTTTCTAAGTTTTTCATTCGGAAAAACTATACAAAAGTAATTTTCTTTTTCTTTTTTTTTGATTTTTTTTTTTTCCATTTTTTTAGACAATCTTTTATTGTAATGCTAATAAATACTATGATCTGATCCGGATCCCAAGAAAAATTAAACACTGATTATGTAGTTAAGCCTTAACTCTGAGTGATATGGCGATGACTTCTCAGCAAACTGTCAAAATTCTATCGAGCATACCTTGTTTTCTGTTTATCATGGTAATGTTTGTATGACTGGTATTTCACCTTCGCTTTTCTTTTGCGAACGCTACGAAAAATGAATTGAAAAAAAAATTCTATACATTCGCGTTTTACATTAATAAATAATTTCAAGCTTAAAAAATAATGACATTTTTTTAAACTTTGTTAACAATCATTATAAAATGTTTTTGAATTCTCTATAAAACTGCTGGGAAACTGTTAAACAAAATTTTCAAAGTTCTAATTCAATTCCCACGAATCTTACTGAAGTTCATTTACAATAGCGGTTTTAAACATTTTTCTCAACTTTGACGGAAGAATCTTCAACAGACTGCTACAAAGTAAAAAAAAAAATATTATTTAAAAACAAAAACAAATCTTATCAACTAAAATCCAAGCAAATTGTAGCTTACATGAGCTATAGCTATGACCTTGAATATTCAAAAACTACCGATCAGATTATTTTTAATTATAGTCCTATCCAGTCATTCGATAAATATTTAAATATGCCCTCATCAATTCATTTAAATTGCACAAAAAATAAAAATTTTGTTTGATGTTTTTCGAAAGATAGAAATTGCTTTACATTACATAAAGCATCTGCGGATGACGTGGAATTAAAAAATTTTCCACAATTTCTATGATCAATGATACAAGGCAGGCAATGATCATTGCAGTCATTGCCCCAATGAACTTGTTAGAATTTTATTACTAAATTCAAGTGCAATGCAATGAAATAATAATTCACAGCACACAAAATGTAATCTAAAATATTTTTTAATAAAATAAAGTGCTTAAGAAGCTTTAATATAAAGATCTCATTGAATGAGACGACAGTCTAACTGACGATGACTACGACGAACGAGCATCCAAAGCGCCAATAACACGTGACTTTGCCACTGGAATTGCAAATAAAGAGCGCAATTCGTCCAAACACTTCAAATCAGTACCCAACAGTCCCCACTTTATAGTTCTCAACAAAGAAATATGGGGCTGAAAATAGAATCATTTTCATCATCATATCAAAGTTTTGCATGTAATTCTCATTGCTGCCCCTACACATCATCACTTGCACCTTTTTTTTTCATTTTCAAGTTGAAGGAAGGAAGCTTGTGAATATCAACAGAGATTGCAGCAGCTGCCGTGATCTCGAATAAAAGTTGCTGAACAATGTAGGGGAACGACTGCAGTAATAGTCTAGGAGTCAATGTTGCTTTTAATTACATTATAAAATAATATCACATACGCTTTCAGTGAAAAGCCAATGCAGAAAGTTGAAACAGAAAATGCTGAAAAATTTTGCATTTGAATTTGGAATGGAAAAATACGAAATTCTATAATACTCGATATTTCACCACCAAAGGCTCGTATTTAAAAAAAAAAAGACTGGGATCATTATTCTCGATTAAAAACAGCAACCATGCTCACCGAACAAAGCAATATTAAACCAGAAAATTCAAGTCGAAATTTTCTCCAAATAGGACACGTATCCAATAAGTTTTATATGCGGTTAATTTGTCCGCAAAAAAATCAGTCCCCATGTAGCTTTTAAATTCCATCTTATATTAGACAGATTTCGAATTCACGGAAAAAGAATGCGTTCTCGATGACCTCTTATAATGTACAGCGGAGGGACTTAACTGTGAATTTTTTCCCAACAGCGAGATAAAACTTCGATCTTATTTCAATGCCACTTTAATTACCACTTGACTTTCAAAACAGCTTTTGGTTGGTATTGCCATAACTGAGATTTGTTAGCCAATTGGGTCACTGCCAGGTCCTACTTTTTATTTAGTCAGCCCTCCACGTTATGAAATGAGGTCGTAGCAGGATTATGAAAACCTAAGTTTTAACTAAGAGCCAGTTTGACTTAGCGGCTTTATTAAGTACTAGCGTCGGCGTGTCGTAGCTGAACGCCTTTGTCAGGTTGAACTTTCATAAAACATTGCTTTATCTTATTTGAATAGCGTTACCTATTCTTTATTTTAAAATGCAACAAACTTTTAGGCATGGTGCACAATTCATAGTTAATTTTTGGCAAACTTTGCATCTAATGAGTTTAAAAAATCAGTGGAAATGTTGGATGCTTTGTCTTCATTTGTTACACAGTCAATAAATTTAAAGGAATAGGTGTAGTAGTGAACTCATCATTTGATTTTGAATTGCGAAGTTTTTTGCTGCAAGAATTCCTTGTTCACTCAACCAATTGTGATTTCTACAGTGACGAATGTTGATAGTTAAATTCTTGATGATAAACTCGTTCTTCGTTTCAGACGAAAGACAAACATTTTTCTGAAACTACATCAATCTGTTTAATTCGTTGACCTGAACATTCCCATTACCGATAGTCAGCAATTGCTTGGAAACATTTTCGGTAGATGAATCTTTTAGCAAAGCAACTCACATACTTGTCATCAACAAAAGTTTCTCTACTTAGCGCCACATAAGTGATGATTTAAGGCAAACTTTTATTTAATCGGCATAAACTTGGAAGGACTGCTACAGTTTGGTGGAAATTGCCAAAAGGAATACTATTTTCCTCCAAGACATCTTGAGTCACTGTATAGATTGATTACTTTCAATGTGTCCCATTTCCGTTTTCAGTCGTTTAATAAATTTAACGAACATTTCACGAACACTGAATGCGTCATTTTTCTTGAAACGTGACCACTATTCCACAAAGGATTATGCAATTGGCATTACCAGAACCAACATACAATGCAATTTTCATTTTTATCCGTATTTTGTTTCTGTAATATTTCGTAGATGGCGTTGAAAACGAATTTTTATTACTTTTCCAGTTAGACCGAGAGCCCATAGAAAATTTTGGGATTCAATTCAAAAGTCTGGCAGCTCTAAATATATGGTTTTAGGGAAATTAAATATCGCGAGTTTTCCAATTAATGTGAGTCGGCTAAATTGGCACAAATTCATATTCTAAATATAAGGACTGATGCTCTGTCCTTGAAGACGTCAATCTTGACGATGCTATAGGTCGTTTCAAATCAAAAGTCCTGACTCTGAGTTTATTTTCTCCCTTCCAATAAAATTGATGGCAAATAAACAAAAAACTCAATTTTATTGGCTCATTGCGACAAATCAACTCAAAAATAACAACAAATCATGCTTGTTTGAATGAAAGAAATGCTAGAGAAAAAAATAAACAAACCAAAAATCTGAATTTGTTTATTAATGATTTCTATGGTGACGACTCCAAAATAATTGAAAAATAAAAATAAGATATTTACTGCCCAATTATACAAATGAAAAGATGTGAATAGAATTTTAAGTTATGAATTGCTATCATTTAAACTGGACATTTCTGGTCCATCTTCACCTAGTCCTATAATAATATCTTCGGCAAAGTTATCCCAACTGCCTTCAAATGATAAATAGTAATTAAATAAATTGTATGTTTTTTGTATTGCCCGCGGATATGGAGTGATGCAAGCTCGGGAGACTTGCCTCCGCTTTCTGAGGCTAACCCAGTGAATCTCACAGACGGATCAATTAATTAAAATAGGAATATCAAGAACTGTTCTTCGTTATTTTATCGTAATTTTAGAAAAAGTTCAGCTGCCTCATAAATGCTTCCTTCCAGTATAGACCAGTGCCGATGCCTTCAAAAACATTAAAAAGTACAAAAAAATCATAGTAGGATGAAACCCATTGGAAAAGGAGGGGAATATGATAAGAATGAAAGGAAAAATAAATTACGGGCAAGCCGAGTTCGGGAAGTGGGTGGGTTGAGTTTTTAGTGGTAAAAAATGGTATATCTTGATTTCCGGAAAAACTACAAATCCTATAGAAAAAAGTTGTATGGCAAAGTTGTAGGTAATAAAAAGATCTACAACTTTTGTATCAACAATTTTTTCACATAACCTCGAAATTTATGTGAAAAATTCAAAAAACCGAGTTTTTGGTTTTTTATTTTTATCTTTTTCAAAAACAAAAATTTTTCTACGAAATTTGGTGAAAACTTACCTTATTATGTTCCAAATACACTGTAATTTATTTGATTTAAAATATTAATTTGTTCACCTTATTTTGACGTAATACCAAAAAAACACCCTAATTTTCAATCGAAAATTCACGTGTCAAAATATCAGCTTTTTTCAAAAAGTCGGTGGGCATTTCGTTCGTTAAAATGTCTATTTTCTGATGGTGTAAAAAAAATTGTACATTAGTATACTATAGAACATGTTCTAGTAAAATTCAAAAAATAAAAAAAAGCTTGAATTCGAAAAAAAATGTTATCATTGTTTACCATTTTGGCCTATTTATTCAAATTTACACTTTAATTACTCAAAAAACGTAAGATTAATCAATGTTACATGAAATCTTACGTTTTTTGAGTAATTAAAGTGTAAATTTGAATAAATAGGCCAAAATTGTAAACAATGATAAAATTTTTTTTCGAATTCAAGCTTTTTTCATTTTTTGAATTTTACTAGAACATGTTCTATAGTATACTAATGTACAATTTTTTTTACACCATCAGAAAATAGACATTTTAAAGAACGAAATGCCCACCGACTTTTTGAAAAAAGCTGATATTTTGACACGTGAATTTTCGATTGAAAATTAGGGTGTTTTTTTGGTATTACGTCAAAATAAGGTGAACAAATTAATATTTTAAATCAAATAAATTACAGTGTATTTGGAATATAATAAGGTAAGTTTTCACCAAATTTCGTAGAAAAATTTTTGTTTTTGAAAAAGATAAAAATAAAAAACCAAAAACTCGGTTTTTTGAATTTTTCACACAAATTTTGAGGTTATGTGAAAAAATTGTTGATACAAAAGTTGTAGATCTTTTTATTACCTACAACTTTTTTCTATAGGATTTGTAGTTTTGCCGGAAATCGAGATATACTATTTTTTACCACTAAAAACTCAACCCACCCACTTCCCGAACTCGGCTCGCCCGTAATTTATTTTTCCTTTAATTTTCATCATATTCACCTCCTTTTCCAATGGGTTTTATTCTACTATGATTTTTTTTGGTTTCAAAAATTATCGACCCTGGTCTAGTAAGCGAATGAGTTTTTTTTATTTTTGCTCAATTTTCCATGGGACTTTTGATTTGAAACGACCTATACAAATAGAACTCAAGATATACCAAAACTAATGTCGTTTTCTTTCACTCCAATGAGAGTACCCTTTTAGTACTTATTTTTGCACTTTTGAAGGTTTTGTGTTCTTTGCCGCCACAAGAGTGTAAAAAAAAAATTACTACGGAGTACCCCGGATTTACTCCACATTTTTAGCCAGATTTACACCGATTTGCACACACACTTATGAATTTGAAGTTTGACATTTTAAAATTTTGTTTGAAAAGTGAAAAATGCGAAAAGTTTTTCTTTCAAACTCTTTTGTTATTGACAAAAACAACCATTATGAAAATATTTTTTATTGTATTATATTCCGCAAGATATATTTCTTCCATTTTTTTCGTTAATTCTTCACTTTTTCCAAAATGAGATTAAAAACCGAATAAAAAAAATTTTCAGCCAGTGCTCTTCATCAATAAAAAAAAATCCTGTGCCAGATAAAAAAAAATCCCATTTTTTTTCTGCGATGATGGGATATTTTTATTTTACAATTATCAAACTAAGGGTGTGTGTCAATTAGGCTGAAAAAACCGATCAGAAGTATAATGAAAAATATACCAAAATTAAAACTAAGTCCGCTGCTACACAAAGACGCAAAGGGCGAGACACACATAAGAGCAAGGGAGAAATAAAGTTCGAAGAAAAGGGAAGGAAGATTTTTTACCGTGAGTCTCCGGTAAAAAATTTTGTGACTCTTTTTGACGTTTTTCTTTGATATTGTTCTTTTTTTTTTTTGCTGTTCTGCTTTATTTTATTTCGTTGGTTGCGGAGTCTGCTTCGTCGATTGTGTATTATTTGCGTGTATAGTAACGTTTTTAATTTATTAAATTTTCGTTACACATGGATGAAATAGAAAGAAAGGTAGGCCTAAAAACTCCTGGTACAAGCAAATGCAATGTGGGATAGTTATGATCCCCTCGACATCGAGATCATAACAGCGCCGAGTAAAGGAACAAGAAGAAGAAGAAGAAGTTACACATGGACCCCACTGGAGTTGTTTTTTGTATATTTTGGAGAAATCGATCTTTCTCTCTCCCTTGTTCTTATGTGCATCTTGTGCGACTACGTCTTCCTGTAGAAGTCGTCATACGAAAACAAGAACAAAATAAAACCAAAGAAAATAGCTGTCAAATTTGCGTCTCCAAAAATATACTACGTGTAGAAGCGCGCGACGCACCGAAACGAAAATCAAAAGGAAATTCGAACATAATTTCTGCGCCTTGCATCTTCGTGTAGAAGCAGACTTATCAACGAACGCTTATTATGCTTCATATGTTATCAATATTAATTTTTTTTTTTTTTCAATTTATAAAATTGGTCCCTAGGCCTGTTATCACTATTTTTTTCAAGGAAATTATCCATTTTTGCCTTGTCACACACACAATTACAAATTAAAAAAATTACTCTGTTTAATGAATCTGATCCGCTCAGAAAAGATCCGAAAAGTACAAGTTTGTATGTTTCATGTAGGAAAACCTTGCCCTAAACTGTTCTACAAACTGTCATTTTGTGTTTCATGAAGTTGTCCAGAACATTTTAGTTCAAGTTTTTCTACTCCTACTTTTGAGGTAGAGCAAATGAGTGAAAAGTGTCAAACAGCAGCTGATTTGTTTTATTCTGACAAAAATATTATAAAATTAATTCAAAATAATGGAAATTTCTTTAGAATCTTCTTAATATGAAGAAAAATTCAAAATGAGAACAAATATTCTAATTAATTATAATTTATTTGAATGAAAAGTCATAACAAATGAATTTATTTTTGTTTTAGTTTCAAAACTGTCAACCCTATAAAAACGGATGTTGTACTTTTCTGATCTTTTTTGTTCTGACAGTTTTCACGAATTTGTGCTGTTCTAATCTTTTCTGTTCTAGTTTTTCTTCATTAAACAGACCTATTATGTTCTTTCACTCCAGAAAAAGGAGTAAAAATTTAGAGTACTCCTTAATAGAGTGAAAGAAAACGACATAACCATATTGGCTCTATTTTCTGAATTAAAAAACAAACAAAACATTAAACAAAAAAGTATCCAAAACAAAGCCGATTAAACGAAGGCGAGGGTTTCTCTAGTTTAATAATAAACTAAACTCTAAGATTTTTGAAAAAGCAATGCTGTGGTGTTTTATTTTAAGTCTTATTTTAGAAAATTACCCTTCCCGCGCAGAGGGAAATAGACCCTATACAATACAATTCATTTTTTTTCGCTTCACCATCACCTCATTTCACTATTTACAACATTATCTGACAGACTTCTATTTTTTTTTTTTATTTTCTCCATATATGAATACGTGCTTCTTATTTACAGGTAGATGCAACCTACATACATACATAAGTATAGTTGAGATGTTTGAGGATGAAGTAATGAGAAAGTTGTTTCTTTTTGTCTTGCTTTGAAACTCAAAGGAGTTTCAATTTTTATTTTATTGCATTATGTAATTTTTTGTAAGTTTTGTTAGTTAAATACTAGTTTGGCATATAATTGTGGGTCTTTTACCAAAATTCAATAGTTAATAATGGATAAGTGTAGCAATTTGTTTTTGCTAGGTAGGTACTTAGTTGAAAAAAAAAAGAAACTTGAATAACTTGGTAAGCATTACAATCTAAAAGTGGGCAACCCCATGGTCTGAAACCATTATTTGCCACCAGTTTTAACAAATCGTTTTTGAATTAGCATATTTTTCGTCGACAAGAAAAGGGAATCCCAGTTGAGTCCTATGAAAACATTCACAGCCCAAAATCTAGTTATCAGATTTGTTTGATTTTATTATTATTTACTAAAATGTTCCAAAACAAAGGCTATAAATCAAAATAAAATTATTAATAAATGCACGCCTAGATTACGTGAAAGCCATTTATCATTTTATTTAAAACAATCCTATCCCAAGAAAAAAAAATCAAAGTTCACTTTTGTCTTCAAAGAACTTTAATCTTTGACTTTCATACCACGACCATACTTCACATATTTTTTATAGAGTATTCATTCTAATCTGATAAGATATCGGGCACTCGACACTTATTTTGGTTTTATCTGATGTCTGAGAAATGACAATTAATTTTTATGAAAGGGGAGTTTGGTATGTTTCCTATACTTGAAGTAAGTCTGCGTAGCATTCGCAACACTAATTAAAATAATGAACAAGATTTACACCTTGAGGTTGCTTGGAATTCTATAAAATTTATCTATAGTTGATGCTTGAGACTGTCCTTTAGAGTTGCTATCGGAAATATTTCTATTTGTAGGAACTAAGAATGCAAAACTATGAAACCACTTTGTGTGTAAAATATTCGATTTTATTTAAATTTCTATTATTTAAATTTAAATATTTAAAAATATGTACTTCTGAAACTGTATTCAATTTCAAAGAAAGAGTTACCTCATTTTTTGAACTGTCATTACTTGCAGTTTTATAAAAACCCAAGCGCCCTATTTGTTAAAATTCATTACAAATTAATTATGCATTGCATCGTGGTTTATTCATATGTTTAAGGTAGAATAGACAAATACTCAATAACTGCAGCGATATTATTCAATCGAGACAATCAATGGTATGTTGAACTCATACGAACTTACTTCTTAAACAGTTTAGTGCTGCAGTAGGTAAATTAACACATAAAAGAACTTAAATAAATTACATTTGTCTTGTCGAAACATTTTAAAAATAAAACCAAAAATTATTTTTAAATGAACTTTTAAATGCATTTCAAATTGCAAGCAAAATTGAGGGAAAGTTCGTTTGCATCAAATTTATAACAAAAAGTTGTGTATCGAAAAGTAAAGTAGGGACAAGGTTCTTTTTTTTCTTTTATTTAGCAGCAAGTTAGTGTGATCAGTGAAACCTAAAAAACAGCTGAAAAGTAACCTTGCAAGGGAGAGAGATGTGAAAGAAGATATACAACTGATTAACTAACGCCCCTACATAGATTTATAAGAATAATAACACCGGCACACAAAAAAAAAAAAGTGTCATGTACCAGGAACTAGACCTATCTTTCTATATGTTTTTGGGCACGCTGAATCCGAATTTGAAGTCCGTTTGGCCCCATCACCCTCCAGTTTTGAGCTGTGAGTGCATTTTGTTTGAATTTTTATGACTTTTTTGGAGTTTTTTGCATTTTTCTCAAAACTGAAGGGTGACCGGGCAAAACGGACTTGAAAATCGGATTCAGCGGTCCCAAAAACATATAGAAAGATAGGTCTGCTTCCTGGTACATGAAACTTTTTTTTTGTGTGCCGGGTATGACAGCGACATGTCGCGACAGTGCTAGCACACAAAAAAAAAAGTTGTATGAACCAGAAACCAGACCTATCTTTCTATATGTTTTTGGGACCGCTGAATCCGAATTTCAAGTCCGTTTTGCCCGGTCACCCCCCAGTTTTGAGAAAAGTGTAAAAAAGACCCCAAAAACTACCTTTTTTTGATTTTTTTGCATATTACTCAAAACTGGAGGGTGACAGGGCCAAACGGACTTGAAATTCGGATTCAGCGGGTCCAAAAACATATGGAAAGATAGGTCTGGTTCCTGGTACATGACACTTTTTTTTTTTTGTGTGCCGGTGTAATTGTACTCGAACTTTGAGAGGTTTTTACAAATTTTTGTTTGAAAATTGAAGTAGCCGTTTTTTAGTAAAACAGTTTTTAAAGATAAAAGTTTTCAAACAAAATAAACTTGGTTTGCCATTAGCCGTTTTTTATTATCCCACTTGATCCATATAGATCATCAATTAACACGTATTGCAACAGCTGTATGAGATCTTGCTTTTCATCAGGATCACGATTCATGATACTGATGAAAAGCAAGATCACAATTCGTGATCCTGATGAAAAGCAAGATCTCATATAGCTGTTGCAATACTTGTTAAATAATGATCTATATGGATCAAGTGGGATAATAAAAAACTGCTATTGTAAAAAAAAATTCATCCACACATAAACAAAGTTTCAAGAAAATTCATTACCCAATTTCAAAATACATATTGATTTTTCAAAAACAAAATAAAAATATTTTTTTAAAAATCAAAAATTCATATTTTTGAAAATTATTTACCAAGACTTTTTCTTACAAAAATTATCGTTGAATTCGGTTAATAACCAGTATGCATTGGGATTTGGATACGAATATAGTACAAAGGACCTTTGTAGAACGTTTGAGTTGTTATAAGAATACATCTTGCTAAATTGATAATAATGACTTTGGAGTGAATTAGAAAATTTTTAAAAAGTAAAAATGTTTTTTTTTTTTTTTTTTTTGCTTTGAACTCGAATATCTTCTACACTTAGGAGCAAAAAAACGGAATCAAATAAATTCTTATATTAAAAACAAAAATTGCAATGGATAAAATATTTTTTTTTTTTTCAAAGTCTCATGGTCTCCTTTTAAAGCTTGAATTTTTTACTTTTTATTTTTGGGAAAAACATAAAGATGCATACGCTATTTCCAATAAATTGCACTTCATTTTTTTTTATGTTAATTTTCCAGATACTCTCTGTTTCAAATTTCAGTCTTTTTTTACTCGCGATAGTATTAGCGTTATCTGTCAATAAATTGCACTTCATTTTTTTAATGTTAAATTTTCCAGAGCAAGTACACTCTGTTTCAATTTCAGTCTTTTTTCTTTACATACTTCATTTATGTTGATTAGATCTTTATGAAGTGAACAGATTTTTAAGTTCATCTACTTAAAGCTTTTATTTCAAGTTTTTTCAATGATACCATTAACATTCATGTATGTCAATCACATCTGATCAATTATCGTTTTTACAAAATGCAGTTTGATTCCATTTTTGCTATTAAGTGTAGTATAACTAGAATACTTTTTTGTGTAACAATCCTAGAAGAATATGCCCTTTTGATTACACTGGTCGGCAACGAAAATGGAGATTGAACCAAACCGTAATTTTCTAAAGGACTTTTGTGTGCTGATTCCGAATCTGAAGTCAAAATTTCACTGGCACGTCAAGTTTTCGAAATATTTAAATATTAACAGGTCAAAAACGCGTTTTTGTGGTATTTTTGGAGTTGAATTTCATCACCGTTAAATTTTTTTTTCGCAAAACAACATATGCAACATTCAAAAGCCATATTTTATCGTCTTAAATACGTTTATTTTTATTTTCAAAATTATTTTTTTCTTAAAATATATTTGGTATAGAAAGGTATGATATCTCAAAATCTTGGTGGTTAAGGTAACTTATGGTTTTTGAGGCAGATTTGAAGTAAATTTCAGTTTTCGACTCCTGATTCGGTTGAAAAAATAGCAAAATATTACGGAAAAATAATATTTTTAGATCAAATGTCAAAAAACATTTCATTTAAAGTTTTTTGGGACTTTATAGCTAAAATTGTGATGAGCTGAGCAGAGCTCAAAAACCAGACGTGATGGAAAAAATCTGTAAACTGTTTTAAATTCAGCACACTCAAGTTTATTAAAATCACCTTACATTGAATCGAAACAGTTCGACTGAAAAGAAGGGATGCCCTGTTGGATATAAACAAACCGTTCAGCCAAGTAGTGTCTTTTAGAAAATTTATCTGATTTTTTCATTATTATTAGTGTTCGTTCGGAAGAACATTTACCTACTTAAAGAAAATTTAGTCTTAATTTAGACATGTATTATGTGTTGAGGGGTGATATGATATTTCAAAAGAATATAAATCGTCGGCTTAGATTGTTAAAAAATAAAATATTTCTATATGTTTAAATAAATTCAAGACAGCATGAAGTTATTCCTTAGATTTCATACTATTAAATGTTAAAGAATTGATAAGACTTGGAAGCTTTTTGTATTTTTAATCAATTTTTTAAATCATTTTTATATGGCGTTTTCAGGTGGGAGTTAGCAGGTTTACACTCTAAGCCGACGAAATAATAAAATCGCAGGAAAATAAAAGCAATCATTTTTCATACAATTTTCAATTTTCATCGGTTTTCGGGGGGCCGTTTTGTGGGAAAAATTAGCTTTTTTTATTTAACTTGGGCTGGTTATATTAAGATTTGGCATGTGGAGAACAAAACTCAATACTTCAATTCTAAGTTCAAAAAATGTAATATATCCTTTTTTAAAAAGTCGCTCCTAAATTGTGTTTTGCAGTACTGTTGCAGTACTACTTTTATGAACTTGGTTATTCTCTGACAGCTCTTATAGCTCACCCCTAACTTTCCTGTCGAGTGCCAACTATGATAACACTGGTGGGCAAAAAAAAAATAGAGCTAGAACTAGGGATGGGAAAAACCGGCCGGTTTAAACGGTTTTTTGCTTCGGCCAACCGGTTATTTTCGTTTTTTTTTTGTCCTCCCGGTTTTAACCGTTTATTTTCGGTTTCATTCATATTCAGCTAAAAAAAATTTAATTTTTTGGGTAGGTACATTTCACGTGGAATTTTTGCAAATCTTCTTATGCAATCTCAATATTTTATCGTCCTAAATACCTATATTTAGTTTTTTTTTCAAAATTAATTTTTTTTTCTCAAAAAAGATATTGGAAAAAGTTATTTATAATGTTACAAAATCATTGTTGGTAACATATCGTCGCCCTAGTATTGGAGTGCCGTATACGCCAAATTGCATTTTTTGAACTAGGTATGCAGTCGTATGTTTTCGAAGTTGCTCTTTTCAAATCTGCTATCCGTTTTTGTCTATCTTTTTTCGTTGCAGAGATATTCACTATTGTTTTGACAAAAACAAGAAATTTTGGCATATACGTCAAATTTTTCATGCAATGCAAGAACATTTTGAGAACTTTTTTGGCGTACGTTATGTTTTTTTTTGACGTACGTGTATATGAATAAAAGAAACTTCTGATTTTCATGGCGTATACGGCAAACTTATTTTGGACAAAAATTTAAATATTTTGACAACTAGACGAATTGCAGATGTCCAATAATATGTATATAAAAGAAACATTTTAATTATATATCATACTAAAATATCAAAAAATACCAGCGGTTAGTTATTTCGCAATTATCTTCCGAACATTTAAATGCGATTTCCCAAAAATGTAAAAATGGCGTATACGGCACTTCAATACTAGGGCCACGATATGGTTTTTTGAAGCAAATCCTAGTTTGCGACTTCTGATTTGGGTTAAAAAAAGCAACATATTATCAATTTCATTGAAAATTAGTTTTTTGAAACTTTATAGTTTATAGCGAAAATAGTGAAGATTGTAGCTAAAAAACTAGACATGATAGAACAAAACTATAAACAGTTTTTAATTAAAATCACCTTACAAAGTTCTTGCTCCCGCCGAAAAGTGTAGTAAAATAAAGCTTAATTTTTCTTAAAAACTACATACAGTCACATCCTATGAAAGAATTATGAATATAGACTATTCTTACAAACTTAGTAAACTTAGGTGGAAGATTTGCAAAGAGCACTCCAAATCATATTAAATACTTTGATTTCAATTTGATTCTAATTTACCTTCAGATTCAATTCTCTTTATAAGAATGGAAGAAGCAGAGAGAACTGCTGATGGAATAGATTCCAACGAGACAACCTGCATTCTTGCAACAGTGTCCAGTACAATGGCTACCATTTCATTTAACTTTAGACAAGATGTGTAGAGTACACAGTTACCTCACCGAACTACACACTGCTCCACAACAAACGATGAGGCCAGACGTCAGACAATGAGGCAAAAATGTGGTTCCGGCTTCTGGCTTTATGTAGCAAAATCCCAACCCTGTTAGGTTTCTTTTATCTACCATCATGTTCATTCCACATCCAGACATTCTTTGCTCAAGCACCAAATAATACAACAAAATCGTTATGTTGTGCTCTGTGCTTGTGGCAAAAAAACAAAAAAGTGGCATGTTGTGTGGCGTGATGTTAATGACGTCATGCCACAACCTGCAAACAAACATAACGTGTCGATGGAAATCGAAAGACGGTAGGTAAGTAGAACAACCATTAAATTTGCCGGTTAAGAGCATTTATAAACAAAAAAAAACTTCGTGTAGGTATTATACAAAAAAGTAACTACAACTTCATAGAGGCATTGGTGGGGAATTGCCTTTTCGGTGGCTATAAATTCTTTTGAATCGTAGTATGTTGTTCTTGGATAAAATGATAACTTATTCAGTGTTAAACTCAAAAACAATAAAACTGAATACGTACCTAACAGATTTCATTCACAAAATACCTAAACCGACAATGACAATAGTTTACAAATATCTACATAAGACCAAAGGTAGACAGATAGGTAGGTAAGGTACTTAACTCTATTTAAGTAAGATGAATTTAATTATATTAAAGATTGCTGAAGTTACTCACCTTTTCCAACTTTTGAATGAAGTGACAACCAAGCTTCAATCTACTTTTAAACAAGAAGAGGGTACAACTTTTTCAATGCACTTATAAATAATTTGATAGTAAGATAATGAGATTTGATTAGCAATTTCCAGCACGTTGTATTGAGAATCTGTAGACCGCCGCCGAGACGACTTTTTTTAAATCCATAAATAAAAACAAGTGAGCACAACAGACGTTTTCATTCCAAACGGGATCAAAAAATATAAAAATTACGGTAAATATTACTATGGTGAAGAGGAGAGCGGAGAGGCACACTAAAAAAAAAAAAGATAAAAACGACTTATTTTTCTCTGTGAATGTAATTTAACAAACTAATTAAATAAACAAGTAGTTTTTTTTGCTATATTTTAAGTTGATTTTCGATTTTGATGAGAGAAATGCTTGTCGTTTGAATTCGTCCTGCAAGGATATAAAACAAATTAAATAATTTCAAACAAACAAAATTGCAAAATGCATGCAAATCCTGAACCCAGATGCACTCAAAATAAAAATGTAAACATGAAATGTCGTGGAATTGGAGATGCAGTAATTTACTTAGCTCCTTTTGTGCGTTTCTTTCTATTTCATTTTCCATTCCATTGTGGTTGAGTGCGAATACTGGGGGAAAAAAAAGAATTAAAAAAAAGAAAATTTAGTCACATAAGTACAGTGCTGTCTGCTGCGGTTTTACTACCAAAAGATACATTTGTAAAAGTGTTTTTTGGAGAACTTTTTGTTTGAGTAGAATGTTTTATTCTGGATTTACATACGTCTGCATGCAGAAAAGTAAAAGGGGATAGATATAATAACTGAAATCCGTACGTATGTTCGTCTTCGCCATAATCTTCCTATAATCTACATTTGTGAAGATGAAGATGTCTGCATTTTCATCTACTCTCTCTATCTGTGGTTCTTAAATACTGTGTGTCTCCTTTCAATGCAGATCTGGAAATGCAGACGTATGTAAATCCAGCATTATTTATCCGTACAAAATGAAGCATTGTATTGGCGATTGGCAAAGTTGAAATGCGCTACCGGTGGTCGAAACAAAAACTAAAATTAACAGGACGGAAGGAGCTAGCATCCGACATTTTCCTTTTTTTTTTGCTAGGAGTTTTGACATGGACGCCATTTTTAGAAATACAAAATGTAAAAAAAAATGTTTAAATTAGTTCAAAAGTTGAAAATACGGCGTCCATGACAAAAGTCCCAACAAAAAAAAGTAAAATGTCGGATGCTATCTCCTTCCGTCCTGTTAATTTCAGTTTTTGTTTTGAACACCGGTAGCGCATTTCAAATTTACCAATCGCCAATATGAATTTATGAAATTGCTATACAATAAATGAAATGTCTTGTTGGTGGGAAACCGACGAAGTTACGAATGCCAGAGTTACGGGCGACAGAGTTACGAGCTTCAAGGCTTGGCCACACCGGAGGGTATGCGGTAGCGGTACGGGTAGAGGTAACGGTACTTGTATGAAAAAAATTCCAAACTGACGTTCAGATGTGGAATTTTTTTCATACAAATATCGTTGCCGCTACCCGTACCTCTACCGCATACCCTCCGGTGTGGCCAAGCCTTCAAAGTTACGCGAAACCGAAGTTACGAAAAACTAGAGTTACGAATTCTAAAGTTATGTTAAGCTATGACATGTGATTTTTGGGTTGGCAACAATTGCGAGGAACGATATGGAATTATGGAAATACAAACAAGAGATTAACATTTTTCTCATGGGTCAGATCTAAATGAGTTAAGCGAAAATGGGTGTTATTTAATCTTGTAAAATTTTGATTGGATAGGTATAGGCTTGAGAGCAATTGGGTATGATGACAAATGATAGCTTGTGTCATGAGCCTACGCTTTGCACATTGTCAGATTTTTAAAAAATCATCTTTCATGTTAAACCGCCACATCATGCCTATTTTTTCAGAATCGGGCTTAACTTTTTTTTTACCTTTAAGTTCTCCCGGTTTGAGAACGCGTGCACCTACAGGGATGGGAGTTGTACCCAAATGTAGGTTTTTTTTTTTTTCAAAATTCCGAGATATAGCCGTTTGAAGCGAAAACGCTTCTGGGAGCTGAAACGAAAAGAAATATAATCTTGGGTCTAAAGAACTTTATTTTTGCAATATAAAGACATTCTTGACATATTCGACATTTTCCTTTGAATTGACCATTTTTGATTTATTTTCAGCGAAAACGGTTAAAGGTTGACCTTTTCCATTTATTTTTTTGTAAAAATCTTCACTCACCAACTCTATAGGTGTGATTATACACTACTCCTTTCCTGTACTTCTTATTCAATGGAACTGTCTTTCTACTGTGTATAAATGTGCGTTGTATGTATACATGGTATAAAAAGAGAAGGTATGATCATTAGAAAAATCTCAGTATCGAGAACTGTCAAAACTTAAAAATGGCTACTTAAGGTTTTGACAGCTGCCCATTGAAATTGTTGTTGTAAACAAATTTGTCTAGGAAATTGTTGTTGCTTTTTACTTTGAAAAAAAATTAAACGTCAAAACCTTATTACCCCATTTTGTAAGATGGCGGCTCTAATGATCATACCTTGTCTTTTAATACCATGGTATGTATACACATGCAGGATGAATGTATATATAAGTAGAGCCAGAACTGTCAAATTAGAGAAAAATGGGCGTATTTATTTTTTTCTAAAGGTAAGACGCTGTAAACCACTATTTAGGTTTTTTTTTTAAATTTGCTTAGAATAATTTTTTCACAATTAACCTATTCTTTGATATTCATTTTGCATTTAAATAAGTCAGTCGTGTCAAAATGAGAATCTTTTGTTAAAGTGGACTCCTTCTAAATTGCAATTCAGGAACCTTTTGCTGGGCCTCGCAAGGAGTGATCAATCTTTACTCCGGCGTCCGACCCTGTTTCAATACATTTGTGTTTGTGTAACTCACAATGCTTTAAAAAATTCCTCACTTATTTCTTTAAACACCCGTCCCTGTACTACTAAGTCTTAGATAAGAATTTGTAGTTGTTGTACTAGATCTCTACTCACGAGTAAACTACGACCTCCAATGGAACAAGGCTAACTTGACTTTTTTCTTCAAAGATGTTACAATTAAAAAAAAAATTAAAGAAATAGCACAAAGATGTTTCACTAATTTTTAATTTTTTGGGCTTTGTTTTCAAATTCAAATGTTTTTCATTCTTTTGTTGTTATTCGAACTTCTATAAGCTATTTAATTCTGAAGCAAACCCTACACAGACTCTTTAAAATTTATTGCCTGCGAAACTTCAATTAACAGAAGCTACGGAAGTTATAGAAACTTAACCAAAGAAAGCTTGTTTTTCGGATAAGCTTTGGTTAATGAACTTATAGAGGCTTTACAGAAATTATCAAGTTTTTTATTTCTTTTTTAATTTTGAAATTGAATAATCTAGCTCGGACTTTTGCTATTTGAAGTAATAAAGTTTTTGATTTAGTTAATGAAGATTCTAAGATGCTTGAATGGGTAGAGTGGTGGACTAACAGCGAGCAGATTCGAATTTCGATTCCTGGGTGTGAAAAGTGATATATTTTTAAAATTATTATACACATTGAAGGTGGTGTTACCTATATAATAGTAGACCCGATTGTTAAGTTTTAATAAATTAATTACCCTAATTTCATTAACCAAACTATCAAATCAACCCTCATAAAGAAAACAATTTACAATTTAGTATCAGAAAGCAAAGATTTGATACAATTGGAAACCCTAATGATTGGATGATATTAAACAGGTTGGAAGTGTATCATCAAAAGTGCACGGGAATCCGAGTTCACATCAGCTCATATTCAGCTGGTTCATTCGTGATAATTGAAACTTCAGATGATGAGGAGATATTTTATGAGAATTGTATAACAAAACAAAAAAAAAACAAACCTGGGTCACCTATAGGAAAATCACACAGAATCATCCCATTCAGCCGCAATCTTTAAATAAAAAAAAAATTTGATTGATAACAATATTTTGCACTCGCGGGTTATCAGAATCAACATGATTGAAACATAAATTATTAGAGTCGCGCGATCATGATAAATTCTAATAGAGGCAGTTTTATAACACAGGTTATTGTTTTTTTTTTTAATATATACCTATATTTATTTTATTACTAATTGCGCTTTGATAACTGATTAAATGTACTTCGTTCTCATGATTACACCTGACACTTTTGAACTGTATACTTTTAGGAGATTTTTTTTTGCGTTTTCAATATAAAAGATGTTAAAAATTCTTGATAAATTTTAAAGATAAAACAAATGGATATATTTTAATCAAGAATGTATTATGTATGTACGAATGGGTATAGATTTAATTATTATTTTCGATTCAAAATTCCACCAATTCTTCTACAACACCAAAATCATTCAAAGTGTTAACTTGGCCAATTTTGAGTGTGACATTTTTGTTACAAACCAACAAAGATTGCACAAAAGTTGTAAAAACTGTACTCTTATCTTTTGAAGCTTAACATATTGTTTAAATATTGCGCTTTTTTTTGCTAATAAGCAAATTTGTGTAAAAACTACGAAATTTTGGGGCCAAATCGTCGCATCCGTGCACGAAACCTCAAGTGTACGAAAGACAATTACGTGACAAATTAAACGAGCGCAGCCATTGGGATGACGGCATACGTTAGCAAACAGAACGTTATTTTTGGTTAAAGGCAAGTCGATTGACATTATTAATTCAAAATTTACGATCCTATTTTGCAAGGGGTAAAATGTTCAAAGTTTAGTAAAAAATTTGTGTGTGTCCAGAGCCATAGCCGTAGCTAGGATTTCACTTCGGGAGGGGTTAGCTCAGACCGAGCAAAACTTTGTGTAGATGCGAGCGTAAGCGAGCAAAAAAAAATTTTAGAAGCCTTCCTGAGCCTTATAAAAAAACTGTATAGTAAAATATCATATAAAAAAAATACTGCACATAGATACAATCAATGGTTTAAACAGCAGTTAAATGACAAATGGACTTTTCTCTCACTGATGGTTTGTAAAAAATGTTTAGAAAAAATTGATGATCTTGTCTTTTTGTCGTTCAAGATTTCACTAACCAAATTTTGTATGAAAAATTTCGTTTCGCTTCAGCTGCGTACTAGGCTTTAGTCTTTACAATTTTCAAACTCCCAAAACGCGTTGTGCTTTGAATTTTATGTTTAGTTAACATTCTTGTATTATTTTTTTTACAAATTTCTTTGTTTATTAAAAGTTTTGAACACTAAAGCCTAGTAGGTATATGTACGTAGCTGAAGGAAATCGAAATTTTCCATACATCTTGAACGAAAAATTTCGTTTTGCTTTTCGTTTTTCAGTTCGCAGTTTAAGTGAAAATTTGGAGAGTGTTCACTCATTTGTTACTTACTTTTTACTGTCCTGTGCATTTTTCTTGATTCCAAAAGCAGTTTTTTCACTTTTAATTCATTTTTTTGTGTTAAAAATTATTTTCTGTTAATTTTTCTAGGTTTTTAATTTTAATTTTTAATTTGGATTTTTTTATTTTGACTTTGACAGAATACTCGATGATATTTTTTCGTTAGCATTTGCGTTGTCGATTTTGGAGACTTAAACATTGTTCGTTCCGCTTCAGCTTCAGCTGCGTTCTAGGCTTTATTAGCAAAAATACACAAAACCTCTTTGATCAAAAATGTATTCTCTAAAGATACAAATTTAGCCTGCACC
Organism: Episyrphus balteatus; assembly: GCF_945859705.1. NCBI lineage: Eukaryota > Metazoa > Arthropoda > Insecta > Diptera > Syrphidae > Episyrphus > Episyrphus balteatus. The sequence continues at coordinate 4,098,297 of NC_079136.1, read as the reverse complement.
CAGAACAGGATAAATCTTCAGCAGCTGAAATTTTGTCTTTTCACCTCTATTGTCCATATCCTTGGCTTAATATTTAAATCTGTTCAGCTCAAATAATTTTTTTTTTTAATTAAATGTCCCTGTTAAATAAATTGTATATCACGTCTAAATTAGAAAAATCTAATTTTTTACCCCCATTTTCCGAAGTTCAGTAAAATATTTCAAAAAATGTTGTTAACTTTTACAAAAATAATCAGTTTTCGTGATCTACAAAAAAAATTTCAATCCAAACTGTCAATATTATAACGTTTAAAAATGAAAGTTTTAATATTTAGGCTGAAGGAACTATTTTTTTTTGCATTCTCGTTTCTTGTTCATATTCAGCCTAGTTTGCTGTGTTACCACAAGCTTTAACAAGTCCCTGGGGTGTTGGGCACGAATCTGAATTCGACTAAAAAAATTATTTAACATACAACTTTAAGAATGGCATTCCCAAGAAAAACCAAAAATGAAATTTTTTTGTGTTTACGTCGGATTATTTCAAAAGTGAGCTCTTTTAGCAAAAGCAAATTCTATACCTACTTAAAAAGAAGAGACAATCAATTTATGTTTATCCATTTTTGTGTAAGTACGACTTATGGTTCCCAATTATAAGAGGGTTGAAAATTTCATTCAAATTATAGTCCAAGATCCCAGGGCCGCCAGACATTACTTATTTTCTCAAGAAAAAAATGTATGGAATTACGTAGTGCTAGGACATACTATTAGTGAATGGATACTGGCTATCTTGTGCCGACGGCCATTTTACCACTAACAGGTGCTAAAGGTACGAAAAATACGTAGTTAGATTTCTTATTTTCTCAAGGCTGATTTTTATATATGATACTCAGGGAACTAATACATTAATTTTTGTAAGCTGCCAGACCCGTCGGATGGGCCTAACACCTTGCCAGACACGCATAATAGGAATCAGGAAAGTTAGATTTTATTATATGGGGGTCTGGGAAAAAACTTATAAAATATTTTGACTTCAGGACTCGAAAGAGTATCAAGACACGCGTCGAAAACCACATTTTGCACAATCGCATCCAGAGTCATTTGGCCGCCATTTTGTTTTTTTAATAAAAATTGCAATTTTTCACATAACTCACGTATTTTTGAATCTACAGAAAAAAAATGTATTGCAAACTTGAAGATAATTTAATTTACTACAATATATGTTAAATTACTTTTTTCGATTATACCTTCGGTTTAAGAGTTAGGGTGGTTTTTTTTTGAAACCATATTTTCGTCATATCTCATTTATTTGAGCTTTTTTGAAAATTAACTTGAAGTAAAAGTTGTAGATCTTTTTATTACCTTCAATTATTACATTAACGGTTTTTCGATTTGACAGTCCGTTTTTGATCTGCAGGAAAAAAACTTCAAAAAGGTTCCAATTTTTTAATATAGGAAAAATGTTCTAGTACAGGGTAATTTGCATTAGATATAACAACAACCTAGGCGTGTAGGTTGCACTCAGACAAGAAAAAATCGTATAACTAACACTGCCAGACCCATTCCGACAGCCATTTTTTTTGCCAGACACCTTAAAGCTTTGAAAAAAATAGTTTAACTTTACTTATTTTCTCAAGCTTCATTTTTATACATGATACTCAGGGAACTAATTCAATAAAATTATTTTGTTAGCTGCCAGACCATCGGATAGGCCTGACACCTTACCAGACACGCACAAATGCTCGCTAGATTTGTTATCAATAAAATCTAATGGGTCTTCCGTAGTATTGAAGTAAAATGTTTACGCTTAATAATACCAATAACACGGTGTTACAAAAATGAGGTTTTAAAATATACGCGGGCGGAGACCTATCAGGTTTTGTAGAGCTAGTCGCACTGAATACGAAACGGTATTTGAAAATCCCCTAACACCCCCAAAATCTGGAGTTACGGGCAAAAAACGGTTTTTTGGACCTTCACCCATTGAAAAAATTCTAGCTTCGACAATTTTTTACCCATTTTCGATTTTTTTACAGTTTCTGATAGAAGATAAATATACCTTTTTAACAATGTATAAAACATGTAACTCGGTTAAACCACTTAGAATTTATAAGATGTCAAAGTTCAAAAATTCAATTTTTTTTGTCATTTGTCCAACTTCGGCATCAATTTAAAGTATATGTTTTCAAAACAACATGCTATTTAAAAAATATATTCTAAAACTATATCTATTTTCCAATCGATCGAGGTATTTTTTATGAAAATCACTTCAAAATTGGCTTAGAAAAAAAAATTTTTCGATTTCAACCCAGATACAGAAATTCGAACTTTTAGGTATAGAACAAAAATGTTGTTTCGGCACGTAGTAAGATAAGTTGGGCGCCAGGATTTGATTAAAGGTTTTTGTAGAGGAGCTCAATACAAACATTTTTTTTATTTGGGAGGGGGGTCTATCTCCCCCCGTTTAGGTGGGAGGGGCATTTTTCTAAAAAAAATTATCAAAATAAAAAAAAATTATTAAAAAACAACGGCAACACTTACAGTAATAAATGATACCATTTCCAAAAGGCAAAATTGTGCATTTGGTTCTAATTTCTAAATCAATATAATATTACCAATAGTTTTTGAAATAATCGATTTCAAAGTTAAAAATAGGCGAAAAAAAATTTGTAAAAACTCATTTTATACTATTTTTGTCCAGACTGTGAATTTTAGTAAATAAATTACTTAGACAGAAAACTGCCTCAATTAATTTCTTATCGAACAGTGAAAACTATATGTTTCTATGTCTTCTAGTTTTTGAGAAAATTGAAAAATAAAAACAAATAAAAACAAAAAATATTTTGAAAAAAGAAAAATCTGATAAAATAATTTTTCAATTTTCTCAAAAACTAGAAGACATAGAAACATATAGTTTTCACTGTTCGATAAGAAATTAATTGAGGCAGTTTTCTGTCTAAGTAATTTATTTACTAAAATTCACAGTCTGGACAAAAATAGTATAAAATGAGTTTTTACAAATTTTTTTTCGCCTATTTTTAACTTTGAAATCGATTATTTCAAAAACTATTGGTAATATTATATTGATTTAGAAATTAGAACCAAATGCACAATTTTGCCTTTTGGAAATGGTATCATTTATTACTGTAAGTGTTGCCGTTGTTTTTTAATAATTTTTTTTTATTTTGATAATTTTTTTTAGAAAAATGCCCCGCCCACCTAAACGGGGGGAGATAGACCCCCCTCCCAAATAAAAAAAATGTTTGTATTGAGCTCCTCTACAAAAACCTTTAATCAAATCCTGGCGCCCAACTTATCTTACTACGTGCCGAAACAACATTTTTGTTCTATACCTAAAAGTTCGAATTTCTGTATCTGGGTTGAAATCGAAAAATTTTTTTTTCTAAGCCAATTTTGAAGTGATTTTCATAAAAAATACCTCGATCGATTGGAAAATAGATATAGTTTTAGAATATATTTTTTAAATAGCATGTTGTTTTGAAAACATATACTTTAAATTGATGCCGAAGTTGGACAAATGACAAAAAAAATTGAATTTTTGAACTTTGACATCTTATAAATTCTAAGTGGTTTAACCGAGTTACATGTTTTATACATTGTTAAAAAGGTATATTTATCTTCTATCAGAAACTGTAAAAAAATCGAAAATGGGTAAAAAATAGTCGAAGCTAGAATTTTTTCAATGGGTGAAGGTCCAAAAAACCGTTTTTTGCCCGTAACTCCAGATTTTGGGGGTGTTAGGGGATTTTCAAATACCGTTTCGTATTCAGTGCGACTAGCTCTACAAAACCTGATAGGTCTCCGCCCGCGTATTTTTTGAGTGTTACACCGTGTAATTACTACATTATTAAAAATATATACCTACCTTTAAACTCATAACGAATTAGTTCCATGGGTATCATGTATAAAAATGAAGCTTGAGAAAATAAGTAAAGTAAAAAATTTTTTTTTTTAAAGCTTTAAGGTGTCTGGCAAAAAAAATGGCTGTCGGAATGGGTCTGGCAGTGTTAGTTATACGATTTTTTCTTGTCTGAGTGCAACCTACACGCCTAGGTTGTTGTTATATCTAATGCAAATTACCCTGTACTAGAACATTTTTCCTATATTAAAAAATTGGAACCTTTTTGAAGTTTTTTTCCTGCAGATCAAAAACGGACTGTCAAATCGAAAAACCGTTAATGTAATAATTGAAGGTAATAAAAAGATCTACAACTTTTACTTCAAGTTAATTTTCAAAAAAGCTCAAATAAATGAGATATGACGAAAATATGGTTTCAAAAAAAAACCACCCTAACTCTTAAACCGAAGGTATAATCGAAAAAAGTAATTTAACATATATTGTAGTAAATTAAATTATCTTCAAGTTTGCAATACATTTTTTTTCTGTAGATTCAAAAATACGTGAGTTATGTGAAAAATTGCAATTTTTATTAAAAAAACAAAATGGCGGCCAAATGACTCTGGATGCGATTGTGCAAAATGTGGTTTTCGACGCGTGTCTTGATACTCTTTCGAGTCCTGAAGTCAAAATATTTTATAAGTTCTTTCCCAGACCCCCATATAATAAAATCTAACTTTCCTGATTCCTATTATGCGTGTCTGGCAAGGTGTTAGGCCCATCCGACGGGTCTGGCAGCTTACAAAAATTAATGTATTAGTTCCCTGAGTATCATATATAAAAATCAGCCTTGAGAAAATAAGAAATCTAACTACGTATTTTTCGTACCTTTAGCACCTGTTAGTGGTAAAATGGCCGTCGGCACAAGATAGCCAGTATCCATTCACTAATAGTATGTCCTAGCACTACGTAATTCCATACATTTTTTTCTTGAGAAAATAAGTAATGTCTGGCGGCCCTGGGATCTTGCTCTATTAGTATAGGTACTTCTTATAAAAAAAGAAAATACTTTTTTCATATATTTTATTTTGTTCAAATCTTTTTGAAACTTAACCGCTACGAAATTGGAATGGACTTTACCTAATGGAGATTTTCGATTTATCACTAAAATATAAAAGCAATCCATTAAGTTCTGCATATATTATAGGCATACACAAATTTGTATTAGGGTTGTATTTGTTTAAACTCTGATTTTCTAAAAAAAATTTCGGGGGGGGGGGGGGTTAAACCCTGTTACCCCCCCCCCCCACCCCCCTAAATACGGCTATGTCCAGAGCCCTTAAAGTGATATGACATTAACCTTTTACCGCACAGTGGCACAGAGCCAAACTATAAAAAGCATTAATACCTACTTTAGAGTTTAAAAAAAATTTAGTTTTGTTAATACTTTTCGAATTAAGTAATATAAGTCCCCTAAATATCATTTTAAAGAGCCATCTATAATGCTTTGGGCGAGCATAGTTGTTCGGTAAAGTTACCCAACTGGGTTATAGGCAGGAAAGAGCATAATTGAAAATTGAATAAAAAATATAAAACAATGAGTAAGAACTTTTAAAGAAATATGTCAATAAAGGATATAATGTGATTATTATTTTTTTTAACTTTTATCAAGTTTTAGTCATTTGAAAGTGGCATTAAGTGAATAGATCATATATGAGCCACAGTTCAGAAACATTCCTTTCCTGTTGGTCCATATATGAGACATCATGGAACAAATTCGCTTTTTTTCTTATTATCTATGTATACCCGTTTTTTTACCTTAACGTTCTTCATGTTATAAATTTAATTTAAAACAGATTAAGGCCCAATTTATTGACTCTCCATTAAATTTAAAATCGTCATTAAAAAAGGGAATTTTAAAATTAAAAACAAAATTAATTTATTCAGTCTCTTTTAAGGATTTTTTTGAAGTTTGACTTCATTAACTAATTGAGCATTAAATTTAAAAGACCTTTTAGTTAAAATGCCGAATTCGACCTTTTAAGAGGGATTTTTAGCACAAATGAAGGTTTTAAACAGAATTTCTATTTATTCACTCTCCATTAGCGTCAAATGTCATTTCATTTATTATTTTATTAAAAAAAGTTTTTAGCCCAGTCATTTTAGTCATTTTTAAGCCCAATCTGCGGAAAAATTCCTACTGGGCTGAATTTTGGTATACAGCTTAATGACGGCTTTGTTATGAAGATGTGAAAAAATCGACATTGATATCGTGTCCGCGTTAAGAGTTATAGGGGTCAAAAGGTCACAAAAACTGGTTTTTCACGATTTTCAGCAAAAAATTTTCAATGCAAGAATTGTAGACCAGATTATTATATATCAAAAGTGTCATGACACTTTTTTTCCTAAGACCCACCGTTTCTTAGGTATAACGATTCAAAAAGTTGAAGTTTAGTTGTAATCGTCATAATCCTATTCCTGAAAAAAAAACTCCTAACTGAAAAGTTCCTGAAATTTCATTATTTTTTTTAGCTTGAATTTCGTTCCTCAACTGTTAAGAATATGGGGAAACCAAAAAAAAAATGGAAATTTTCGCCATTTTTCCGATTGGGGCCCTTCTCCCGAAACCATTTCCCTGGGAATTTTTGTTTAGAATATGTCTGAAAATATACAGGGTGTGCAATAGAGAATGGACAACCCTAAAACGGCTTATAGCTACACTTATGATTGTTCTAAAAACAGATAGAAAAAAGTTCTATCGCAACCAGTTCATAAAATATGGACTTTTTTTCGTTCAGTGTATTTTAAATTTTATCATCTTATGTTTTCGTTCACTACAACCACGAATGAATGAATTTTATTTATTTCTTTTTTTTATAATTTTCTACAATAATTGGATGAGTACATAAACACTTTAAAAATTTCATAGCTATTGCACATTTTCGTAAAAAAAATTTTGAAATCTGTTTTTTGATGCAAAATGTAAAAAAAGTATTTTATGAAAAATTTTAAACACCTGTGGTATAAAATAAATCTATAGAAACCTAGGTGGCCATCTTTCTTAAAAATATTCTCCTTATACCAGAATATTTTTTAGAAAGTTGGCCAGTTTTTGTGACCTTTTGACCCCTATAACTCTTAACGCGGACACGATATCAATGTCGATTTTTCACATCTTCATAACAAAGCCGTTATTAAGCTGTATACCAAAATTCAGCCCAGTAGGAATTTTTCCGCAGATAAAACCTAAAATTACTGGACTATTTGGTGTCAATTGACAATTAAAAATAAATAAAACAGGGATAAATATGGACAAATAGAATGGTGAAAATGTGTTCAACCAATATCATAAGACCAACGTTTGGTAATTGTAATTGGTAATAGTACCTACCTCTAATTATTCGAACGGATGTTGAGCAAAAAATATAGGAAAGTTTTGAATTAATTCTAAAACTTTATTTTAAATTCCATTCGTGATATTGACTGATTTTTAAATTTAAAGTTTTCATTAACTATAACGAATTCAACTGAAGAAGAGTGAATAAAATGAACATTTAATGGAATATACATACTTAATGGCGTTATTAGTTTAACGACGCCGTTAACTAAAGCGATAAAATTTAATATTTAACGGAGACTCAATAAATTGGCTCTAAAAGGCCTTTTAATCTATTTTATTCAGACTTTTAAAGTTCCAGCGCGTAGTTTTTACGTAGGTATAATTAATTTAATTTTTTTTCGTTTCCTGCTCAATGTGCCAAATATGATCCAAACAGGAAAACCAAAATTTTAAGACTTTACTCAAAAAAAAAAAAAAAAAAAAAAAATATATTTTTTTCACAAAAAAAAAAAAAAAATAATGCGGTAAGGGGTTAGGTCTAATAAAATCGGATTTCAAACTTTATTGCAGCTGTTTCGTGGCATATATATAACTACAAAAAGAAATTTATAAATAAATCAAAAAGTTTTGACGAACTCGTCTTTCAGAGAGTTTTTACTTGCAATTTTAAGCATTAACTAAACTAACTAGTTTTTTTGTTTAATTCAAAAGAAAACGGGCTTTTAAAAAATTTCAATTAACTATCGAAATTAAAAATCGAAACCTATCGATATGCCCTTTCCGAATTGCAACGTTGCCATCTTTTGTCTTTTTTTTTAGTAGCGACATGGTGAAAAATGGCGTCTAAGAACTATCAAAATTTAAATGCACAATTAAGCCAAAGTAACTTTCCTATTTTGTGATGGCCTTTTTTTTTGTTAAACTACTAGTTTTGACGTGCAGGAACCGCAAATTCGCATGATTTTCATCAGCTTTTTGTGCACTTTTTCGAACCTATTTTAAATTATCAAATTAACGCTTTCTAATTTCCTAACTGTTTTGGCGTCAAAGTAGCACCAGATAAATTTTTACGGTTCACTGTGGCGTATGTACAACTTTTTTTTTCTCCATAAAAAACTAAATTTTAATTTTTCTACCACCTTTAAACATTTATCCGGTTGATCGTCATGAGAGATTGAATGAGCTTGAAAAAATGTTTTTTATTAATAACATTCTAAGTGTAGACTGCTATTATTTTGTAACAAGTACAAATTCCCATAAACACTGCTCCAATGAGTTAGTAAATAAATAAAAAGAAATGTTTTTTGTGTTTTGTTTTATAAAAGTTCATTTATAATAAAAATTCATGCATATAATATATTTTATATTTTATAATTACAAGTTTTTTTTTCAATACTTCCTTCTTCGTAACCTCACTTAAGCCTATTCTTTTTGTTTTTTTTTTTTTTTAAATAAATATCATCTTCTTTGTTTTTTTTTTAAACCTACATTATTATGACTATATATTATTTTTCTCAGAAACAAAAACAATGCTTAAAATAAATTTTGAACAAAGTGCCAACGCAATTTGTCCTGCTCGAGCGTGATGTCTTGAGAAAGATTTGTTGTGGCAGCTAAGCATTTTTTTTTGAAATTGTTCGATATCATCAGGGTAAATTGGTTAAGTCTCACATTTTATTTCTAAGCTTATTCTTGTTTTTGATTTTTAATCAAAATAGCTTCAGCTTCGGTCTTGGTGATATCCTTATCACCATAACCCCATGTTGGATGTGATCCATCACCAGTTCTCTTGACACGCCTTTCAATAACTTCCTTGGAAACAGTCTTCAAATCGTAAGCCCAGCCGATTTTAGCAAAGAAATCAATAAAGGCAGTGGTAATATTCATGGAGTAGTTGCCCCATTCAGCTGTTTTGTAATCCCATGGGAAGACATGATGATAGTTGTGCCATCCTTCGCCCAAAGCAAAGATTGCAACTCCTACATTTTCAGATGGATTGATTGAACTAAAAAGAAGAATAAAAGGTCAAAATGTTGGAAAGTTTAAGGGTTTTAGGAGAGAACTTACGCATCATAAGACTTGTAGCCGAAAGCATGAGCTGCACTGTTCACGCACCATGTGACATTCAACAAAATGCACCAACGGAACATGGTGGCAACAAACCAGGAGTTGAGGAAACTCTCATTCCAGAAGAACATTGGGATCAAAGTTGGCAGGATAAAGCAGGCGACTGGCATGAGTTTCATGTAATGGCTAAAAATTGAAAAAGTTGATAAGCTTCATTCTTTTAAGGATCTTTTCAATTTAAACTTACTTCTTTTGGAACATTAGAATAGGATCAGCTTTCAAATCAGATAGATCAAGTCCCTTTCCCTTAGCCTTAACATCGGGATGTTTCTTGCACAACAACCAACCGACATGGGAGAAGAAGAATCCTCGAGTAGCATTATGTGGATCAGCATCAGTTTCTGAGAATTTATGGTGCACACGATGATCACGTGCCCAATGATAAGCGGCATCTTGGAAGGCAATTGTGTTGAAGATGATCAAAATCAAACGTAGTGGCCATTTAGCTTTGTATGAACGATGGGCCCATAGACGATGGGCACCAGCTGTGATTCCAAGTACAGAAATGAAGTAAAGCACAACAACTGTTGGACAAAAAAAAAAAGAAAACAAAAATAATGGGTTAGAACTTATGTCATTTTTATTTTTATGATTTTAAAAATTGCGTCGGTTAAGTTAATCTACATTAATTGATTTGTGATCGAATAATGTGTTTCCAGTTTTGATAAGGGAAAATAATGTAAGTACTGGTACTTGAAAATATAACAGGTGGTGATATTATAGGGAATTTTGATAAGCAAATTTGTCTGATTTGAAGATAACAATTTAAAGTGCGTTGTTAAATTTAAAAATTTTTATTATTGATTTAGATTAGACCCCAAGCGGGTTTTTTTACGACTTAGCAACGTCGCAAAAGATTTTTTGGTGGCTTTTAAATAAACAAAGTGCAAATCAGTACAATGTAATTATTGTAAATGCTTTGAATAAAACAACAACAATTCTAAACAAAAAAATAAGCCCCTAGGCATATTTCAGCAAATCATTTATGATCGCTTTCTTATTATAAGTTATTTAGAGGGGAGTTTCCGGTGTTGTTTATTTCTTTTTTTTTTCTTCTTTAGAAAACCACTTTTCAAAAGACCCTTTTGTTTGTTTAGTTGTTGAAGTTGAACTTCAAGAAAAAACGTGCCGTGTTTATGGGTAAATTTTAGCAAATAAAGTTTATGGGTAGATTAAAGCAAATAAAAATGGCAGACTTATTGCTTATAATATTTTGTATAGGGTAAATAAGAAAAAATGGGCAATAATATGGGATTTTAAAAAATTAAACTGTGCAAAGACAACATTTTTGATAATAGTTCAAAAATATGAAGAGTTTAATGAGCAATTAATATGTAAAAATCTGTTTAAAAAAATATAAAATCAAAAGGAAGTGTCATTACCATGTCTTGTGTTTAATGTCTTATGTTTTTGAGTTTTAACGAGGCAAGTGCCATGGGCTTTAATAAAACAGCATTGCGTTTTTAAAGCATAAAATACTACGCAATTTTTATTCCCCATTAACCAATGCTATCAAGATCAGAAATAAATGAGCTTGTCATATTTAGCCGTTCAAGATTTAAAACCGAAGAATATGGGTGCGAATATAAGGGTGATATCATCAGAAAAATAGTTTAGTGGATTAGAAGCTTCAATCAGGAGATCATTTACAAAAATGAGAAGCAGAGTCGGAGACAGAACGGAACCCAGCACTTTTTTCAGACTTAAATCTATCCAATACGACTTGTATTGAAAGGTTCGAAAGGTAAATTCTGATCCAATAAGAGACTAATTCGACGCTAAAAGTTCGCATTTTCGAAAGAAGAGCTTGATGCCAAAATCTATTAAATGCTTTTTGAAATATCAAGTGCAACAAACTTACTTTCTCCTCAACGACGTTCTATTGGTCGGCCGTACTGCCGGTAATTAAGGAGCTTTCATTCCTCAAGATAATTGGCGTTTTTGAAAAAAACCTTGGAAAGATGGGACCTAAATACGATACGATCGGTCGGTAGTTTGACGGTGAAGCCTTTTTTAATAGACATGCTGGACAAATGATTTTGCTTTTCACTTTCTATAACCAAGTACTTTTTAGTACCTCTGATTTATATTCAAAACAAAAATTGGTTCCAAAATTATGGTAAACTGCAACTTGTGCAAGAATTAAAGCCCTATGATTTATCGTTTGTATTAAAATTTCTATGAAATTGCTTGAAATGAAAGTCAGCGGATTGACGTAAAACATTTTTGTATTATGGGTATTGTTATTCACTAGGCCTTGCTCTACGAGTTATATATATGTTTGACTTTCTTTCTTACTTCCACATTTTAAAGGAGTTTTATAAAAAAAAAGTACTAGAAGAACATATAAAAAATGGCAATATCATAGCAAAGGTTACTACTAACTAGAGTTTGGGGTTAACCATTTTCAACTATTTCAATACTTCAAAAAGTTATGGTGTTTCCAAATAACCAAAAGCTTCAAGACGAAAATCACAAAAAAATTAGTCAAAATTGTTTTTTTTTTCTAGTGGTTTTGTAAAATAGATTTAAAGATTCTTGTTGTTGTTGTAAAAAATTCAAAATTGTAGATTTTCGAATTCGGTTTGGTTTCAAAATCATTTACAAAAGTAGTTTTTTCAAAAAGTGGACAATACATAGTTATAATTCCATTCTAACAAAAAAAACGACCAATGCTTACAATTTTTGTAAGGATTCATATTCTCTGTTTAAAAGCGTTTTATGGTGCTTGGCAGCACAGAAACAGAAACAAGATACACTCAATTTATTGAAGGAAACCTTCGAAGAACTCCAAATTTCCTTTTTTTTAAACGCCATTTGATTTTATAAAAAATCATACACAAGAACACAAGTGCGCTAACGCTGCACTTAATTTTGTCCTTATAAAATGTTTTAGGGACAACAATGGTGTTAGTGTTTGAAGAATAAGATTTTTTTGTACACTTATTTTGGGTCGGACATGCAAAATATTTGATATTAGCTTTAGTTACAAAGTTGAAGTAATATTGCATTTCAAAATATTATGAAACTCATTTTTGTATCACTTTTTTTTTTCTTAATACCTAATCTTCTAAAATTCGCTTTTTGTCTATAAAGTAAAAAACAAATCCTTGAAAAACTTACCAAATCCAATTGTAGCCCATTTAGCTGATGTCAACATCAACCACAATCCATAAACTGCAGCCAAATGCAAGTAACCAAAAGCCAAAATATTTCTCCATACAAGTTTAAGCTTTCGCTTTTCAGCTTTTTTCAAACTAACAATATCCTTGGCTAATCCACCATCAACAGTTTCGGCATCGCATTCGAATAAAACTCCAGTAGTTTCTGGGGTTCCATCAGCCTTCAAATTCTCAGTTGATGATGCTTCGGCACATGTTGTGGGAATGTTTTCTTGTTGTGTTGCTGAAGTAGCGTTTGGTGGCATATTTGCAGATTCTGCAAATTAAATTTTTTAATTAATATTTTTATTTTTTAGAATATTTTTTAATTTTTATGGATGATGATTATTTTGGAGTCAAAAAGTGTTCAGTGGATTTTTTAAGTATTTCACAAAATTGTCACAATTTTTTCAATAATTTCAGTCATCTGTCACTTTTAATTAAATTTAATCAAATCAAATTACAGAAAGTAAATTTTTTGTATTAATGTTTTTTTAATATGAATCTTTTAGTATATCCACTGGGCACTTTTTTAAATTGCACTTCAAAAAAATTCACTTAATTTAACTTAACATCCATTAAAAAAAAAATTGCAAAAAAAATTCAAATTAATTTTATTGAGTCTTTTTTTATAGACTACCTTTTGTATAACGTGTAGAACACTGAAGGTTTCGCCGCGCACTAAAATTGATTTCTTTTCTTATTTAGCCGGTGTGTCGGTCGGGTGAAAGAACGTTTGTGTGATGGCTTGAGAGGCACTGAGGTGTCTATTAAGCCGGTCAGTGCAGAAAAAACTTGACTGACTAGATTTGCTTTGTGTTTTATACTTTTTCAAAAAAAAAGTGCCCCGCGAACCATACGAACCACGAATACAATCAGTCCCCTATCGTTATCAAAATCGTGTGATGTGTTTAAACGATTTTTTTGCGATTGGCTTATCAATAGGTATAAAGGAACACGTCGTCGGTCGTGCATAGGTATCGTATGTAAATGTTATTTTTTTTTTTTGTGTATTATTAGTTTTTATTTTTGTGATCAATTGATATACACACATACCTACATACATAAATTTCGATAGGGATAACGATTAATAAATTAGGAAACGGTTAATGTGAATTTTTAGTCTTTTTTGTCAAGATGTTTAGAAAGGAATTTTAGGTGGAATAAGATCGATTTGAAGGTGTTTTTTTGGGGAAATGGACTTTTAGGGATTTAACAACAAAATTGACGAATTATATTTAATTTAAATAATTGTTAAAAAATATAGAAACTAAGTCTAATGGATACTTATTTTTACCATGCAAGAAAGAAATTATACTTTCTTTTTTTAATTTGCCAATAATTACTTTTCACTGAGCCAATAATTCCTAAGTACCATAAAACCAAAAAAAAAATATTCACATTTAAAATTTATAATTTTAGCATGACATTCTTAAATATTTGGTTACAATGCATTTTTGTAGCTGATAAAAAAGTCTGAAATCAAAAATATTTTGCAAAAAAAAAACTATTTTTGTGAAGCCATAAAGTTTGGAAGACATTTTTATTGTTTGTTCAACTTCTACCAGCCCTGTGTACACTGTGCATTCAACAAACTTGGTGTAGGAAAAAAAAAAAACAACAAAATTTATAAGGGTGTATTTTAGCTTAAATAAAAAAATGCAACAAGAATGTTTGAATTTGAATTTTTTCATTCAAAAGAAACAAAATTTACTTTAATTATTTTTTTTTTTTACAAATTATACTCATCTGAGAAGGAAATAAATGTCTTAATTTTTACGAATTAAGCAATTATATTGAATTATATTTTTTTATAGTACCTACATATGTACATTAGACTGGGCCAAAAAAATAAAATATTTTTTTTTTGAAAGTTACTTCGAAAATCTTGTTCAGGATGATGAAAAAAAAATTTGGTGAAAATTTGAGCCGTTAAAAACAATTTTAAGAGGTCTATCATCGGTGTTTTTTATTTTTATACATGATATGATGTTTTACAACAGAACTGCTAGACGATCAAAGTAAAAAAAATTTCTGTTCATTTTTTCTTATATAAAATTAAATTTCCTACAAAAAAGATCTAATTGAAAATTTTCGTCAGACGAGCCGTATTCGAGTAATTAAGCTTTTTAAATCGAAGTGTTTTTTCAATTTGACTGTTTCACTTTGGAATTTTGTGATGAGCAAATAAGTGAATAGAAAAATAAAACCACGACAGATTCTTATAGGAAATTTAATTCTCTACAAAAAAGGTCTTGTAGTAATTATTTTCCCTAAATTGAGTTCTAAAGAAGTTATTCACGATTTAAATCGAGAAAAAAATTCAAAAACCAATTTTCAATTTCAAAATTTTCTAATTCACTGAAAATTCAATATTTTCAAATTAGCAAGATGTTTTCTTGTAGGGACTTAAACGTTCTATAAAAAGTTCCTTGGCAGCAAATTAATTGCTTTAACCGTTTAGAAGATAATCGTATTCAAATCGCAATGCATACTTGTCATAAGAAAACTATTGAAATCAGTGGGCATTGGTTTTGATACGAATATCTTCTTAACGGTTAAAGCAATTAATTTGCTGCCAAGGAACTTTTTATAGAACGTTTAAGTCCCTACAAGAAAACATCTTGCTAATTTGAAAATATTGAATTTTCAGTGAATTAGAAAATTTTGAAATTGAAAATTGATTTTTTAATTTTTTCTCAATTTAAATCGTGAATAACTTCTTCAGAACTCAATTTAGGGAAAATTACTAAGAGACTTTTTTAGTAGAGAATTAAATTTCTTATAAGAATCTGTCGTGGTTTTATTTTTCTATTCACTTATTTGCTCATCACAAAATTCCAAAGTGAAACAGTCAAATTGAAAAAACACTTCGATTTAAAAAGCTTAATTACTCGAATACGGCTCGTCTGACGAAAATTTTCAATTAGATCTTTTTTGTAGGAAATTTAATTTTATATAAGAAAAAATGAACAGAAATTTTTTTTACTTTGATCGTCTAGCAGTTCTGTTGTAAAACATCATATCATGTATAAAAATAAAAAACACCGATGATAGACCTCTTAAAATTGTTTTTAACGGCTCAAATTTTCACCAAATTTTTTTTTCATCATCCTGAACAAGATTTTCGAAGTAACTTTCAAAAAAAAAATATTTTATTTTTTTGGCCCAGTCTAATGTACATAGGGTTGGGTTCGATATTACGCTTTTTAAATTTCCGTTTTTAAAATCCCGCTTTTAAAATCCCGTTTTTTATAATCCCACTTTTCATAATCTCGTTTCTTATAATCCTGATTTTTATAATCCCGATTTTTATTATACCAATTTTACAATCAAAACTAGTTGTTTTATTTAAAAAAATCGCCCGATTTTTTAAAATAAAACAACTAGTTTTGATTGTAAAATCGGGATAGTAAAAAAATTGAAATAAATTAAAAATGAGAGATTTTTGTAAATGCATTTTACTGTTACATCTAACAAATAAAACACGTAAAAAAATATATAAAAAGACATACAGCCATATTCTGCTATTCGATTCAGGTGAATCGAAAGAATTTCTTCCTTTATAACGTCAAACTGACTTTGAAAAACTTCTAACTTTAGAAAGCAAAACGTTGTTTTCGTCTGTTTTAGAAATTCTAAAGAAAAAAAAATTAGATAAGTTTAATTTTTAATTTAAACCCTTCTTATTTTAGACTTTCACGTGAATCGAATAGCAGAATAGGGCCGATAGTAAACTTAAATCAAACTAATATCAACTTTAAAGTTTATGAAGAACAATTTAATCGTGATACTCCTATAGATTTATAATAACATAAATTGATAAGAACACCTTAAATTGAGTACACAATAAAAAAGAAAATTCATTTAATTAAATTTGAACTTCGACAATTTTGAAATATAATTTAAATAAATTTCTTTTTATTGTGAACTCAATTTAAGGTGTTTTAATCATGTTTTTATAAAAGTAATAATGTGTTCAACTGTAGGTAGGTATATTTTGCGGGCTATATACAACGCAAAAATTCAATATGTACTGTTTTTTTTTTTTGTCTATTTGTCATGAATTTTTTATTTAGTTTAATGCATGTATTTTGAAAAAAAGAAACGAGGGATTCGACGGGATCTAAAAGTGCGAGAAATATAATTGATCGGGATTGTGAATAAACGGAATTTCAGAAGACGGTATTTTGAAAATCGGAATTTTAGAAGACGGGATTTAAAACGTTTTTTTTTCGGGATTTTCGAAAAACGGGATTATAAAAAGCGGGATTCCGAAACGCTTCCATGTACATAATTATATGTTTATAATATTTTACGAGATTGTTTTTTACTTAGTTCTAAAAAAGTTCAATAATGACGGAGTGTGATAATTACACTAGTAAACATAATAGAACTATTTTTGTTTTAGAAGTTTCTTAACTGTTTCTTACTAATTTGGCTCTCCTGATTTCAAAGCAGCTCTAGGGAATTTTGTGTTACAAAAAAGCAAACCTACAACAAAATGCTATTTATTTTTTCTTTATTTGCATTTGTTTTGTATTAATTTATTTTGCAATATTTTAGGAATTTATGAGGATGAAGAATATATTTTAAAATTTTTATTCTTACATATTTGAAAGGATTTTGTTTTTTCGTTTATTTATTAATACGGCAAAGAAGATGAAGCATTTATTAAATTATTGAGTGCAGGTGTAATTTTTTAATATCGACTTGGTTATTTTGGGTCATAGGCTACACCAGGCATGTCAAATTCAATGATTACTAGGGGCAAAAACAGCGAGATTTAAATTTTGATCGGCCGCTGGCCGAAAAAAAACTACAATTTTTATAAAACAGATTTATAAAAATAAGAAGAATAATTGTAATATTAATGTTTTCTTCTTGATACCTGACCAAGGTGTAAGTTAGGCTGGATCTTATTTCTTCTAATAATAAAAATAAAAACTGCTCGAAGTGGAATGTTGTGTGAAATTTGCAAACGATTTTATATGGCAGTTTTAAATTGTCACAAATCTGACTTAAAAAGACTTATAAAATTCGGTCATATCCACTTCATAAAAATTCCATGTGTTGAATGTGCGGTAAACAGAAAATATAAATTACTACCTTAATCCTGGTACGCAGATCGAGATAAATTTTAGAACATTTCGAATTTTAATTGGTCATAACAAACTCATAAATGGGTGCATTCACGAATCTATTGACTCTATGTAGTCAACTCGTTCTGATTGGCTGAATGCAACTAAAATATGAGTTTAAATTTCCCCTCCGATGTAGTATAAAAATGTCGGCTTCAAAGTTAGTTGACACTTCTCAGTCAGCTGTGTGATGGAAACAATTATTGTATTTAAATTTAAATTTTTTTGTGGAATTGATGAAAAAGGCATACATATTATGATTAATTGTGCAGTATTTAAATATAAATTATGAAATTGAGGAATTACAAATAAAAAAAGTTATTTAAACTACTCAAAACACAAAATTTTTTTATTTCATGATTTAATCTGTCAAATATGATAGTTTACGTTTGACTACCTTTGTAGTGCAAATTCACATTCCAAAAGCTTGTTGATATTCGACTACGTAGTCACTACATTCGTGAATGCGCTCAATAAGATTCATTTTAGCTCCAATAAAAACTGTCGAAAAAGTTGAACCGAGCTAAAATTTGGGAGCGGGTCATAATTCTGCTTGTCAAAATTCTGTACGACAAAATTCTGTGGGGTCAAAATACTGTAATACCATAATTCTGTACGTCATTATACTGTAAATACAAAATTCTGTACGTCAAAATACTGTATGAACAAAATACTGACATGCAAAATTCTGTTTTGTAAAATTCTGTACGGCAAAATACTGTATATCAAAATTCTGTAAAAATTACATTATCAAAACGATATTTTTTTACAGCATTTTTACAGAATTTTGATTTACAGAATTTTGATGTACAGAATTTTGAAATACAGTATTTTGACCAACCAGAATTTTGCTGTACAGAATTTTGACTTTCAGAATTTTGTTCGTACAGCATTTTGCACATACAGAATTTTGACATACAGTATTTTGGCATACAGTATTTTGAATACAGAATTTCGCAACATACAGAATTTCGACCCCAACCCCTAAAATTTGTCTTTTAAGTCAAAATTATCAAAAATGTCGAGGGCCGCAAAGTTATTCGCTGTGGGCCCCATGTTTGACATGTCTGGGCTACACATTACTTCCACGCTGTCCACGTGCACTGTGGCGTATTCGTGATCTTTTGTGTATTTTTTATTGTTTTTTTTTTTTTTAACAACTAATGGTTGATCAAGCTAAAAAAAATTAGGTTCATGCAATTTTAAACAATATTTTAAAGACTTATATTATAATCATGCTGAATGGAATGATCCGAGACAATCACTTTAAAAAATATTTATCATTTTTTTAGGAAAAAAAAAAAATAATATTTTTTGAGTAGGGGTGAGCGGGACTAGAAAAATAACAATATTTTTTTACCTTCAGCGATTACAAAAATTTAGCGTCGTTATTTTTTAACCTATTTCAGTGTTTTCAGCTGTTAAAAAGTTATTGAGAGGATATCAATGATGTATAAAAAAAATACATTGCATAAAATCAACTTTTTCAACTTTGACATCGATATTGGTTTGGACATACACCTGCACTAAAACAAGTCTGTCTGAAAACATAAACAGTAACAAAGCAATTTTTTCTGTACGTGACTTTGAAATTGAAACGCATCTATTTCAATAAGTTTAATTTAATAAATTTTGAACATTTTCAGTACTTAAAAATCATTTTCTGTTTTTCCATATTCTCTTAATTTTACTCAAAAATAATGAATAAAAAACGAAAACCCAACACGCAAAAAATTTTGTAATTTTTCGACAACAACACGATAACGCATAACTTGTGTTGATTTAGTTTAGATTCTTTTGTTTTCTGTCAGGAAATGATTGCATCTTTATTTTGATAGATTTAATTCGGCGTAGTTGCAAATTTTTTTTTTTATAACTAATTTGATTAGATATTCTAAGTTTGTATTGGATAAAAGTATATACCAATTTTTTTTATTTTCAAGGTTAATATTGGTAAATATTGGTGAACCCAGTTACGGTTTCTATTTTATTGCAATTTTGTTATTAATTCTATGATAAGTATTTCCAAATTTGGTGCGGCAACAAGATAAATATAACAAATTACTCGTTCACACTTTTTACTATTATCGTTCAAGTGTTTCTAGAATTTGCCTAGATAAAAAAATGGAACTTTTTAAGTTTGCTTTAGATACGGTATTAATTGCTAGATAGATTGTAGGATATCGAAGCTCTATAATATCATGGAGTACGAGAAGGTACCTTTTATTTGTCTTGAATTCTTTCTTCCTTTTTGGCATAAGCCTAGCAATAGCAATCAAACTACATTTTGAAGATCGAATTCTTGATGTAGGCATCAAGGTTGAATCAAATATTCTGAAGAAGGTATTTTGTTGGCATTTTATTACTGACGATATATTTTTTTTCACTTCCCCACCAAGAGTTATGTATTTCTACCTAATTAAGACCACACATGCTCAACCCTTACCCTAAATTTTCTTATTTATGCAGCCGAAGGTTAAAAATCATCGAAAATAATGCATTTTATTTTAGATTTTAATAGGACATTAACATTCTGCCCCACATTATATTGTTACGAGTCATAGGCGCCTTTATGCAGATAATTAAACAGTTTTTTCGAAATATGTTAATGTTAATGCAGAAGGGGTTTCGGGAACATTTTATACATAAATAAAGACTTATTCACCTTAAAATAATACTTTGACTTAAATTGATACCTTAAATGATTCATAGGCATTTTTTTTAAATATAAGTGAATTAAATATGCTTGATTTTGCTCTTTTTTTTTTTAATTGGGTGTTTGAACTTTGAATTTTTGTATTTTTGTTTTGGTTTTGTAGAAAAGAAGAATGTCCAAAAAAAAATAAAGCGTCTATTAAAAAAAGACACGTGTCTTGAAAGAAAAACAATTGCTTAGCTGTCATAAACTCCGATTCCTTTTTTTTAATCATCCTGTATATGATACATGGGACTCTGTAGGCTTGTGACAAAACATATATTTTGAGTCATATGGGACTTATTGGACAGTTAAGTTGTTAAAACCCTTTTCACAATAATTTAAAAAAAATTAATGTTTGTCATTTTTCATTTGGAGCACAAAGTCGTGCATTTAATTTTATCCTCTTAATACGAAAAAAATAAATGAGTCTTTACTCGTGAGTCTCTGTCTGTAAAAGTTAATTGAATTTTTATTGTTTCTATTATAGCTGCTGTATTTGCAATATACTAACCTTAACATTTTAAACTACAAACAAAAACAAATGAATATTTTTTGTAATTTACTACTTTTATTTATTATTAAACCAAAAAAATAATAAACAAAAGCATTTGACCACTCGAGGTTATTAACACGATAAGTTGGTAGATTTAATTACGAAGAAAAAAAATACGTAAATCAGTTACAATAATTTGGTGCTTCCTTCCATTATTCATTTTTTTTTTTCATTCGATGATCGAAATTTTCTCAATAAATGTGTTTTTCTAATTAATTTCATTAATATCCAATAGATCAGTTGAACGCTTAATTTCTGGTGATGTACCTATTTCAAATTCAAATGTAAATAAACCTCAGCCGAATTTACCTAGAAATGCGGTAATTAATTTACTTAGGTATACGTAGTTTATTTTATTTTTGAAACTTGTGTTGCATTTCCTAATGGGAATTTGATTTTAATTGGAAATTGTATAGATACCTAACCTACGTGTGGTTTTGACGAACAATATTTCTTACGCACAACCAATTGACTTAAGTTTTGATTTGTTTTCAATTTAATTTGTTTGTTATTCTCGTAGATTAATAATTTTTTTTTGCAGAAATCTGTTGTGAAACTTCTTATGAGAAACAACAAACTAAATAAACATATTTTTGAAAATTAAATTAGATCAAGTGACTGAAAATATTTAATAGATATTAAAAGAGTTGGTTCTTATCAAATTCTCTTGAATTTTTATTCTTTTATCATGTGAAATAAATAAAAGTTCGGTAATTTGGATTTTGATCGTCTAGACTTGCGTGGATACCATTCGCCAAAAATAAAAATTCATCAGTCAGATAATTGATTTAAAATATTTCAGGGAGGTATAAATTGTTTGCTCATCGTGTTAACGCTTTACTGAACTTTGGATTCTGACTCATTTTAGCAAACAAAATAATGACGATATCGTGTCGCCGTTGGGTTCTGTCCAAAGGTACACTTTGATCAATTTTTTGAATGTTATTCAGTAGGTGAACACTTATCTTTAGTCTAGAGACTTTAGACCTTAACCCTCAAAACTA
The DNA here is from genome assembly GCF_945859705.1 of Episyrphus balteatus. Taxonomy (NCBI): domain Eukaryota; kingdom Metazoa; phylum Arthropoda; class Insecta; order Diptera; family Syrphidae; genus Episyrphus; species Episyrphus balteatus. The sequence goes on along the minus strand of NC_079136.1, from coordinate 4,076,438 downwards.
ATTTATCCTCAAAACTAAGATAGCTAAAAAAACTAAGTCTTTTATATTTATATCAAACAGAAGGTTGAGTCAATAAACATTAAATAAAATTGTTTACATTCCTGAAGCTTCGGTATAAAAATTAACATACCTACCACTTATTTGGAAGTTTCATTATTATTTGCAATCATCAGTCTAGAAATATCATAAGTAGGTGTAAAGGTAGATAGATTGTATACACATACTTATAAACATTTTTGGCAACCAGTACTTATGTATTATAATTCCTCTTGACTGTTGATTAAGTAAATAATAGGGTAAATGAGCAATTATAAAAGTCTTATAACCGATAGGCACTTTGATCACTTTAAGTGTATTATTGTTAACAAAATTTTAAATTAGGATGAGCTCAATTTCGTTCTTGAAGCCAGAAAACAATTTGTTATTGAGTGTCAAAAATACTTTAAATGTTTAGAAAAATTTAAAAATAAAACACGACTGGGACACTCTAATGGTAAAAGTTACTTAGAACTTCAAGGCTTTAGATGCTAGAATTCATAAAAAAAAAATATATTTAAAAAGTCCAAGAAACTGTGTCATAGGCAAGTTGTATGATTTATGAGAAAAAAGAAGAGGTACAAGGTATATTTGTTACCTTTTAACAGATTCACTTAGGCGTATACTTACTATTTTTTCTCAGCGAGTGTCTTCTAAACACTATTTTGGAATTTATTCTTTATTGAACTATAACATGTTCAATTTTCCCATTATAACAACGTACCTACTGGTTGTGTCACATCCTATCAACAAATTAATAAAAGTAAGTCGCGGCTGGCTGACGACGCTACATACAACAAAAAAATAAATGTGTCCCTATCATCTACTCACAAGTCTTTCTTGAGCTTCTTCGAAAATTATTTGTAACTACATAGTACTGCATCATCTCTATGCTTTTATTTAAATTGTATTTTATATTAATTTCCAAAATCTAGTTGAGATAAGATATTTTGCGTCGTGTTTTCAAAGGATGCGTGTGCAAAAGTGGAAAAAAAGAGACTTCAAATGAAGCGGTGATTGTTGAAAAAACATAAGTGAATTTTTTTTTTTTTTCGTAGAGACAAAAACCCTTAAAATTTCCATGAGGTGGTCAACGCTTTGACAATTTTAATACCTCAATTGACATTCTAGGATTTAAAATTGATTATTATAATATACAAAGCCGTAGCCTATTTAAAATTATAGTGGTTTTGGTCTCACGCTAGAAAAAAATCACTTTTGTTGTTTTAACAATCATCGATGCAAATGGTATGTTCTGGTTTTTATTTTTAAAAATTTGCTGTTGAGATAAACTTTAAATAATGTAAAAAAAAAAAAAACTCAACACAAAATAAAATTAATAAAAAGAAGTACTTAAACCAAATTATAAATTTATAAGAAAAAACAATGAGTAGCGGAAAAAAAACTGAAAAAAAACTGAATTTGATTTCCTTTAGTATTGTTAATACGGTCTTAAAATTAAGAAAAAAATAATAAGGAATTCAAAAATTAGGTACCGTATTCTGATTCATCTGGCTCTTCTGATTCATCTCATAGATCTGGGTGAACATCTGGTCGATCATTGGAACGTAGATTAAGGTAAAAGTCGTGACAGCTTGAATTAATTAAGTCGATCTTGTTGACATGATCCTTTTTTTTTGCAGAGCTTATCTGTATACAATTTTTACCATACTTGTCGTTAATTTGTCAATTTCTCTTTTTTTATGTTCAAGATTTTAAAATCCTCGGATCCATCTAAACTGGTCTAATACTCTATTTGGCAAAACGTATTTGTTTATATTATTTATTATAATAACGTTCGCACAAATGAAAATTCAGAGCCAAACTACGCAGAAAAACATCTTATGTTCTTGTTCTTACGGATATTTTTGTAAATTCGCAAATGGTATAATATCCTATAATTTCAGTTTAAAATTCAAATAATCAACTAATGTTGACATAAGATGATTTGCCTTTTCACACTTTTTCGGAATTTTTTTTAAGTATTTTATGTTATGTCAACTTAAATATGACTTTTTTTTCCGCTTGCACGCGCGAAAATATATTTAGTCAACATAAGATAATTTAAGATTTCACAATAATAAAAAAAAGTCTTAATCCAATATAATCTTAAGTCTATTTAAGGTTTCGAACGCCAAACATCTTAAGTCGACTTAAGATACTTTTCAGCTATTTTTGAATACTTTTTTCAAAGTTATTTAATTGCTTAAAGCATTCATATCAGGCTGTGCCATTTTGAGGCAACTTTCGTTTTTCAAATAAAAAACATGCTCAATATTTTCGAAAATATGAAGCAAATAGTCTCTCAAAAAATGAGCTCTTAATATTTATATTTAGAGATGCCTTTTTCTAATTTTCTATTGTCCATATAAAGAACATGGGAAAAAAATCATTTTTTTTTTCTAATTTTTGTAACTTTACAATAAGGCATTATAAAAATTAATTGTAATATTATTCTTACAGTAAATTGAGCGCTCTACAAAATATCTCTTATAAATTTTTTCATAGAGTGAACCCATTTGAAGTTATTCAAACTTAAAGTTCAAAGTATATGAAATTATGACTATTTTCGGTAAACTATAGACTATAGAATATTCCGAGGAATTCGAGTATTGTATTCACAATTCCGAAAAAAAATATTTTCACCCTTATAAAAAGACTTTTTTGTAACCACTTTTTTGAAAAATCGTACCCGTGTGCCGACAGAGGGTTAAAAAAAATAATTTTTTTTTTTCATATTTATATCAAAAATACCTACTGTTGGAAATGACGAAACAAAGATACTGTAAAAGTTAGAGCTCTTAATATTAATATTAAGTACTGCCGCATCGCAAATTTCTATTTCGTATATGATTTACATGTGAAAGATTGTGTTTTTGGGTTTGGAATTTTATAACTTTTTAATAACTCGAAAATATTGAGCCTGTTTTTTATTTGAAAAACGAAAGTTGCCTCAAAATGGTACAGCCTTTTTTGTAGTCAGTTTTGCTAACTAGCTAACTGCTAACACTGCAGTAAGTGATCCGCCAGTGAAAATACAATTGATTGTGCAAACTAGTCATTATTGATGTTCTTAGCTTCCTTCAACCAAAATCTGATGGTCTTAAAATAAAAATATTGTTAGTGGTAGTGAAAATCCTAGCTTATCATTGGCAAGGAAAAAACCGTTGATCGAAACATGAAGTAACAATCTAAGATCAGCACTTTAGAAGTTTTCAAGGTGATGCGATTATAAATCTGGGAATAAAGCACGCTTTCATTGAATGACATATTCATAAAGATTGTAAAATGGAAGAAATCGCATCGCAATAAAAAAAAACATAATGAAGCTTGAGTTATATTATCTGTATTCAAATGTAATTTCTCATATAATCTATAATCCTTTGAAGATAGATAAGGTGTAGGTACTAGGCGCCAGTAATATGTGATCTTACCCTATAATATCAGTTTTTTTTATTTATATTTTTGTGAACGAGCTTTTTATCACGTTCCAATCTTTTTACCAATTCATCTAGTCAAATTCAATTCCTATTTTTTTTCGCGCAAAATTCGAATTAATTTTCTATATTTACCTAATTTTTTTTGCCAAACCATGGGAAATAAGTAAATATCATTACAAAAATCACACTCCGCGATATGGTTTCACTTATCCTAATTTTATGGGACATAGTCCACAAAGATAAGGGTCGATTTTTATTCAGCAACCAAAATAATGTTAAAAAAATTATATCTTTTGCAATTTCACTGTCAGTGTAGACTTTAATCAGTCAAAGTTAAAGATTTTTATCGTAAGTGAACTTTGATAATAATAAACAAAAAAAAGTACCGCATGCGAATTGAAAGCACAGGTGCCTAGTCCATGTCCAGTCCAACACGTTCATTGTGCATGCATTTTGGAGTAAAGTTTTTTTGTTTTGTTTTGAATTTGCAAATCATTTTTCTTTTTGTTGAATAGCATCCCTGATAAGGTTGATTGCGATAATCAAGGTAATATTTTGACGAGATCAAATGTCAAAATAAAAATGAATATTGACAGCAAATGAGTAATGAAATGCGAATTTATGGCATGATAGGAATTACGTGACTTTTTTGGTTAAACCTTTCTCAACTTGAAATGGTTTGCAAGAGTTCTTGACAATATTTTCTTCGGTATGAATTTTTTAATTTATAGGAAGAAAGTAAAACCTACCTGTATTGGGAAATAATTATTTTTTCGTAATTACTCCCAAATTTTGTCAATTTTAAGTTCCCTAATTTGAATTAATTTGCCCCGTTTATGAAAAAGAAAACGTCCAAACACGTGCGTTGCGTCTGTTTACCTACATTATTAAATCTTACGATAATTTCCTAACGTAACTATACTTATTTGTCGTTAATTAAAATCAAATTTCGAGTAGGTAGAGTATTTTTTGTTTCAGTCAAACTCACAAACTACAAGTTGTGCATTCATAATTCGAATTATTAACATTTACCTAATATACCTTGAAATTGAACTTAATGACACTTGAATTTCTATTCATAAAAAACCTTACTATAAAAAAAAAAAATATTTGAAAATCAAATGAGTTACGCTCTCTTTAAAAATCATAAAATTAATAATTTAAAAGACTTTACTTTCAGCACAAAAATAGAGCAATGTCAACGAATTATCTATAAATGATTTCGTCAACAATGTCATTAAACGTATGTATCTTCGAATCTAAAGGGTCTATTATTTTATACTAGACTAGACTTATTTTCGAATGCAATAGTAATCTTTTTAATAAAACTATATTTGAATGGATTTTAAGATAAATTTGTATATCTTTTTATTATCTTTTAAATTAATAGTTGCATTTAGATATGACTTTGTAAAGATGTACGTTAAAATTTTTACTATAGCAAAATACATATTATATTTACGATTATAATTTTTTTTGGAAAATTTATTTTGTAATCAAAAAAGTTCATGACAAAATTTTTTAGTTTTGAAAATTTTAGTGCAGCATTTTTTAGGTTGAAACTTTTACTTTAAGATAGGGTGATATGCATAAAAAATAGTAATAGTACTAGAAATTTTCAAGTATATGTATTAGGGTGGGTCATCAAAATCGAAATTCTTTTTTTTGATTTGGTACTCCGAAAAATCGATTGCTAGACACCTCTAGAATATACACACCAAATATGAGCTCTTTATATTAAGGGGAAGGTCCTCCGCTTTGCAATTTTCCATTTTTACATCAAGCTTCTACTAAAAAACGAATAATTTTTTTATTAATTGACTTTTTAGCAAATTTCTTTTCAGATTCTTGTAGGAAATTGAACGCTCTACAAAAAAGGCTTTATACACTTTTTTCGTTTATCTAACCGTTGAATAGATATTTGAGGTCCAAAAATCGAAAAAATCTTTAAAAATTCGTTTTTTGTTCTTAATTTTGTAACAAATTGAAAAATTATAACAATCAAACGCGCAAGACATATTCTTGTTGGAAATTGATTGCTTCAAAAAAAAGGTCTTGTTAACTTTTTTCATTAATCTAACCATTCTAAAGATATTCGAGGTCAAAGTTAAAAAAAATTATGAAAACATTTTATATTTTTAAAAAATTTCCAGTTTACTGAAAATTCATTATTTTCAAATTAGCAAGATATATTCTTGTAGGGGCTTAAACGTTCTACAAACAATTCCTTGGCATCAAATTGATTGCTTTAACCGTTTAGAAAATATTATAAAATACGTTTTCAAAATAGATTTTTATACAAAATTTCGATCTTTTTTTTTTTAATCCAAAAATGATTTTATTGAAAATTTTGCTTTATTCTAATATTAAGGCCACTAAAACGTTTTTGTTTAAAATCTTTTATTGAAATCGGTGGTGTCGTTTACAAGAAAAAGGTTCTAAGGGAAATATCTTTAATTACGGCCCAAATTTTTCACATAACATTTTTTTTTTACAAAATCGTTAGAGCCGTCATGTCATGTCTGATTGTTATCCCGAGTTCGATTTTTTTATGCTGCTGTCAAGTTTACTTTTGCTCACAAAATAGCACGAACAGATGTTCATAAACTCTTTTTTTTACTAATACTCTAATGTGTGTATTGTGTAAGATTGTTTTTTAACCCTTAGAAATTGCATTTCCATACCTTTTGTCCATGTATTTGGTATTACCTAATTTAAGCTTGTGTTTGTTATGTTTTCAGAGAAGAAGTAGAAAAACTGCAAAAAATGCAAATGAATGGAAAAGAATCGATGCATTCTCAAACGATTGCTAAGACCCCTACAATTATTCCAAACCTAATGTTGATCAAATGGTTACTCTGCCGAAAGCATCCTCAAGTTCTGGCGAATGAATCCAGATGAATGTATGTATATTTGATTTGAAAATTGATTCGATTGCTTTGCTTCTGAGGTAAGACTTTTTAGCTTTCAAAATAGTAATGGGAATTGTAATATTTCTCATTTTTATGTATGAGAATGTATAAGAAAATACTTCTTCCTATGTCCGTGACCTTTGTTGAATAAAAATAAAAGTTAGAAGAAGTTAGGCTTAAAACCGAGGTTTTCAAAATCTCTTATATTTAACAAAACTAAAAGAATATAAAACCGATCTCAATAACAAAAAATTAATATCTTATTTGAGAACACATTAGGTATATAAAATTTTGTTCATCATTTTCTTTTCAGTTTGTTAAAATTAAAAAACAAAAATTATTTTCAATAAAACTCTTGTTTAGATTGAAAAAGTAGTTTTTCAAAATAATATTTTACAGTGTTTTACATGATTCGAAGTTAAAAGTACCTAAATTAATGTTTTTTTTTATGTACGAAAGTACAAAGAAAGTTTCTTTCTTTATTTAATTTAAAAGAGTGTTGGTGCTTCTTTTTTAAATTTGATTCAAAAGCGACATCAGTAACTGACACACATGTGCTGCCACTTAGGAAGAAATAGTATAATTAAATAATGTTTTAAGTACAAAGCTTTGAATTGTAGCAGATTTGAATGTATTTATTGTAGTACAGACACAAACCCGTTGGCAACTCCGAAAAAAAAAAACACTAGTGTGTGAACATTTTCGGTCTGGTTTTATTTCTTTATAAACAGAAGAATAAATTGAAAGAATCGTTGACCTAGGAAGAATGCTTGTTCAGTTTGTGTGACTTTTTCTAGGTCATGACTGGACTAGCGGAAAACAATGCAGAGTTGTTTAAAGGCAAATTATTCAATCGAAGGACTTGTACATTACTAGGGATCGGGTTTCCATACAAATGCATGTTTTTTTGGAACTCCTTGGAAGCATGGCAACGAATTATGTATGCGAATCAGGAGATTTCCTTTAAAATTGCACTCAATTGTTAGTGCATATTTTTGCATATTTTGCATTCATTTGCATTTTTTTTTTGCATATTTTCATATATTTTGGAAATAAATGCATGTTTTTCGTGCATATTTTCGTAAAAATTGGTAAAAATAACGAAATTACACGCTTGAAATTTTTGACTAAAAGTGACTGAAAGTCAATTGGAAAAAATAAATATATATACATACATAAAATAAAATAAATAAATAAAATAAAAAAATAAATAAAATAAAAAACACGATCAAATGATAAATTGGATTATTTAAGAGTAAATTTTCGGCAATTTTATTTATTTTTTTTTTAAGAAAACCCCAATCTTTCCAAAAAATTACATCTTTGAATTCGAAAATGGTTTCGTATATAGATTTCATAAGAGTTACGTAAAATCTTTTTATAATTTTAAAGAAATATTGATATTTTACAAATTCATGTGGCCTTAAATGCATTTTTAAAGTGCATATATTTTCTATTTTTAAGAGCATATTTAAAACGCATATTTTTCGTTTTTAAGTGCATGAAAATCCTATCCCTATATATTACACTATAATTTAAGGACAGGATGGTCTTAATTGGTCAAACTTAAGGCTAAAACCTAAACAAAAGCAAACGAATCACACAACGTTTTTGTTTCCCTATTCTTAGAACTCTTCGGAACTGTTCGATTCGAAATGTAAAACTAAGAAACTTTAATATTTTTAATTCAAATAGCACATTTTCAAGTTCATGCCTACTATAACTATATACAGGGTGATTCAGGAGTAATGTGCCAAAAAGCTAGAGCGTATAGGTTAAGTCGAGACAAGAAAAAAATCGTATGGGAGGGGGGGTCTATTCCCCCTTGTGTAGCGGGTAGGGGCAATTAAAAAAAAAATTGACTTTTTTTGGAAAAAATATTATTAAAAATCAACGGTTATACTTACCATAACTTGCTATAACTTTTTGTAAAGCCAAAACCCTAGTCTTTTACAAAAATTTTAAACAAAGCCATTTTATGACACAGTTTTTGAAAAATTAATTTTTAAAATCAAAATTTTGAAAAAAAAAAATTGGAAAAAAAAAATTTCAAACTAATTTTTTTCAAAATTTTATGTAATTAAGGACTTATTTAGTTTTTAAAATTCGATGCTTTTATTTATTTTTAAACAAAAACTGAAAACCAGTTTCAAAAATATTTTGTCATTTTCGAAAAATTAACAGAAAACCAAAACTACTTTTTTCTAAAAATCCTCTTTATTTTCTGTTTTTACGTGGCTGGACTTGGTAATAAATTAATTTATGAAACATTAACCATTTGTCAATTATTTTTTAAACATTCAGACTTAAATAAGGATACAATAAAGTCATACAGTATTGGATTAACCCTGAATTGATCAATTTTTTTCATTGATATTTTGATTTTGAAAATTAATTTTTCAAAAACTGTGCCATTAAATGGCTTTGTTTAAAATTTTTGTAAAATACTAGGATTTTGGCTTTACAAAAAGTTATAGCACGTTATGGTAAGTATAACCGTTGATTTTTAATATTTTTTTTCCAAAATAAGTCAATTTTTTTTTAATTGCCCCTACCCGCTACACGAGGAGAAATAGACCCCCCCTCCCATACGATTTTTTTCTTGTCTCGACCTAACCTAAACGCTCTATCTTTTTGGCACATTACTCCTTAATCACCCTGTATATACGCCCCTTTTCAAACATGAATTTCTTCGAATCCTTTTAGACACCAGTCTCGAAATGACATGGATCAAAAGATGATTCTGAAGCCCTTTGTTCAGACAACTGATTACTTAAATCACTTTTATGCTGCATCAAATCTTATGAACCAATTGTGTTGTTTAATAATTTTTTTAAAAGCAACCGACTGTATGTACCTGTCGTGTAAAATTTTTTCGTTAATTGCAAGACTTGCAATATAGTTCCCTTTTATAACCTATCGCAAGTAAATCAACATTAAGGAAGTATGGAATATAATATATCAACAAGTTGTATTATCATTGATATGGTATTCAAATTTGTTGCTTCTCATTTTTCCTTTTAACCCTTTAACTTATGAAAAGTACCTACCTACCTACGTATAAAACCTATAGCTCCTCTTATTATTGGAATAATGAATATAAATATAATAATGGCCATGCAGTACAAACTATATTCAGACTTTGCATTATGTATTCATAAAAAAAATATACACCCAAATATGCTTCCTTACATATTTGACATTAATAAAAGTGCATTCTGAGTCGTCAAGAACTGTAAACGAGTATTTGTTTCATTATATGCACGGTCTAGATTTCTTTTTTTTTTTTTCAACTAATTTAATGAGAAATCTATGAAAAGTCAACTATTGAATATTAAACTTTCTTATCGAAAGAAAACAAAATACTTTGTTGAGGCATTTAGTTTAGTTTGTAAAGCACAGCTTAACAGACGGACTCCCGAACATTGTGCGAATGTTTTCATAATAAGTGCGAGTGAGTGAAGGATTTCATATAATTAAGTGATTAATTAAAAAAGTTGAAGCCAATATAGGGAATATCTATCTTCACAAAGACAGTTCACAAATATTAAGGTATTTCTCTATTTTCAAATAATAATAAAAAATACCAAACGTCCGAAAGATAAAATACGTAGGTGGAACTCTTTGCAAAAACCAAAGGAACGACCGCAATCACAAAAAATACCTTTCAGATGATCCCATAGTCAGTAAATAACAATTTTTTATGTTTAATACTACAAGCAGTTGGTAAGAATTGAAATTAATGGGGTACCCATAAACCATTTCCGTCTAGAACATCTATCCAAATTCTTGTTGCAAGGATGTTGTATGATGGCTCAATCATCTGATTTACTTTCGGATCCATCATCTCACCTTCATGCTAAAAGCACTGTGATAAAGAGCAAAGGAGTTAAGACACTCCCTTGGTGCACACCAACTTTGATTCAGAACTCTTCGGTGTGTCCTGCGGAGAATCTAACCTTTATATTTACTATTCCTTATTTCGTGAACTTTATATATTATAATATTTACTTGCTTTTACATGTTCATGATCATACACAAGTAGATTTCCGGAATCCTTCCCTGTCTCTGGAAAATCCACTCAACGACTTTCATGCTGTGTGATATCAGATTAATCCAACAGAAGTTATCACAGTTTTACTTGTCCTCCTTTCCTTTGAAGATTCGGAAAAGACAACTTTCTCTCCATTGAGTAGGTTTTTTATTACCGCTTATAAGCTTGGAGATTAGAATCCTGAGCCATCTTGACACGATGTCTCATTTTTTTCAGGTACTCAAAGAGTATTTCATTTGGACCTTTCCTTTCTTGGAGTTTTATGCCGCCAAACTGAATTTCATGAGTCCGCTAACAGACTATGGGTTACTTCCAGATGAACATCTCTTACGGTAAAACATGTGAGATCCAATTGCATGTTGTTTCATCTAGTGCTTTGCTTTTCAAGTTGCGGGAATTGTACCTATTAAACAGCTTTCATTAGACACAACTTTCCGCTATGTCTCAGCTATCATGCAAACTTTTGGCATTAGTAACTTTAATTTCACAAGGTAGAAACCAAGTGGTTCGAATATGGACATGAGGACGCTCAGCAACTCTTCTTCGCAAACATAATATCTTCTTGTACTCTTAGAAATTTTAGCGAGAATCCAAAACTGTCCTTCTAAACATTCTGCCAAAGTCCCAAAACTTTCATCGTACAAGCTTTGGTGCTAAAGTTCTGTAGAATCGTAGTATTCTTCTCAATGAATTTAGGTTCTCGAATTATAGCAAATTTTTCGAAAAACCGTATTTGCTGTATTTTAACATTGGTTATACTCCTGTTTCTGTTGCGTGATCGTCTTTTGCGATCTCCAGTCGCCTTTCACAAGAACTTGTATGTCTGCTTTTTTCCAAAGTGTGTGCTTTTTAATTCTACATAACTAAACTATATTTTTTTAATGTATAAGCAGCTTTATAACTCATCGGTTATCAAGAACTGTATTTTTTTTTTTCTATTTACGTCTCTTTTTTCTTCTACACGAAACACAAAATTTAACCTTAACAAAATATTCTTATCAGTTTTCTAGAATTAAAAAATGGCGCCCAACGCTACAAGTAATCTTAAACAATCACCTCCTTGCCAGAATGTTGAGAATACAAATACTAAATCTTTGGAAATCACAAAAGTTCTATACGAAACAGATGTTGATCCATATGTAGATGAAAAATTGGCCGCTATTGTTGAAACAACACCTACCACACCTCAAAGACGAAAACCCGAGTTAGTTTGGAGAAATTTAATTGCATTTGGTATATTACATGTATCAGCTGTGTATGGGGCATGGTTGATGTTTACGTCAGCAAAGTGGCAAACAAATCTTTTTGGTAAGTTAAAACTCCATTCAATTCATCGAAATTTCGATTTTTTTGAAACCTCACTTTCGATTATTTTCAGTTGCATTTTTGTACCTTATTTCTGGCTTCGGAGTAACTGCTGGAGCTCACCGTCTTTGGGCTCATCGTACATACAAAGCAACGTGGCAGTTTAAGCTAATGGTAATTATTTTCAATACTGTAGCTTTTGAAGATGCTGTCTACGATTGGGCTCGAGATCATCGAGTTCATCATAAATACGCTGAAACAGATGCAGATCCACACAATGCTACCAGAGGATTTTTCTTCTCACACATGGGTTGGCTGCTGTGCAAGAAACATCCCGATGTCAAGGCCAAGGGCAAGAATGTCGATATGTCAGATCTTGAAAAAGAGCCTATCGTTATGTTCCAAAAGAAGTAAGTTATCGATTTATTATCGTTATCGATTTAATAATATGTTTATGACTTTTGAAGGCACTACTTGATTTTAATGCCAATTGCAACCTTCATCATACCAACAATCGTTCCAATGTATTATTGGGATGAGAGTTTCGTCAATTCATGGTTTGTGGCAACAATGTTTCGTTGGTGTATATTCTTGCATGCCACATGGTTGGTCAATAGTGCCGCACATATTTACGGATACAAATCATATGAAAAGTAAGACTCTCTTCTTTAATTCATTGATGAATATATTAAAATTCTTTTTCGATAGAGCAATAAATCCAACAGAAAATTTTGGAGTATCTGTTGTGACATTGGGAGAAGGATGGCACAATTATCATCATGTCTTTCCGTGGGATTACAAAGCTGCAGAATGGCCCGGATCGTTGCTTAATTTTACAACCTTCACGATTGATCTTTTTAGTAGAATTGGTTGGACTTATGATAAAAAATCTGTGTCTAAAGAAATGATTGAGAAACGTGTAAGAAGAACAGGAGACGGCAGTCATCCCATTTGGGGTTGGGGGGACAAGGATATAACCAAAGAGGAAAAAGAAGCTGTTAGAATTGCAAATCATTAATTTTTATTTTGTAAGAAGTCAACAAAAAATAAAACAATACAATAATAAATATTTTTGGGTTCCCAAAGGGTCAACCTTTAATCCTGATAAGAAATAAATTTCTTTTTAATATACCTATTCCTTGGGCATTGGAAGACATATTTTTTCACTTTTTGCACCAAAATACAATACCGACAAAAGTTAATTTTCCATGTCGAACGAATTTTGACAAAACTCATATTTCAGCCACAAGAAATTATTTATGATAATTTTTTTAGGAGGGGGGACAAAAACTGTCTTTTAATGAAAAATTTGTTTGACGTAAAATATTACATAGGGTTTTTTGTACGCAAACACTATTAGGGCCGAAAATATTCACATTTTTTTGTTTGGGGAGCACCCAAACGGACTTATGGTCAAATGACAATATATTTTTTTTCTAAACTTACACATTTTTGACCCTTCAACAATAAGGATCATTAATAAATAAATAAAAGTAATCAATTGTTGTTGTTTACAGCATAAAATGTATACTCAGTAAAATTATGAGTACCAATAAAACAAGGCTAATGTTATCGATAAAAGTTGTTATCGATATATTGATTTTATTTTATTTGCGCATTCCACATTAAATTAAGCAGATTTCTGCTACCTCCGTCTTAAATTAAGCGGACAGGTCTTCTTAATTTCTTGACTACGAAAATTTAAAAGAAATCCATTTAATTTAAGAGGAAAATTATCTTAATTATATGTAAAAAACATTAAAAAAAAAACTGACAGCCACTGTTGGACGACTGTTTTACTATCATGATAAACTGCAACTTAAACTGAAGTCTGACGATAATTTTTAAATTTTTTTTTTCGGTTTTTGACGTCTTATAAATCGATGAACCATGGCAGCCACCACAAAAAAGTGACGCCATTTTCTACCGTTCCACTCTCGCACTTTCGCAGTGCGGCCAAAAATTTCAATTAAAAATTAAAAATGATACAAAAATCTTCTATAACTTATTTGAAAGATAATAACCTAAAGTTAAATAAATTTGAAGGATTTTCTAAACGCGACAAAGTAAAGAGTTGAATTTTTTTTTAATCAATAGATAAATTTATTGCAAGACTGACAATGGTATTTAAAAAATTCTAAAAAATTTCAAAACCAAGCTATTAATAGTTTTCTAAAACTAAAACATGATGTAGACCTTTGACAAAGTAGTGATTGTAGGTATAGGGGAATTTTTTTCTCACAATTTGAAAAACGTCATTCGAAAGATAATAAAAAAAAGCTAGGAGTCTAAGTGCCGGCTTGTTCATAGTCGATTATCTTTTAATCAAGGATTATTCCATACATAAATCCTTGATTAAAAGATAATCGAGTGTCAACAAACCGGCCCTAATACGGATTTTTTTTTAAGTCTCTGCGTTTCGAAATATGAATTTTTGAAAAACACCTACTTATTTTGGGGTATTTTTGGGTGAGTTTTTATTTTTAAATTTTTGTAGCATTCAAAAAATCTCAAGCTAATAGAACATGTAGTCTATGACTGTGCGCACACATGTGCAAAAAATTGGTATTTCAAAATGGTTTTTGACCGAAAAACGGGAAAAACAAGTTTTTTTGTCCAAAGTTTTTTGACCTTTTTTAACCGTTTTTTATTTTTATCTTTTTTTCTTCAACAGATAAATAAATAAAATTTATATTGTAGATAGATAATAGACATGACTATATCTGTGCAAAATTTCAATCAATTTTGTGGTCACAATTTTTTGAGATAACCGTAAAATAAAGTTTTATTATTCAACAGGTTCTATCTTTTGATCTAAAGCAAATTTGATTTAACTTTATTAAGCATCCTGATGATGTTACCTTTCATTTGGTATATCACACATAACTGTACATTCACTACAAGCTACACGATGTTAAATTAAAAAACTTGCGAATTACCTCAAAACACCTGTGGAGATCTGTTGATCATGAACAGCCACCAGTGTGGGAAAAACCGTAATCTCTGTTTGGAATTTCGACATGGTTGGCTTTAAAAAATTCTAACTATTTTTCTAGGCATCGCAGAAATAAGATTGAAACGTCATATGAAAGGTGAAATTATAAGCTTTTACATGATGCAAAATTTTGTATAGGTTGTCTAAAAAAATTGATTCAAAAGCGTGAGAACATAAAATTATATGTTTTTTTTGCTTTTTTTGATGAAAATTGATCGAGTTCAAAAAATTCTAGCTCTTTTTGTAGATGCCTAATAGACATGATCGATATATATACTTTGAGCTGAAGCGATAAGATTTCAGGTGGTATAAAATTTATTATATCAAAAATAATGAATTTTTGTGTGATGGAAATGATTTTTTCACTTTTTTTTCATAAGAAATGAATGTTTGAAATAAATAAACGCTTCAATTGACTACTCCGTAAACCGGCTTTACAGACAACCTCTTTTTAAGTTGAAAATTCACATTAAAATAAAATGAAGTTCATCTTAAAATTAACAGAAATTAAGTGGATTCCACTTTTTTTTGCCGATATCATAATAATTGTTTTAAAAAATGGGATTTAAAGTGGGCATCACCTTATTGTAAGCTGCGCTTTTTTTTTTCTACGTTGGTTTGGGTTTTAGCTCGAGCCTCGAGATAGTACAGAAAAAACTGTGACTTTCGCTAAAGATGGTCTCCCAAGAAACATTAGATTGAGCTGTAAGTCCATAACGTTTAACGTTGGCAACTCTCCTAACTCAACATTACTGAAATTCAAAATCATCGATAATGTTTTGAAGTCTAAAAGAAATATCACGAGTTCATTGATGTAGATCGGACGTTTTTGCGAAAAAATCCGTTTCAATTAATTTTAGATAAAAATGACAAATCGATGTGTATTTCTTAGTCAGCAAACCATTTAATTTCATCGTAAAACATGACTTTTGAGAAAAACCGTAAAATTCTTCCGATCGTTTAGTTGATAACCTTAATCGTGTATTTAGCAAATTTTATGA
This sequence comes from Episyrphus balteatus, assembly GCF_945859705.1. Classification (NCBI taxonomy): domain Eukaryota; kingdom Metazoa; phylum Arthropoda; class Insecta; order Diptera; family Syrphidae; genus Episyrphus; species Episyrphus balteatus. The sequence goes on along the minus strand of NC_079136.1, from coordinate 4,060,695 downwards.
AGTCAATAAACCAATTTGAATTTAATCATTTCCTCATTCATCTGAATGCTAAAATCGCCATTAACAATAAAATTTCATTGACACCTACTGTAAATTCACATCAAGGTTCCATTTTTATGGCCAACCAATATGGCGCTGGAATCGCGCAGAATGCTCATATTATTATCGCATCGTAAAAACATCATCATCAGCATCGTTGCCATGTAGAGATTTTATATATACGCTATATGCAACTTACAACACTCTATGATGCATCCTTGCGAAGCCATATAGCGCACTTTCGTGCCTTCTCCGACCCTTGCCGGCTGGCCATATCGTTTAGTCATCACGCTACACTAAACAAATATTGAACAGCAAAGCTTCGCATCCTCATTTCACCCGCCAAATAGATGGAACGAATCCAAAAGGTTCATGGGGAAGGTTTTGCGAAAAAGGTATAGCATGCAGCCACATGCAACACAAGGAACCCAATCAAGGATAATAAATAATCGCTACATTTTTGAGAGATGGAAAATTGCTCACTTTAAATTATATTCACACTTTGGCCCCAGAAGGCCGGACGGACAGAGCTTGTTCGGCACACACAACAACGCGATGCTCGTGCTGTTCGCCCTGCATCACATTCACACTCGGGGCGCACACTCTCATTTTCGCACTATTTTCTGGTGCGCAACCGAGCGAGGGATGTGGGACAGAGGGGCCTTCGACTCTGGAGTCTGAACGATGCCAATGAAGTGCCAACAAATAAAATCGAATTTGTGGGGATTCGCGAAATTGATGCTACCACAACCCCATCCCCCGCTGCCGCCGCCGGATACCCTTTTTAGACGTCCAAGTCTCCAAATTGCAAACATGCGCAAAATGGACATCAATAAACCCATTAATCGCCTACACAAAGATTCCATAAGTATCCGAGGAGATATAGAGCCAGCAGTTGCGATGTGATGTGGCTGCTGTGCCGCTGCTGGCCGTAGCCCCAATTTATGGTCGACAATTATTGTTGCTGATGCTCTGCCTCCTGCTGGATTGGATTTTATTTTTGTACACGGCGGAAATATAACGAACAAACAAACAGACGGAACAGACGACTTGCATTTGAATTGAATTTGAGAGAGAAATGCAGCCGTTATTGAACGCAGAGGATATCGGCTAGAGTTGTTGTTGTTGTATTTTGGGAGTGGGACTGCCAAATGATTTGAAATAATGCGAAATTGCACTTTTGACCTGGTGCTGAATGATAAACATTAGAATTCCTCTCTCTCTCGTTTTGATTGCAATAAACAGATCTTGAGGGCACATCTGGTTGATCCTGATAGAGAATGGAGAACAAAGGGAGATAGTTTCTATTCGACACAATTTTTAAGGGCAAATAGGGCAAGTCAAAAGCTTAAACTTGTTGAGGAAATGAAAATATGTTTCATGAATACGGATAACATAAATGGATTAAAGAGTTAATTGAAGACCTATTTCTTTAACAATATTAATCATATTTTTTTTTTTTACGTCTATAGCCCAGAAGGGGCTTATACGAATGATACAATAAAACTAAGGAATTGACGATTCTTTGGTGAAGCTTGAATAAAATTCCCATACAAGTTATCGATAACACTGGTTTACAGCCAAAATGGACACTCAATCCCACTATTTTTTTCTTACGTACTTTAACTTAATTAACTCGTAAATCACTTTAAAGAAAATTACGATGGATACGTTTCCGAGATATAATTTTTCAAAGTTTCTTGTCGTTTTTTTTTCAAGCATACTTAGTATTCGGGCTATATCTTGAGTAATAAACAACTAATATGAACAGAAAAACCGGTTCCTGAAAGCTGATCAAATAAGCAACAAACACTGGAATAACTTTTTCGGGTCACTCCAAAAGTTTAAGTGCATTGTATCAAAACACTTAAAAAAAATTGACTTTTTAAAGGAAATTTTTGCAAAAAAAAAGAGTTTCTAACTTACATAAAAAATCTAAATCTTGCGAATCCTCATAGTTTTATATTTTTTATGTGTAGTACAATTTCTAACAAGATAATTTTTTTCAAAATCTATCGATAAAGTTATAAAGATATGATAATTTTTGTAACGATCAATATTTTCGACTTTTTTTTTTTTTGTTATTTTTTGTGTTTTCGTCTATAACTTGAAAAGGAAGCCGAATATAAAAAATTTTGTTAAGTAATTTTTTGTAGATAATTAAATTTTCTATCGATATAAATCCTTTAAAAAAAAATTTAAATTAAAATATTGTAAAAAACTAATGAAAAACTATTCGAAAAAGAGAAAAAAAGGAAATTTTTGATGTTTTCACTAAACGGAGAAAAGAAAATACTTTATATTTCAACATAATGGTCACAAAAATTTAATACAGCTAAAATTGGATAAAATATGGAATTTTTATTTAAATTTATCAATGAACAAATATTTTGCGTACCTTCAACCATCGGAAAGCTTTTCTTGGTCGAAATAATGTTGATTGTAGAAGTTGAAAAAAGAACTGCGAGAACTGTAATAGGACGCACCTTTTGATGTTGGAGGTCATTGATAGATGGACTTTGATTGAAAGTGATTTTTAAGAACTTGGAGGAATAATTAGATCTCAAACTTTGTATTCTAATAGTTACCAATTAAACAGTAACAAATGTGTAAATTGATATTTTTTTCAGAACCAAAATTAACCTGATGTATGAAAAATATAAAAAAAAAATATTTTTGGATTTTTAATAAAAACAAATAATGTATTTATTTCTTTTTTTTGAAAGGACCCCGGACTATTTGTATGAAAAAGTGGCTTCAGTCAAATGCTCCAATTTTTTTTGACATCCCGAACAAAAGTCACATAGGTTGGAACAAAATCGTTTGACCAGATTTTGAGTTTTCGGTCAGTAAAAGTGTACCCCTTCGTACACTTATTTTGGTATACCTATACTTATGTTAATAATAATTTTTTATAAATTAGAGATAAGAGATAATGAAGTGTTTTTGAAAAACTAGTTTTCAAGCTCAGAATTTTTCAAAAAAAAATAATTAAAAAATTTTAACATGCCTTTTTTTTTTAATTTGGTTGTTATAAAATATGAATTAATTTATAACAATTTTTTGGCCATTACTATTGTTAGTTTATATAAAAAAAAGTACGTATACGCCATACGACCATTTGTTGGTCGCTTAGATTAAAATGTAATATTTTTTGGGGCTCTAATATATGTAGGTTATATTTAATTTTTCTTTAAAAAATGCAATTTTTTTTTTGGGGCTCCTGAGGTTGGCTGGCTACCAATTCTGTCCAAAAGGATTCATTTCAAATATCTTATACCCTTTAGCCCTCATTTAAGAAAACTCTTACTTTGGTATGCCTTTACTCATGTTTATGTTAATAACTCCGTTAATACTTATGATAAAAACTTCATTAATGTCTTGTTTTTTTGAAGAAATGCTATTCTTTGTATCTGAATTAAAAAAATGTTAATATCTTTTTTAATTGCTCAGATATTAATTTTTAAATGGAATTATTATTTTCTTACCCATGATCATTTTTGACTTTGGGGCCGATTTTCTTCGATAAATATGTTATAAACATAGTATTTTATAAATTTATGCTGATGAAGAAAACAATAATGAACAAAAATGTTGATAACAAGTTTTGGAGAAAACTTATAGATTTTATGAAATTTGGGAAAACTTGCACCAGGTAAAATCTCTAAAAATTGTGTTTTTTTTTGCTTTAGCCAAAAATGGTTACGAATTAAAAATTTATTTTTGTAGTATAAGTTTATTTCAAAAGTCAAAAATTATCATGGGTAAGAAAAAAATAATTCTATTTAAAAATTAATATCTGAGCAATAAAAAATGATAATAATATTTTTTAAATGCAGGTACAAATAATAGCATTTCTTCTAAAAATCAAGACATTAATGAAGTTTTTAGCATAAGTATTAACGGAGTTATTAACATTAACACGAGTAAAGGCATACCAAAATAAGCGTTTTTTTTTTTAAATCATCGCTTAAGGGTATCAACTTTGCAGATAGAGATTTACTGTCGAAAAAAAATTTGAGGTTTTAATCAAAACCAACATTACGATGATGGAGAATTCCAAAAAAGTTCGTCTCGCAATTCCGTCCGTGCGTCTGTACCTCCATCTGTACACATTTCCACAGCCTAAACGGATGCACAGTGGGTACCCTCCCATACAAAGTGCGGTCAAAAATATAATGACCATTTTTTTTTAATGAAACGCCTGTATTATCATTTTATATGATTTATTATTGCAAGAATCAGTTTTTTTTCAGCATCAAGTCAGTTTTTAAAATTTTTCGTTATTTTGAAGAAAAATAAAAAAAGTTAAAATTTTTTTTTTTTTTAAATTAAAAAAAAAAAAATTGTTAATGCCGGAAATGGAACCTGACTGTCAGTCTAGCACCTTACCCTTACCCTCTAGTTCAGTCTTTTATAAAAATAATAGTGCAAAAGGAACTTTTTTAGTTTTACGTTGTAATTTTTTTTTCTCCGTGTAACGTCATTTAAACTTGTATTACTCGAAAAGGGGAAAAAAGGGGAAAAAACGGTGCTATTATTTCGAAAGGTAGGACAGTATTCTTCATTTGAGAACTAAAATTGTAGAGGGCACTCGAAGGCAAACCAACTAAATCTCCAATTTAATGAAAACTAAGCTAAATAAAAATGATTAAAATTGCTTCGCTAACGAGCCCCATTACAATTAGCCTTAATATTATTTAACAATATAATCTATGTTTTTAGGAAGTATTAACCTTCTCGTTTAATATCCATAATATCGCAAGTTCACACCCTGTAACTGCAGCGATAAGAAAACTGTACCTTTTTTTATATACCGACTTTGAATGGCTATTAAGAAATGAAAAAAGGGGTAACCGTCAAACTTTTTTTGGTTTTGGTTCAATGGAAGATTGTAGAACGTTGTTTAATCATTGGATTTAAAAAAACTGACATTTACTTTTTTTATTTTTGACCTATGGTGGGACCCACTGTGGGGTGGACGGATTTTCTTCAAATTTGATGATTTTTATGGAATTCTGAAAGTTGTTTTTTTTTTCTGTTTTTTTTTTTTTTATATCTCGCTTAGAAAGTGTACCTCCCATACAAATTTTTCAATTCAAACCAAATAACTCAAAAACGGCTCTAACGATTTTGATTAAACTTTGCAAAAGTAATATTCAAATCAATTGCAATAAAATTGCATTTTTTTCAAAAAAAAAAAGTCAAACAAAAATATATTTTCTTTTCATTTAACAAAATTTTGCCCTAAATGTCGGCTCTTCCCCAACATCAACAAAATTTCTTTTAATTTATATAGAGGCAGCTCTTAAAATCTACAAGTAAACTATCATAAAAGTGTTTTAAACTGCAAGAGCAAGTATGTGCGACCCCAGTCGTGCATTTTATTTCACTTAATTTTGTTTTCAGAATTCTGAGTTTGAGGGCCAGTTTTTTAAAAACAGTTCTTCATTCAATTTACTAATGTCTTACAAATCGAAATGAGTTTAAAAATAATATTTTTTTTTTTTTAACTTTGAAGCCAATTTGTGAGAAAATTGCATCTATTGGCAACATTAAAAAAAAAAAAAACAAAATTTTATTTACTCCACTAATGGAGATTTTATCAATTCTGTGTACTGTATTCTATTGTATTGAAACTATTAGGACTATAAGGTGGCAAAATGGGGTATGCAAATGACTAAATAGTAGTAATAGGTAAGTTGTGCGTCATATTTTTATTTTAACTTCTCCTCGTCCTTACTCAACACATGCAAAGATAACTCCGCATTGTAAGATGACAATCTTTTACAACATCTCATCTTCGTTAAAGTCAATTCACACTTTAAGTTTGATAACTCTTAAGCTTTATTATTTTTCAAAGGTGTATTCTTTGGAGAAGTTGACAAATGAATCTCACCATTGAAGATACACCCGAGCCAAGCCAAAGCTGATTTAACAAGCCCTCTCGTCGCCATCGGGTCAAATTAATTTAGCCGATATCTTACTAGTCACCATCTTTGACACTTATTTAAATATACATGTAATCGCATCTCAAAGTATTATACTTACTTTTTTTTTTTTGTGTAAGCCCAAAGTCAAAAAGAAGATAAGATACCTACAAGTTAACCAATGACTTCAGCAACAACGCACACTCTAGAATGGAGATGGAGATGCTACATCCTTATGACCATTTGGGATCTCAAAAGAAAAAGAACATCGATGCAACACAAAGAACTACAAATGAGATGCAAAGTAAATGAAGTGGCATACCGCAATGCAGAAATGAGCCTCCTGATTCAAGTCCATGTCCACTGGATGGTCAGTTCATACATTTATATGAAACGAAGGTCCTACAAAACTCTGTCGCACAGTGAGGTCAGTAAAAATTTCAGTGGCAGAATTGTTAAATTTTTTTAGATAAAAAGTCTCATTTTATTTTAAAAAAAATTCTAAATTTTATTAAAAAGGCGTTAAAAGGCATCTCAATATTTTAAACTAAAAAAATAATGAAACTTGAAAAATTAATCCAATTTTTTCCTTCGGTTTTAAACCTTTTTGGCCCCACTGTGTATCTTCATAATTGCCCATACAGATATCGACTCGGCATCGAATAAATTTTTGAATAGCTAAGCAAGCAAATGATGGATGAGGTCTTTATAGTTACACCGATATGTGCTAATGATAGACATTATTCAATTTAATTTTCAGCTAATACAGAGAGCACTCGCGTGAGCTCTTCGGACTCGAAGATATGTATAAAAAGAGCCAAATGCAATGGACCGGGCCGTCTGCCATCACCACACGCCGCATATGAACGACTTATGTTGGTTCCCCTTTTAAAGACCATCGCAGGCACAAAAATCTCATCATCGATTGGAATGACAACAAAACAACAAGACAACAATGGTTGGAGCAAATTTATCATCCTAAATTGATTATGATTGAATTTATGATACTCGAACTTGAAGTCAGATAAAAAAGAGAACAAAAAATCATATTGAGGGATATACAAACCTTACCTAACCCATCTTTACCTTTGAAGATGTATCAGTTTTGTAGTTTTTGTTTTTTTTTGTTAAAAAAAAATTTGCATTTTGCTTTATCGACTTATTATTGTGGATGCAGGGGCGTCGTCGTCATCTTTGTGTTTGTATTGGAGACTATGAAGTTTCTGATGCAATCAGCTTCTTTTATCTAGCCAAAGCCGGAATCACAGTTTGTGTGCTTGGTCTCAGAGGTTATGACCTATATTTTCACACCTAATCAATTCAAATCGTTGCTATTGATAGTTATCACATTTTAACACTGCATAAATTAAGATTTGAGTGTTATTTAAAAGTATTAGTTAAAGAAATTAGCGTGATACAAATTTGGGATAATTTTAAACTAATTAATTTTAAACCAATGAAAAACTCATGAAAACTTAATGAAAGATTTTGTGCTTTTATTACACTTTTTACATTTTAAATTTTGTAAGATATTTTATAAGAGTGGAGGCTAGAGATGCCGCGAACATTGGTTTGGCCGAATACCGAATACCGAATATTCGGCCACGCTCCTCGGCCGAATACCGAATATTCGGCCAAGGACACTTAGAAAAAAACGTTGGTAATTTCAAAAATTTTATAATTTGTTTCTGTGTTGTACTGCAAAGGTAGACATCTAAAATCGAATTATATATATGAGGACTGTTCGCCAAGATCGAACGGCGGACCCATACAAGTGGTGGTCAACACATACTACAAAATTTCATATTTTGACAACATTTGAGGAGCTGATTTCCAGCTATCGGAAAAAAAATTGGAAAATGAGATATGCATGTCATTTTTTAGGTCTTTTCAACGCGCGTCTGATTCAATCAAAAATAATTTTCTTAACAGCACACAGAGATAGTTATTCAATGTCAAAAAACGACTTTATTTCCAAAACAGCCTATTGAACACCAAATATTTTTTCCAAAATGGCCTACGCAAAATGTTCCTTCCAATAAGGCCTCTTCAGTAAAAAAAATATCAATTTGACGTATGATAAAATGCCTCAATACGATGATGGCGGAGTTACAAAAGTAGTTTTCGTCATCACTTAGTTCCGTTCGTCCATCTGTACAGCGTGCTAGGGCCTAAATGGTCTAACGATTTTAATAAAATTTTGTGTACTTGAGGGTTTTAGTAAATAATATTAAGAATCTGTGTTTTTAGTTTTTCTCAAAAATTTGGATAATGCTTGTGGTTTTTTGCGAATATTGACTTATTTTTTATCTTATTTCGTAATAATTTTTTTCAAAATTTAGACTGTTATTTCTTATCATTTAAAAAAATTAAATATAGAGCTATTCAAATAACCAAAATTAAATTCAATTTCATTTATAAAAATGTATTTTTGCTTCTTGTTATAAACTAAAATACTGATATTGATAAAGGTTTATTTACAAAAAAATTTAAAAAAAATCGTGATTTTACCTGCAAAAGAAGATTTTTTTAATAGTTTTACTTCCAAAAGAAGACATAATACAATTATACTCGTACTTCCAAAAGCAGATATACCGACTTTTTACTAAGGAATTTTCAATATAAAGACTTGAGATATATTTATTTTGCAAACTTTAATTTTATTAAAATTTCGTAAAGAATAAATTTGTAGAAGATTATTTTGCTCTATATCTTCTGTATTACTCAAAACTTCCTTCAGGTCAGATAGCTGGTTTCAGAAATCACCTCCTCATTTCCTAAAGTCTACCTTTCTTCTCCTGGGACAAGTGTTTACAGTGAAAGACTATTTTTCGAAGCAAGAATAGTCTACGAAGATAAACGTAATCGTTTACTACCAACAAATGCGGAACAAATAGTTTTCACAACACCACAACTTGCCTTTAGTAGATTTTAATTAAACACACATTTTGGTATAACAAATTTATGTCTTTTTTCTTCTCCATTTGGTATTCGGTATTCGGCCGAATAGTTAAACTATTCGGCCGAATACCGAATACCAGAAAAATAGGCCCGAATAGGCCGAATACCGAATAGTGGCCGAATGTTCGCGGCATCTCTAGTGGAGGCAGTTCTGCATTTATTACTTTCTACCAATATTTACCCTGAAAATTAAAAAAAAAACTTAGCTTAAAAAAAATCTTAATAATGGAACCGCTTTCATAAAATAAGACATACAAAAATGCATTCATTCATAACGCGGCACATAGGAGTATTTTCATCAAAAATCTGGCCATAATTATTTTTCGTGGTTTTTATTATTATTTCGGTTTAAAATGAATATTTCTTCAAGAAAAAACAATATAAACCTAATTTTTGTTATTTTTATTTTTTCATCAAAAAATCATAAATTTAATTAATGGCCTATACTCCGCCTGTCGACATTATTTTTCTCAAATTTTTTTCCTCATCCCTAATACGCAATTTTCTGTTTCTTTTTTCTCTTTGCCAAACTTAATTAAAAATAAAAAAACATTGCATACAGAAAGGAGTATTTTCTATCACCAAGTGAAAAACTTATTGACGCTCAATTCTCTAAAGAGCACGTAAGAGCACCCAATTTTTGTTGCATTGGTTTAAGGAATATATAAACTAACTCATAAGTTTCAGTTCATCGCAGAATAACGGGGTATACTAAAACAAAATTATTAAAGATCAAATAATAACTTAACAAAAATAACAAGTTTTTATATACTACTTGTTCTAAGACCGAATTGAAATAGAAAACATCATCTAATATTTCCAAAGCTGTATTTATATCGTTAATAAATAATAACTGAAGAAGAATTCTCCATTTAATTTTTTTTTGAATTTCCATAACAAAACTTCGATATAGCATATTGAATAACACTTACCAAAGTACTTCGCATTGGAATAAAAATGAGGTAGATGTTAAAGTTAACCTTGAACTCATTTCTTAACAAGACACGATCGAAAAACAAAAAAAAAGTGCATGATATTAACCCATATTTATTTTGCACCCACTTTGACAACTTTTTTGGTGTTAATTTTTATTTTCAGAAAATCGATTTTTAACCAGGGGTCGAACTACGGCATACGTTCGTTAACGTTTTGACTATTTCTTTCTCTATTTAATTAGAAGAAAATGATAGAGACATAAAGCGTCAATACGTTAACGTACGTATGCCGTAGTTCGACCCCAGGTTTTTACTGCAAATACTCCTATGTGCGCTTTGAGATTTTTTTTATTTTGAATTTAAATATTTCACTTTGTTGGAACACTTTGAAAAGAAAATCTCGATTTTTAGCAAAAAAAAACTGCTTATTTGTTATTGTAAAATAAAAATTATTACAAAATTTTAAAAAGCTCTTTTTCCTCGTAAATAGAAAAAATAGTAGTAAATTTGAAGATATGAGTGACACCGACTTTTAAAATGACAATTGTGTGTGTAGCTTACTAATAAAGTTTTTAACACTGGTAAACCCATATACACACAAAATTTTATTTATATTTAAAAATGGCTTCTCTTATGTACGTTTTAAATGCAGTTTGACTTAATTGTAATATCCTTCTATAACAGAAAGAAGACGAGTATTTAATTTAAATTTTTATTACTTTATTAGAATTAGATTCTTATACAAACTTCTTATATTTTAATACCTTTGATTACATTTTAATGTTTTATTCAAAATAAAGTTTTTAGAAGAAAACTATTTGAAGCTTGTAACAAAATATTAAAAAATTGCGTTATTAAATAGAAATATTAAAAAACAAATTTTTGTTTTGTATCGAAGAAAGTTTAATTTGAAAAATTGTCTTAAGGGGGGAAATCCCTCTGGAATATTTTATTTTTGCATTATTTTTTTTTGCGTAGTAAATTTATTTATCAACCGAAGAAACTATTTTCAGTGGTCTTAGCCTTAAATGAAGCCTCAAAAGTGCCTAGATAGTCCCGAAACCAATGCGCTCCGAACCTACCATAGTACGAAAACGAAAACTTTAAACGCATTTTTTTCGAAACTAGTTTTTTTCCGCGCCGTGCAATGTAACTCAAAAACTAATAAAGCTATCGACTTGGAATTTGAAGCAAATTACTCCTTAACTTATTGGCCACAACATGAACCTAAAAGTTGAATAAAATTTGTACAGTAAATATTTTTTTACTACTTCTTTGTAAAAAAAACATGGTTTTTTTTCGTTTTTTTGATTTCTAATTTTTATTTTTCATTTAAAAAAATAAATTCAGGTTCATGCAATGCGTACTAATATTATCTAACGGAAAAAAATTTCCTTTTTGATTTAAGATGATTTCCTGGACCTGTGGATTGCACGGCGTAAACTAGAGGCGTCAGCTTTGAAAGGCTCCAGAGCCGCCATTTTGTTATTTTTTCATTTCAAAAAAAAATTTTTTAATACTTAATAATGTCAGTAATATCTTGTCTTTTTCCAAATTTCAATAAGTGCTTTCAGTTTTTCATAAAAAAATATTGAAAAAGGTGTCGTCCAGAGGCATTTCCCCCCTTTAAAACTACGACAGGATTTGTAACTGTTTATACCTATTTTTCAATAGTGGAGATAAAAAGTAACACTAATAACTGCACTTACGAACAAAAATATGCCTTTAAAAAATATGAATAATTGCGATGTTTTAAAAACTTCTGCGTTCAATATCGGTTTGTCATTATTGATTTGCTGTTTAAAGTAAATTTGCAAATATTTCGTGTTATTAGAAGCAGATCAACTTATAATATTATTGGAAGAAGGAATGAGCCAACACGCATGGGCCAGGCTAATTGGCCAATATTGGAAATATTCTGATTTATTGGACAAGAATTCATTTAATTCCCAATAATTCTGATGCCACAATACGCGGCGAGTTTCCGAATTTTGAAGGGAAGTTGCAGTCTTAAGATCTTAAAAGAGCTGGCAACAATTTTTGAGTAAGAGCCAAAAACATAGTTTTATGAACAAGTAATCTTAAATGTGCAGTAGGAAGTATAATCCAAAGACTATTTTAACTACTTTAACCCCAGCCGAAGTCTTAGAAGTTTTTCTGAGCCATTATGTATAACGCCATATCGTACCAACTATGTAACGTTAACCACAACTTAATTACTCAAAATCTTAATGTAACAAATGCTGGCTTTAAAATGATTTTTTATAGACTATAATTCATTAATTATGTACGCTAGAATATTAGCTTGATTAAATATATAAATCCTACAGAAATCCGACAGAGAGTTTGATCATTTAAGAAAATTATCAATTTGAGTTTCAGAGTAAATATGACCAAATGCAATATTTTCATCCGGAACTGGATTTAACCTTCCATTTTATAGGCATTTATTTTTTTGAAATAAATGTAAGTTCAAGGTGAACATCCCACACATATTTTGAAAATTATTTATACTGTTCGTTGTAATGACACTGAATTTTTCACAGAATTTTTAAAGTTCGCTGATCAGCTCTTTCGTTTAGCGTTCATGGGAAGCGATATTTTATATTTTTCAGTTTACATCTCTTATGGATATTTTTGCAGAATAAGTTGTTTCTTTTGTCAATTGTCAAAAAATGATTTAAGACCTTACGTTGTTATCCATATGTACGTTGTTTCCTGCTAAACAAAAGTGGAGAATGTCCAAACTTTAATGTTCCCTCCAAACAAGACGATGATGGTTGTGACATTTTCCAAAAATTCAGTAAAAAGCAAAATTTCCAAAAAAATATAATTGAGGACCTTCATACTTAAGAAGGTTCTTTTAATCTTGAAAATCTTCTAAAAGGTTTTCGAAAGTTTTCCAATCACTTTGAACTTTTTTTTTTGGAAAAAGTTGCTTTTGTTCCCATGTCTTTAAATATGAAAAGCAACAGCTTCTCCTGAACTCCTACCTTAATTGAAGAATAAGTTGTTTAATCAACAATAAATTGCTCAATATTATCTATAATTTTCTTCAGTACAGTGATGTTGAAAATAAAAAAAAACAAATACAAACATTTAATAACACAAAAAAACCAACATTCCACCAACGCCACGCACATAAAGCTCACATTTACTGACACTCAAGTCACTTAACCCATTGATTAGGACAAAACAACAAAAACAAGCCATTCATTGCATTTTATCTTGCCAACGATAAATCCTCCATAATCAAACATTATAATCGGCGCACCACCTCGAACAAGAAAAACTCTCTTTGAAACCTGTGAATGGGTGCAATCACAGATAAAGAAAAAGTACATGACTTCAAGCCGCAGATATACAGACTTGGAGTTGTAGTTGGAGCACCTCCCACTGGGGCGGCGTTTGCAATCGCGAAATGGCTGCAATTCACCACCATTTGCTGGCTCAAGAGCATTGCATCAGGATTGAGTAGTTTTTTCTTACCAATCCAACCAAAGCGCTCTGTCATTGTAGGTAGATAGTCTGGTCATACCAGTTGTGTAGTCAAGCGACCGCCTTGCATTTCTAAAGAGCGAATTACATACTTAACGAGGTCGAGTAGCATTCCGAGTCTTTAAGCCATGATCATAGTTTATTTTTTTTATTTTATTTTAAACTGTATGGCTTGGTTAAGAAAGTGGCTTCAACGTTGGATTTGCACATTTTGTGGTTTACAGGTGCACCAAAGTCATTTTTGTAAATAAACACCTTCTGCATCAGGTGCTTGGATCTTAAGATTGGCCGATTATAATGCAATGATAACTAACTTGCTTTAGCAATTTCATTTCTGTCTATTTCTGACGCCTTGGGATATTTGACTTTTGGTAAATTTTTTGTTTGTTTTTTTAATTAAAAAGAATAAGGAAAACTTTGAGTTTGTAGGATTTACATAATTGACATTAAAACAATTTTTCTTTAGTCAAAAACTATGAATTTTATTAAAGAAAGAAATCCGAAACTTGTTTTTTTGTGAGATAAAAATACCAATAAAAGCAAAGTTTTTAAAACTTACAAAGACAAAATGCATTTTGGTAACAAAAATCTTACTTATAATTAAAAACAAAATAAAATAATAATAATACTGCAATTAGAAAAGAAAAAAAAAAAAGAGGTTGTCTGTAAAGCCGATTTACGGACGATGATTTTACGTGATAACGTCGTCAGAAAACAGGTTTTGTGCTTTTGTTTAAACTGAGTCAATTGAAGCATTTACTTATTTCAAACAATCATAATTTACAAGAAAAAGAAAAAAAAATACCTTTTTTATTTTCTCATTATATTAATTTTTTTATTTTAAAAGCTTACAAAAAAATTATGCGATTTAAAAGCTAAGTATTTCTTTTTCAGAATAAAACCATTTTTAAATTTTTACAATGCGCAAAAAGTTTAAAAATAATTTATGGAAAACAATCATTTTCATCAAAAAAAGCAAAAAAAAAACATGAATTTTTATCTTCTCACGTCATTAATTCCATTTTTTTTCCCTAACAACTTATAAAAAATTTTATACCATCTGAAAGCTTATTGTCTTAGCTTAAAATATATATTTTTTTAACTCGATCAAATTTCATTAAAAAAAGCAAAAAAAAAAAACATTTATTTTTATGTCCTCACGCTATTTTATCAATTTTTTTTCAATGACAACCTATAAAAAAAATTATACCATGTGAAAGCTTATTGTTTCACCTTTCATATGACGCTTCAATCATATTCCTGAGATGCTTACAAGACGAGTAAGAGTTTTTTTAAAGTCAACCATGTCGAAATTCCAGATCGAGAGTTTATGATCAACAGATCTCCACTGGGGTTTTGAGGTTTTTCGCAAGTTTTTTGATTTAACATTGTGTAGCTTGTAGTTAGTGTACCGTTATGTGTGATATACCAAATGAAAGGTAGTTCATGATGCTTATAAAAGTCTAATCAAATTTCTATCTACTCTAGATCAAAATTTATAACCTGTTGAATTTGAAATTTATTTTACCGTTATCTCAAAATTGTGTATACAAAAATGATTGAAATTTTGTACACATATAGTCCTGGTTATGATTTATCTTTGCTCTGCATACTTTATTTCTCTTACTGTTGAAGAAAAAAAGATAAAAATCAAAAACGATGAAAATCGGTTAAAAACGGTCCAAAAAACTGTTTTTTAAAAACTTGTTTCTTCCGTTATTCAGTCAAAAATCAATCAATCACTTCAATTTTTTGCACATGTATGCGTATAGCCAAGCCCTACATGCTTCAAAAAAAAGCAAAAAATCAAAAACTACCCAAAAATACCCCTAAAAAAACAAGGTGTTTTTCAAAAATTCATATTTCGAAACTTAGAGTACCCAAAATCGTCATTTTGTCATAGCCCCAACACGTGTAGAACGTTCAAAGAAAACGTTATAGCTTAGTTTCAAATTTTTTTAGAATTTTTTCCTAAATGCAGTTATTCTTAAATTAGTCTCATCTATCTATAGCAAAAAAAATCAATTCTCTACAACTTTGCGTTAAGATTTTAGCCTTAATTTCATCTTTTCGTTTTACCCCTGTTTACCCTATTAAATGACGGAATTTTTAAAAATCCTTCATTTTGGTTATTATCTTTCAAATAAGTTATAGAAGATTTTTGTATCTCTAATAGTTTATTTTGAATTGAAATTTTTTGTCGCACTGAGAATGTGCGAGAGTGTACCTTTAGAAAATGGCGTCACTTTTTTGTGGTGGCTGCCATGGTTCATCGATTTATAAGACGTTATCACGTAAAAAAAAAAATAATATCGAAATCGGTTCCGAAATAATTTGCTCCACTATGAATTAAATGATTTCTTCTCGGAAGAAAAACTTATTTTTTTTGGAAATTTACTTAAAAACAAATAAATTTGTACACATACAGCAAACGAAAAAAGTTTAGAATCAGAAGCATTTTCATAAGTACTGAATGGAAACGCAACAATTGTTATAATTTAATGACACAAACATTTAATTGTTTTTATATCATATTAAATGATATTTGTCAAGCTTTTTTAGTTTCGAGCTCTGCAAGTGTTTAACTATAATATTGGTCAGTCACTGTAGTGCAAAAACATAGTTTGATTTGAAGTGCTTCGAAGAGTTTCAAATCTGCGCGGTAATTAAAGTCTGAATACAATATACCAGTTGGTTTTCGACGTGTTCGGCAAATATTTTAGTAGCTCCCAGCACCTCAAGTAAGAAAATGAACCGATTACCATAACAACTTTGTCCGGTTTAGAGCAGCTTTTCATCAATACAAAATAATTAATTTTCATGAGTTTTATTTATAATCATTTTTTTTTTTGATAATTCCTGTCTTAGTGACCTTATTTTATTTTAATTTTGTCAATGCTGTTCTAACCTTTTTTATCACACTGAACGTATACACAGAATTTCTAACATTTTCCAAAAAGATATTTAGTTTGCTTATTTGAAACACTGTCGTTTCATAAAAAGCACGTATTTGAAAATATAAAAATATTACTGAATAATACGTTTACAAGTACCTAATTGATTTTCAACAAATACAAAAATGTGTATGTCAGTTTTAGGCCTTACAAATGAAAAAAGCATTATTTTAAAGTTAATACATTCCATAATACTGTGTCACTTTACTCATAAAACTCTGAATGGCATTAAACAAATAATGAAGAGTACACTACAAAATTCCTATAACTAAAACAGGAACCTACTTTTAGGATAAAAATGGTCTTGTTTTTAATTTATCGAAACAAAAAAAAAAAAACATTTTCACATCCGGTTTTCTAGTTTTGACTACATAAATACTATAAGAAAAGCGTTGATTTTTGAAGACAAAATTAATACATAGTTTGGTATATAAAAATACGTACAAACTCT
The DNA here is from genome assembly GCF_945859705.1 of Episyrphus balteatus. Lineage (NCBI taxonomy): Eukaryota > Metazoa > Arthropoda > Insecta > Diptera > Syrphidae > Episyrphus > Episyrphus balteatus. The sequence goes on along the minus strand of NC_079136.1, from coordinate 4,043,927 downwards.
AGCTTTTTAGCAAAATGCTGTTTAATTAAATTAACTAGGTATTCACTTTTTACATATTGGGTCGTATGCAAAAAAAATTAACTTGAACTCTTTTCTCACTTTTCACTTGCTTGAGATCGATCGTGAAATTAAAATTTTGTTTCTAGGAACAACCTGGAAAATGTTTTGTTTTTAAATCAGATACACTGCGCGTCACTTGAATAGAAACAACAATTTTTCTTTAGAAAATAGCGATTGGCGCTTTGGTGAGATAACTTAGTAGATTTTTGGTTTTGCATTTTCAAAGAGAAACTTTTAACAAACAATGTTGTAAAAACGAAAAACCCAAAACAGAAACCGTATGGCTACTAGTTGCGCTTTTTTCGCATTACTTCACAAAAAACAGTGTTTTTTTTTTTTGCGTGACTTGAATAGAAACAAGCTCTTAAATTAGATAAAAATGATGAAAAATCATGGACAACACTAATTTTAGTAAAGCAATATTAAACTTTGACATTATTTGCACATTATAACCAATTATGGGCTACGAGCTACCATTAGGCATCACAAAAAATGCATAATTAGAAGCTAACATTGGAAATGCACTTGCACTATGCAAAATCGTGAAAGATATTGAAAAATTTGACAAATTTGGATGAGAATATTTTTAAAATATCGTAAACTAGTGATTAAATAAAAAAAAAAATAAGACAGGTGAGACCCAAATCAAGAGCAGAGAAAAAAATAATTTAGCAACTAGCTGCAATTTTCTTCACTTTGCCGCTAAAATCGGTCAAAAACGTGGTTTTAGTGCGATGGTAATGTGTTGGTTTCTTCCATCACGGAAGTTATAAAATGTGCGCATCATTTAAAAAGGCTCAAAATGCAAAATAACAGCATTTTAAGTTCCTCTAAGATAACAAAAAAGTTAACTATTTTATAGTTGCATTCGAACTGAAAAAAATGAGGGAAAGAGTGGTTTTTTTTAAAGTAAACATACCAACTCAGATGGACCATATTAATATTAGTCCAATATCATTGGTTTAAGAAAGAATAACTTTTATCGCACCGCCACCAAAGGACACTAAAATGTGTTATACTAGGCTTTGATTTTATGATTCGAAAAAAGATGCAAACTTTTACAAAGAAATAATGGTAGAAGCTCTTGGCAAGTTTAGGAACGTGGAAGAACAACCGTCATAGAGATTGTGCAAGGATAGTTCCAGAAAAAACAACGCAATAGAAACAAAACAGATGCATTCCGGATGAAAACGAAAGTTTATTTCAATTATTCAATCCTTAAATTGCAGAAAATGTCATTTTCTTAATTTGTAAGAAGTTACCAAACACTATAATCACTTTCTCCAATTAGGTCCACGATTGTGTACAGTACAAGTGCATTTTCAATATTAAATTCTATTTATGCATTTTCTGTGGTGCCTATGGTACCACTTTAAAGATAACGAAATAAAAGCGACGATTTCCTAGCAGTTTTAAACGGTACCTACTTTAGAACCGCATTCTTGATTTTTGAAAATCTCGTAATCCATTCAACCGATTTCGACTAAAAAATTTTGAACGAAAACGTTTTAAAAACTAAGAACATTAATTTTCAAAAATATCCACTTAGGGTTAACAAAAAAAAAAAAATAATTTTTTTTTTAAATGGATCAATTAATTTTCTTGATGTAGAGGTATTGTTATAAATTCTTCTTAAATTAAAAAAAAATCCAAATTTTTTTTTTTATATAAAAAATAAAGTGGCCTACTTTGTATAGAGATTAAAAAACAATCATGTGTGCAAATCACACGTGGTAGAAGTGAAACCTTAAAAAATCATTTTTCTTGAAAAAAAAAATTACATCATTAAAAACTACAAATTTTCATTTTTTCTACCATCATTAAATCAATTTTTTTTTATGACAACCTTCACCTTTTATATGAAGCTTCAATCATAATTTTATGATGCCTACGAAAAAAGTAAGAATTTTTTGACAACCATGTCGAAATTTCAAACTGAGACTACAGTACTTCCTACACTGTGGTCTATGGTCATCAGCAACACATCTCCACTGGTGATTTGAGGTATTTTAAAAATCAATTTAAGATTGTTTAACTTGTACAGCACGTATCGTTATGTGTGATATAACAAATGAAAGGTAATATTATCAGCATGCGTATTAAAGTTAAATCAAATTTGTATGTGCTCTAGATCAAAAGATAGAAAAAGAACATTTTTTCACCATTATCTCAGGATTTTGAATATGAAATTAATTAAAAATTGCCGGTGTTGCCGTATTGTTTTTTAAAATTAAAATTAATTTTTTTTTAACAAAACCATTTTTTTTGCTTAAATTTCATAAAACAAATGATAGCAAAAGATTCTCTAGGCAATTTAAGGAAAATATATAAAAGGCAGTAAGGGACAATCTTCCATCGTTTAAGCGATAAATGCAATTTTCTAACATTCTGACCTCAAACACAAAAAAAAATATTTTTAAAACAACGGCAACACCTACGATATTTTAAAATACATTTTTAAAAAGCCAGAAGCTCATTCTTATCTCTTAAATTTAAATCCACTAAATTTAATCAAGACTTTTTGAAAAAATGCTCCTCAAACTTAGAATTAAAAAAAAAAATGTTATTAGAAAAATTTAAAATGACTTTTTTCCAAACTTTTTCTAATAAAATATGAATTTATTTAAAAAAAATTTTTGGCCATAAATATTATCAGTTGAATTTCGAAGCAAAAAAGGTAAAATATATCACACTTTTGAAAAAAAATGAAAAATTACTTCAATTTCAATGGTTTTTTTTATTAAAACTGAATTTTTGCATTGAAATAATTAATTTTCTCAAAGACTGTGGTAAATAGGAACTTTAAATTTTTGCTATTTAACTTTCAACATTAAGGGTTATTAAATGAATAAAAAATAATTTTATTTTTAGATGTTGAACTTTAAAAAAAAAATAAGTTACATTTTTTTTTCAAAACTTTTATTGAAAAAAGTTCTTCGAAAATGAAATACTTTTTAATTTTTTTCATAAACCGTAATAATTGACATTTCCTTTTATAATTTGAAATCATAATAAATGCGGCCAAAAAAATTTGAAAATAAATGCATTTTACATTACGACCAAGTTTAAAAAACGACATGTTAAAATTTTTTCAATAATTTTTTTTTTTTTCAAAAATCTGAGTTCAATTACCATTTTTTCAAAAGCCGTTCGTTCAATTAACTTAATTTTAATTTTACATATATGACTAAGCTTCTAGCTTTTAAAAAATGTATATTTGAATATTGTAGGTGCTGCCGTTGTGTTCAAATATTTTTTTTTGTGTTTGAAGTCAATTAATAAGAAAATTGCATCTATCGCTTAACTATGGAAGATTGTCCCTCACTCACATATATTTTTTTTCCTTGAATTTCCTAGACAATCTTTTGGCATCAATTAATTTATGAAATTTAAGAAAAATTTTTGAAAAAAATTTGTTTTTGTTCACAAAAATCTTCAATTAAATTTAAAAAATCAAAACGGCAACACCGGCAATTTTTAATCTATAGACTTTAAAGTATTTTTAATTACCGACATTTGAAAAAAAAGATCATCAAAATCTAAGCTGTTCGGCCGGGTTCCCTAATATTGCCAATTTTTGAGCTTTAGTTACTCCACTAATAGTTTATTTTATTACCTGTCTACAGTATATTTGATTTTTCCTGTCGCATTTTCGTTTCATCGTGTGTCAAATCACTACGATACTTTAGAAGTTTTCACTTCAGAAAGTTGGTTTCGTTATTAACCCTCTTTAGGCACACATCTTTTTTGCGAATTTAGTGTATATACTTTTTCATGTCGCTAGAACTTTTTTCTGTCTGACTATTTTATAGAGAATCAAATATGAAATTGATGTAGAATTTTCCGAGGAATTCTAATATTGTATTCACAATTACAAAAAAAAGGTATTTTCACCCTTATTAAGACACTTTTTTGTGAACACCTTTTATTTTTGTCCTGCCAAATTCGCACCCGTGTGCCGACAGAGGCCACAATGGGGCAAAATGACGAAAAGCTGGCATTAAATCAACCAGAAGAGCTAGGTACTTGAAATTTGGCACAAATCTTACTGTTACATATATAAGTGCATAGCCAAAATTTCGAACGGCCACGCCCATTTTTAGGGTTGCCACCCATACATTATTTTAAGATTTTTGAAATTTCTCGGAAAATCCTTAATTATTTTATAACTAAATATGTGTTTTATAAAATATAATACAATTGTAATCATAAAAATATAAATACAGTTTAGGGTTGCCACTTTTGAAATTTTGTATATGTTTTTTTATTAATATCATAAATATTTTTGTTAAATTTAATTTTTTTAATATTTCCAATACACAAACATTTTATAAATAAACGAATTGAATAATTTAAATATCTTCATCACTCTCAAAAACTTCATTTTGACTTTCGTTTGACGAGGGACATATTAACAAATCAACTGCCTCCTGAGGCAAATATTGAAGTTTTTTTTTAGGTAACTTTCGCATACTTGTTAACACCGGATCTGATGACAGCAGGAAAAAATTAAATGGGTAATGAAGCAAATGCAATTATTTCACAACCATGGATTAAATATTTATGGACGGTAGGAGGCATACAGTACCACGGATATTTTGAGACAAAGTATTTTGCTGTTTCATGCGAAAATTGCCTGAATTTCGAAGTGTTAACTTCGTGGCCGCATGAAACCACAATCATTATTGTATGTATTCTCTTAATCAAACACAAATCAATTTGAGTAATTTCTGCTGAAATTTCTGCGTTTTCAAAAAATCTTCTGGCCATCATTGGAATTTCCAAACCCAGGCTTTGGTTTATCCACGATTAAGCCCAAACGCTCTCGGAACTTTCTTTGAATTTGTGTTTTTGTTTCGTTTACAATTTTTTTATGTTCTTCTCCCCTTATTTGCCATTTTTTAATTTTCAATTTATATGAGACATGAAGTAGAAATTCGAAAAAGCGAATCCAGCCGTGCAAAACTGATAATCCAAACTGCAAATTTTCAGTCTTAATTGGTCTTTCTATCATTTCTGCTATTGAATTAAAGTCTTTTTGTTTAGCATTGCAAATATAACATTTTTGTGTAGATGAGTTTTCTGTAATGGCATTACACACTTTTCCATCAATCATGGCGAAGATTAAATTGTGTTTGATGGAAATTGTATTTTCGGATTCTCTTACAATACTTGGCTGAAGATCGGCAATTTCTTTATCTACTCTTGTTTTTTCAGCTACGGATACTGCTGAAGATTCTCTTAAAAATTCAATTTTTAAGGGCCTACAATACCTTGTTGAACTAGGACGTGGATTTTGCCATATTATTTTTGAGCCTGAAACTAGGCGAAGTGGAACAAGACAAGTAAGAACAACAGCCGAATCATCCGCGTTCAATCCATGGAAAGCTTGCTTATATGAGCTGTGCCCAGAACTTCCGTCGAAGCCCCATTTAGAGAACAAAGATACGTTTTGCAATTCTTCGATACTCAGTAGATTGATAACGTCTTTCTGGACAGTTATCAAACGATCAACCGTTAAGTTTAGCAAACTTTGTAGATCTGTACTCACAGAAGTCTCCGATAAACTAATATGTTCAGGACTGGGATAGCAGCTTTTTTTACATTCCTGAATGATTTTATAAGATGGAAATACTGAAGGAGCTTTTGATCTTATCATTTCATATTGAAAGCGTGATAAGTTTGCTTCAATAATTAAAGCTAAGGCTTCTTCACCAGTCATTGAAGTAGGTTCATTGGACGCTCTTAAGGCCTTTCTACAGGTTTTGACTTTGCTAGGACTTGCGGTGACTTCGTGAATTAGCTTTGCAGTTCCCGACTGCCCAGATGCTCTCAAACTCATTTCAGTCGCAAATGTAAGTTCAGACAGAGAAGTTGATCTCCTCAACTCCTCAGTTTTTTGGCGTTTTGTTCTATCCGAGCCCTCTTCAAAAGAAACAGACGGACGACCACGTTTAGGTTTTAAAGGACATTTATATGTAAAAAGAATGGGTGTGTTAAGCCAAATTCTGTTGATTTTTAAAAATTTTGACTCTACACGAGTAACTTTTTCCCAGCGCGTTTTGAATTTTGATTTAAAATCGTTAATTTTTTTATTTATATCATTTTCAAAAGTTCCCGAGCACTGTGTCCGCCTCACAACTTCTTCCTTCAAAAATTGAATCTGGCTATTTAAACCTTTGCAGCCTGACGTTTTCATTATATTGAACAGGTCTAGCCTGGTAATTGACAGCGTTTTGGACGTTTTTGGGCCTAAGAAGTGTTAACAATTCAATAATTTTGACCAAAAACGTGTATTTATAGAAAATGACGTCACCAACAAAAAAAATCACTACACACAGGGTAGCAAAAAGTAGCAAGATTTTTTTTAATATTCTAAAAGTAAACAAAACACTGAACAAAATGACATATAACACTTATTGGCGTTTTACGGCGAACACAACTAAACGACTAAGGTTTTCAGGAAAATGTGAAAAAAACACATTATTTTTAGGTATTTTTCATTTTTAACTACGAATTTAAATAACATGAATGCAATTTTTTTATGAAAAAAAAATTATAATAACGCACCTGAGCTTACTGATTCCATTTCAAAAAGATTTAACTTATTTCACGAAATAAATAAAAAACAGTACACAAAATGTTGAAACAATTCAAAATGAAAAAAAGACGTCTAATCTCGACGCAAAACGTGAACTTTCTGCTCATTTGACACGATCGCCTGATTATCACGTGATGCAAATTAATTCTCTCTCTCTCATTTTTAATTCTCTATTATATTTCGAAGAGATATAGATTGGTTATTTAAGACAAAGCTTAACTTCACGATTTGATTAAATGCCAGCTTTTTTGAGTTTTGCCCCATTGTGAGAGGGTTAAAAATTGTATTAGGTTTTATTTTTTTATAAATGCTATACAAAATTTTTAACATTCTACGCCATTTTAACTATAAGAGCAACAAGTGCGATTCAAATTTTGCATATTTTTAAAAGCGTTCTGGCTACAAAATAACGCTAAAAAAAACGAAATTCTAAAATGTAATTTTTTCACAACTATTTTAATATGAATAAAAAAAAATAATAATAAACTTTAAATAAAATAAAATAAAATAAAATAAAATAAAATAAAATAAAATAAAATAAAATAAAATAAACTAAACTAAAATAAAATAAAATAAAATAAAATAAAATAAAATAAAATAAAATAAAATAAAATAAAACAAAATAAAATAAAATAAAATAAAATAAAATAAAATAAAATAAAATAAAATAAAATAAAATAAAATAAAATAAAATAAAATAAAATAAAATAAAATAAAATAAAATAAAATAAAATAAAATAAAATAAAATAAAATAAAATAAAATAAAATAAAATAAAATAAAATAAAATAAAATAAAATAAAATAAAATAAAATAAAATAAAATAAAATAAAATAAAATAAAATAAAATAAAATAAAATAAAATAAAATAAAATAAAATAAAATAAAATAAAATAAAATAAAATAAAATAAAATAAAATAAAATAAAATAAAATAAAATAAAATAAAATAAAATAAAATAAAATAAAATAAAATAAAATAAAATAAAATAAAATAAAATAAAATAAAATAAAATAAAATAAAATAAAATAAAATAAAATAAAATAAAATAAAATAAAATAAAATAAAATAAAATAAAATAAAATAAAATAAAATAAAATAAAATAAAATAAAATAAAATAAAATAAAATAAAATAAAATAAAATAAAATAAAATAAAATAAAATAAAATAAAATAAAATAAAATAAAATAAAATAAAATAAAATAAAATAAAATAAAATAAAATAAAATAAAATAAAATAAAATAAAATAAAATAAAATAAGATAAAATAAAATAAAATAAAATAAAATAAAATAAAATAAAATAAAATAAAATAAAATAAAATAAAATAAAATAAAATAAAATAAAATAAAATAAAATAAAATAAAATAAAATAAAATAAAATAAAATAAAATAAGATAAATTAAAATAAAATAAAATAAAATAAAATAAAATAAAATAAAATAAAATAAAATAAAATAAAATAAAATAAAATAAAATAAAATAAAATAAAATAAAGTAAAATAAAATAAAATAAAATAAAATAAAATAAAATAAAATAAAATAAAATAAAATAAAATAAAATAAAAATATGTAAAAACATTCTCATAGGACCTATAATATCAAGTTTTACTCATTAAACAAAGTCTTATTCAATAACCTTGTATTTTGGACATTGCAAAAATATTACTTTGCTAATTTTTCTTCCGCTAGCTTTAGTGTTATTTAAACGGAATTTTGAGTAACAAAAAAACTTTTGCAGTGCAAAATTTTGCAGCTAATATATTTGAAAGGATGTAAGCTAAACTTTATTTTTATTTAATCTGAAAAGATTAAATAAATTTGGGGTACACCCGAAAATCGTTTTATAAAATTTTCCATGAGAACAATTTTAAATCTTTACAAAAAGTTGAAAATTATAAAATGCGTCTTTTTATTAAACGCAAATTCTTTTCAAGTAAAGATAAATTCTTAAATTATATAAAGTAATTCCAAAGGCAAGATATCCCCCCCTGATTGGGCTCACTAGAGTTTTTATTGTAGGCCTAAAGTTTTGTGTATTCGAAGTTTGTTTTATATTAAGTATTCTCAAGTTTTTTTTTATCTCTTTCTTCCAAGCCTATTCTATTAACCTCAGCTGCACTGCAAATAAAAACTTTTTAAAAAAGTGGTCTGGTATCATATCAGACTTGAGGCTACATCCAAGAAGAGGTAACATGATCTTTAGACCTCAACTAGAATATAAACCAAACAAATATTCGTTTGTTGCTTTCCATTCGCATTTAAATTAATGAAACCAAAAACATTTTAATCATGCACAGCAGCTCTATCATCATCAGCATCAACATCAGGGGGATCAAATGTAGCTATATGAAGATGCCACAGCCCGCTGCGAGATGAGCGAAGCCATCATAAATGTCCCGAGGTGGAAATGATGCCTCTCTGCCTTGCCTTGTCGTTGCGTGATGCACCGAACCCCAACAAGAGAGTGCGATGATTCCTGATGATTCGTTTGTTTTGTTTCGAGAATTTATTGTCCGACCATTAATTATCCACCAACGGCTGGACGCGGATGGATGCCTCTTGGACAGCGGCAGCCCGAATCAGCACTTGGGAATCCAGACTCAGTCTGAGAAACTCTACACACACCACAAGTCCTCGCGTATCATTACGATTTGATGGATTTTGTTAATTTTGTTATGATAGGTCGTTTGGACAGATTCAAATTTGTTTTCTGTAACGAATCAATTTCGGCTCGACTGGGTTTGGGACTGGGACTATGGGGCCCTGCATTTTCGGAGGAGCATCATGTGGTGAGTGAAAATTAGCTGCAGCTTCACTTGGAGGCGTCCGTTTATGCCGAACCTGACAAGTAATTATTTCTATCGGTATTAGCTTAGTGGCCGCCACTGCGGGCCCAATGGGTCAGCTGCGCGAGATTCTTCAAGATGGATTCCTGTTTTTAGGCTCTGTTGGCCATGTAATGCAGGTATTCGGTTATGTCTGGGCCAAGTTGTGTGTGTTTAGGATGTGGTAATTGCCTTAACGACTTTTACTCTTCGGAATATCGCCTCGGGGTGATGAGGTGCCAGTGCGTTGACTCGCGCTTATGATGGACTTAGCGTAGCCAGCATGGCTGCTTAATTTTATCAAATGACGCCATCAATCATAATGCAACGATTCATTTGCATTTAAATTGCTTGCTAATGTCAAGGTATCTAAGGAATATCATCTGTCTCACGAGGTTGAAGATAAGTTGTTTGAATATGTCGGAAGGAAGGTGTGTACTTGCTTGCTTGTGGAGGGACGATAAGTATGCAGAATTTATAAACATATTCATGATGATAAGTTAATTTAAAGACTGTTTTGCGAATTCAGCTGAAGTGTTTACAAAACAAATAAGCGTTTATTAGCTTGATAAGCTTGTTTTTCATACAAACAAATTTAATTGAATTTTGAATAACAGTCAAGGATGTGGTGTTGTTTATGATAAAACATAAAACATAAAACATAAAACATAAAACATAAAACATAAAACATAAAACATAAAACATAAAACATAAAACATAAAACATAAAACATAAAACATAAAACATAAAACATAAAACATAAAACATAAAACATAAAACATAAAACATAAAACATAAAACATAAAACATAAAACATAAAACATAAAACATAAAACATAAAACATAAAACATAAAACATAAAACATAAAACATAAAACATAAAACATAAAACATAAAACATAAAACATAAAACATAAAACATAAAACATAAAACATAAAACATAAAACATAAAACATAAAACATAAAACTTATCATAATTTGACAAATGAGGTATCGCTAGAAGCGTCTGGTTTGTCCGCTGGTTATAGGCTATATAGTTTTAAAAAAGATTTGATCACGTAAAAAGTTGTATTAAACTATGCCTCAGTCACTTTACGATCAAATTAAACACACAAATGTAAATGCTCTACGATCTCTGTCTTATGGAAGTAATTAAAAAAAACTTATCAAATCGGTTATAAAATCTCATGGCCATAATGTTCGGCTTTTAATCAACACCATCACAACACCAACAACACCACAGTCTTAAGCTTCTTACAAAATCAATAAAAAACTCTATAAACCCATACAAATCCCATCAGAAATACCAGATAGTCATGGGGTATTAATGACTATTAAACGTTGCAGCTTTTTGTCGATTTCAACGAAAATAAAAATTAAAGAAAAGTATAAATTAATGAGCGATATCTTATAACGACACAAAATTAAAGACTCGATTCCAGCTTAAGTGGAACCCCACCGGATATGGTGATCTTAACTCTCTTTAATTTCAATGTTCCAATGTCGTGTTGTGGCACAACGAAACCCCTAATGAAGTTGTTAAAATGCAATAAAAACAGTATCCGCCCATGAAATGTTGATCCAACGATAAATAGTCACCCATATCTTTAAGAAAACTGCATTAAACGGCAAAACAATTTAATCCTTGTTAGAGCTTAAGTTGATTCAGCTGAACAAACAGGATCTTTTCGTTACAAGAAGAACATCATGAAGGGTAATTATTTTAGTTGTTCTCTCTTTCTTCTTTATCACTTAAATTATGTTTGTAGAAGGAAAGGAAAAACACTTGATGTATCACCTTTGTAATGAAAGCCTTGATAATAGCTTTGAGTCATGCGGGACAAATTCACATTTTTGCATGTATAAAATGATATCAGATCCGCAAGTCGCTGGCGATTGTAACACTTTTTTATGATCCATAAAACCAAAATCACACCAGCAGCAGTTAGTTGTTGTTCAGTAATTCGTAAAGAAAACAAAATAAATCAATAAATTGGCCATGAATCTGGAATTAAACCTCAAGACTGGAAATCCCATATAAAATCCAATCCAAAGAAGAATAAACAAAGACTTGGACTCGCGCGCCCTTGAAAAGGATATGACTGGTCATCACGTTTCTGGAACTCTCTGCCAAGCAAACTCACACCTCAAGACTCTTTGACTTGTTGACAGACGGTGATAAGTTGTTGGTAGGTGTACTATAGGCTTATAGGCAAGGCACCTCTGCAAGTAAAGTGCTATTATCGATGTACGCGGGTACAATTATTATTATCATTGTTTTTCGTTATTCCATTGTTGTCGCGGGTATATTGTGGGTAATCGGGAACATACATAAAACCTTGCTGATGGCTAAGAGTCTTATCAAATCATCAGATCGCTAATAATTTCAACGAATTCACGAGAATAATCACTCTGAGTGGTCATATCAGATCGAACATGTCTCGAATATTTATGCTTATGGATTTTTTAGATTTGAAAATGCAGGCAAAGGGTTTTGCTGATTATTTTTATTGTTTTTAAATGCATTTTTGCAGCAGAAAAGAGAAAATTTGTAAGATTCATCAAAAGCTCATGAATGTGGAAAAAGACAAGCAAAAATTGAAGCTATTAGAATGAGAAAAGGTTTATCGAAATTATTTGGTATTTAAGCAGCTGAAAATGCACGACTGGGTCGCACGAACTTACTCTTAGAGTTAAAGTTGCTTAAATTTTTAAGACTTTTTATGTAGAAATTTGAAAAAAAAAAAATAAAATTCGTTTTTTAAAAAAATAAAATAAAATCTGAAATCAAATTGCCCTCCAAAACAAGTATGCAGTTTTAATTGATATATTAACATGCATTTTTAGAAAAAATATTTTCAAAATCATTAGAACCGTTTTTTAAAGAACTAATTTTTTATAAATAATTTCTTGGAAAAAAAGTTTTAAAATAAAATTGGTATGCCATTTTGTAGAAATCACAAATCAACATCTAAAAACAAAATTTCAAAAAAATTCAATGTCAAGTTTTCAAAAAATTTGATTATTCAAAATTTTTAAAAAATCCAAAAATTATGTTTTTGGAAATTTTATTTTTGGCTTATATTTAAATTATATAAATGCTTCTTCACAAAAAGTTTCGTTGAAATCGAATAAGCAGTTTCGGACATAATCGGATTTAAAAAAAAACGGTTTTATGGCAGGTACCGGTAATAATGATTTAAAAAAAATTTTTTTCATTGAAAGATAGACCTTAGCTTACAAAAAAATTAATTCCAAAAAACCCTCTGGAGAGTCGTCAAATAATGCTAAATACCAAGTTTGACATTAATCGGTCCATCTATTTAGGCTGTAGCTCCTTATATAGACAGACTGACATACTGACAGAAAGACAGACAGAAAGACGCACTTCCGGGACCCACTTTTTTGGCATTGTCTACCATCGTAATGTCATGGAAAAATGTTATCTCAACTTTTTTTTTTTGTACGAATGCATAACTTGATATATAGTAGGTACCTAAATCGCAAGTAAAATATAAATAAATAAATAAAAAAGGAATATAAATTCGTTTTTCAAAGGATAAAACGACATCTTAAATTAAATTCAACTCAAAAGCAATTATAAAATTTCATTTCTTTTAGAAAAATATTTTCAAATCGTTAATCGTTTTTGTATAGGTAGATAATTTTTTGAAAAAAAAAAAAACATTCAAATAGAATTGGTATGTCATTTTGTATTAAACCAAGATTTCAAAAATATTCAATGTCCTGTTCAAAGAAAAATATTTTTTTTTTTAAATTCAAAAATAACTTTTTTTTCAAAATTTTATTTTAAATTTATGTTAAAATATAGTTTGTGAAAAAAGATTGTTAATAAAGATTTTCGAAAAAAAGTCGAGTTACTTCCCTGATCCCTGCCTAACAATTTTGCTTTTATAAATCCTTATAGGAGCTACAGTTCCATCTAAAATGCCTTATAGAAGTAAAATAGTTAGTCGCATTAGCCCATAAAATAAGAGATAAAAATTGTTGTCAAATGAAAAAAAGATATTGAAAATATAAAAATATGGCAACCCTTTTTTAATAACAAAATATTGGACAACAAATCTTTTTCGAAAGAAAAAGAGTAAGTTTTTAGGCACTTAAGGGCTAAACTATACACTAAACTTTAGCTGACACTTTCCTTCATATGAAAAATGTCGGTTGCCATCTCTAAAATAAAAACAAGGCTAAAAACACTAGGTCCCTTTTTTTGACGGGATAATAAAAATCTCATTAATTGTAACTAATTAAATGCTAATTTGTTGTGCAAACCAACCATTTGTAGCTCATTGCTCATACATAGCTCTCATGGTTTTTAAGTTGTTGAATTTTATGCCAAAAAAGTCTGAGGTTAGCGGACAAAATCTAAAATGATTAAAAACAATATGTTTGACTAACCTCAAAATTTGATGCTTTTTTAAATGCTTTTCAATTAGACCAACATGGTATTTTTAGCCTCAATAGTTTTTTTGATATTCAAAATTCTGCTAAAATAAGATTTAAGTTAGCGGACGAAAATAGGAAAATTATTATTGTTTTGCCCAAAATTGTTACTATAATTAAATGCTAATTTGTTGTGCAAAAATTAACAAATTTTGTAGCACCACCCAGTCATTTTTATTTGAACTTAAGGTTTCAAAAGTGCACTTCCGGTTTGAACAGGCCAGTGGAGATATTTAAAAAAAAATAACTTTTTATTTTTTTTTGTTAGTAATTGAAGTTCCAACACGAAATAGAAAGAAAGGTAGGCCTAAAAACTCCTGGTACAAGCAAATGCAAAACCACCAGCATTCAGTTGGCCTTAGAAATGGAACAATACAAAACCGGGAGGCTTGCCGCCGATTTCTGAGGTCAACCCGGCGAACCCCACAGGCTCATTAAAAGTACAAAAAAACTGTCTTTTCGATTTTATTTGGCAGTTTTGACACATTTTTCGAAAATTTGTTTTTTTGAAAATCTTGACTTCATTTTGAAAAGTGAAAAAAGTTGTATGGCGGTCGAGAAAACGCGAGACATGTAAATAGCTAATCTCAATGACAACACTCCACAATACATTAATTAATTAATTTCAGACCGGAAAAATGCGGAAAAATTAACTTTACCTCTAATTGAAAAACAAAGATATTTTTTTTTGCACTTCCTAGCCTTCTTACAGAATTTTTTTTTTTTTAATAGTTGCAATGGTAATTAATAAATAAAAATTATAATACTTTACCTCCAAATGTAGATTAACAATTAAAAAAAACAATTACAACAAAAAAACTACCACAGCGTTTTTAATCGTCAACCAAACTCAAGCGAAAAATAGAATACTTTGTATTATCTCCATCCAACTGTTGACAAGAACCAACTTTCAAGCCTAGCTTACGCTAATCCGAGATGAAAACCAAAAAACCAAACATGAATTACAGTTACCCATTGTATTGAGAAGCTCAACTCATGATTTAAAATCATGTGGCTAAACTTTTTTTTTCTATTTTGTCCAGTCAGATTGGCGAATTACCACACTGTGCAGCGCCGAGAAAAAGGAAGAAGAAGAAGTAATTGAAGTTGCAATTTTTGATGCAAACTCTAATTATGTAGCTCCAACACTTTTAAAAATATTCAAGGTTTTGTTTAAAAAATATATGTCAAGTCAAAATCATGGAGGTGGTAAATTTCGATGACCGAATTTTTAAAAAATCAACTTTGTCTTATGATAAAAATTTCATGCTCAAATGTTCGCTTTAGCCATAATTTGTCGGTTCATGAACGGACCATAATTCGAAAGGATACTAAGTAAAAAAGACTACATTATTTATTCAGATTCTAAGAGCGTTCCCGGAAATGACGTTCCCGGAAATGACGTTTTGACCTTAATTTCTTTTTATTTCTTATGTCACAAAGTAAAACGAAATATTTTTGAGATTATATTGTAGTGGCCTCGATTTTTGATCATAATATCACAAAAAAAAAATAAATAAAATTTCAATCTAACTATACCACAAAACAAGTGTTCCCGGTATGACGGTTAATTGATGTACGCTACTTAAAAACGAAACTAAAACTAGCTTCTTACATGATAAATCTATATAAATTAAACTTTAAAAACTGCTTGCAGCACAGATGATTAAAATATTGATACATTAAGAAATGTTGGTTTTATGCGTCATTTTTCTTGGGACAACTTTTATTAATGTATACAAAATAACAAAACTTAATTTTTTGGTAAGAGATGTACCAATTTATAAAAAGGATTGTGTATACCTATATGTAGTATTTATTAAAGAAATACTTAAAAATAATTGACTTTAATGTGTTTTTAAGTCATTTGAATATCAGTTTTTGAGTTATGGACATGTCCGGGAACGCTGTTTTTGGGTATATCAGATGCAATAAAAAAGAAATTTAAACTTTTCTAACCTAACTTTTCTAAACTTTCTAACTTCTAACTTTTCTAAATGAGAAATAAAACTTTAAATAAATGTTATTTTGATTTGAAAAAATGCCTGGACATCAAATTTTCCACCTTCATGATTTTGACCCATATATCATAGCTACTTACAAACATTGTAAGTAAAAATTGTGTACAAACAGCATTCAATCTGTTTTTCCGTTGTTTTTTTGACGTGATAACGTCTTATAAATCGATGAACCATGGCAGCCACCACAAAAAAGTGACGCCATTTTCTCCCGTTCCACTCTCGCACTTTTGCAGTGCGGCCAAAAATTTCAATTAAAAATTAAAAATAAACTATTAGAGATACAAAAATCTCCTATAGCTTATTTGAAAGATAATAACCTAAAGCTTAATCCAAATGAAGGATATTTAAAAATTCCGTCATTTAATAGGGTAAACAGGGGTAAAACGGATAGATGAAATTTGCGCTAAAATCTAAACGCGTGGTTGTAGAGAGTTGATTCTTTTTGCTATAGATAGAGGAGACTGATTTATGGATAACTGCATTTAAAAAAAATTCTAAAAAAAGCTGGAACTCCGCTATAACGTTTTGTTTGAACGTTGATCAGGTGTTGTGGGTATGACAAAATGTTGATTATGGGTAGGGGAAATTTTTTTTGACAATTCTAAAGATGCCAGGTGAAAGATGAAGGAAAAAAAATTAGAGGTCTAATACGGATTTTTTTTCAACACTCTTCGTTTCGAAATATGAATTTTTGAAATATACCTACTTTTTTAGGGGTATTTTTGGGTAGTTTTTGATTTTTAGCTTTATTTTGGAGCGATCAAAAAATCTCAAGTTATATAGGACATGTAGGGCTGATCAATGCACATACATATGCAATAAATTGGAATCGTTAAAAGAGTTTTTACTGAATACAGAGAAAAATAAATTTTTAAAATCAGGTTTTTTGGCCGTTTTTAACCCATTTTCACCGTTTTTTATTTTTATCTTTTTTTCTTTAATAGATAGAGGAATATTATATATGTAGTAATGATAGACCATGACGAAGACTATATGTGTGCGAAATTTCAATCATTTTCGTAAACACAATTTTTAGATAACGGTAAAATAAAATTTTAGAAGTCAACAGGTTATAACTTTTTACCAAGAGCAGATAGAAATTTGATTAAACATTTATGAGCATTCTGATACAATTACCTTTCAATTGGTATATCACACATAACGCTAGACTAACTACAAGCCACACAATGTTAAATCAAGAAACTTGCGAAAAACCTCAAACCACCAGTGGAGATCTGTTGCCCCCCGAACAGCCACCAGTGTGGGAAGTACCGTAATCTCAGTCTGGAAATTCCACATGGTTGACTTTAAAAAATTCTAACTTCTCTTGTAGGCATCTTTGAAATGAGATTGGTACGTCATTTAAAAGGTGAAACAATAAGCTTTCACGTGGTATAAAATTTTGTATAGGGTTTTAGGGAAAAAATTCATTTAATAGCATGAGAACATAAAAATAAATGTTTTTTTTTTTGCTTTTTTTGATGAAATTTCATCGAGTTTAAAAAATTCTAGCTCTCTTTGTAGATGTCTAATAGGCATGATCTATATATTTATTTTGAGCTGAAGCAATAGGCTTTCAGGTGTTATAAAATTTATTATAGGTTGTGGTATCAAAAAAATGAGTTTTTGTGTGAAGTGATTTTTTCACTTTTTTCATAAGAAATTATTGTTTTCAATAAATTATTTTAATACTTTTTGCTCATTGTAAAAATTTAAAAATGGTTTTATTATTTAGAAGAAATATTTGTCTTTTTAATGGTATAATTTTTTTTGTGAGCTTTTAAAATAAAAAAATTAATATAATGAGAAAAGAAAAAAGGTATTTTTTTTAGCTTTTTCTTGTAAATTATGATTGTTTGAAATAAATAAACGCTTCAAATGGCTCATTTTAAAAGCACACAACCTGTTTTCCTACAACGTTATCACGTAAAATCATCGTCCGTTAACCAGCTTTACAGACAACCTCTTTTTTTTTAGAACAGAACAGCTAACGAGTGTCATTTTTTAAAAAGCAGTTTCAGCCTTAAATTTTTGAAATTATGGCATAGGTATACGATACCCAACTCGTATGAAAGATGGCCAACGGCATGAAAAGGTTTTGTTTTTAAACAGGAAGTATCCTGATGTTTTATTATACTGATCAGGGCCCTATAGCACCAACCACTTTGCACTTTGCATTTTGCAACTTTGCAAAACAATACTTTTTTGCAAAGTAAAAGTGCAAAGCGTTGCACCAAAAATTAAAAGTTCCCCACTTTGCACTTTGCAATTTTTGATTTTTTTTTGCAAAGCAAAAAGTGAGGGCGTTGCACCAACTTAAAATGGAACTTTGCGTAATTTGAAAATTTGCAAAGTAAAGCAATAGGTAAATAGTTTCAACTTCTTTTCGTTGTTAAAAAAGGTTGAAATCTCCCTTTTTTACTTAAACAACGATATCTTTTGAAATTTTGTAATTTGTTTAAAGAAGAAAATAATAGAATTTTTAATATCAATATACATATATCATTATTTTAACTTTAAATTGCAATCATTCTTTGAATGACGGATAATTTTTAATAAGGTGGTTGGCAATTCTAGAGGAGGCTATTTGGCCATTACTATACTCTTCATCTTTAAAAAGTCGTTCAAAGCGATTATTTTAAATTATCATTTAATATACCCGAACTTTACAAGAGAAAGAAATTGGAATTTGGTGCAACAGAATTTGCAAAGTTAAACTGCAAATTTGCAAAATGCAAAGTTCAAAGTGGTTGGTGCAATAGGGCCCAGGTCATGTATCTCTTTGTTCGACACTTAATGTCTCCGATACAGATGTGTAATTTAAAGTTAAGAAACCATGTAAACCAAACTTCATAAAGTTGTAATTTAACGACACTTACAAAAACTGTGTACGCATATGAGAATGTTTCAGCACCTCTATTAGCACTTTATGCAATGCCACTTCTACAGCTACTTGTAAATTCATGCATTTATTAATTTGCCGCATATAAACATAAAAAAGCAGGGTGCGTCCCATTGAATCAGATGAATATTTCAAAAGAAAAGAGTATCTTATAGATATTACTTTGATCGCTTAGGACCACTTAAAATTTAACGATCAACTGTAACGCGAGCCAAACGAAAATTGGGACTTTGCATGGATGTGTCCACATTTCGGTGGCTCACTTACAATATTCTCGTATATATTGGCGATTATAATCAATCGTCTGGCCGTAAATTTTAATGAGTCTGCAAATTAAATGCAATTATGTGCAACGCAACCCCCTTTTTGCATTAAAATTATACTCTCTCATTTTCTCTCTCGGCTCTGCTCTGACATCATGAATCTAAGAAAGCGGCCTCTGATCGACAGCCAGCAGAAAAAAAAACTACCAAGGCAAAAACACTTAATTGCACCATTTAACCTGTCTTATTGATCATAATAACTCCATAATGGCTGAGCAATGTTCCACCGAAAACGATCGGATCGGTCGGTCTCTCTCGTCCCGGAGACTCTTGAGAAAGCCTCAAAACTTATAAAACCGTATCCGTTGTTGTGGAGGATGCATATTGCATGCGGAATATCTCATGGTTTCATGTGGATGGATGTGATGTGGTTGGATGCTTTGTGCGCCTACTTTGGCCTGGAATCGAGTCGGAGAGTTGATTTTGAGTTCGAGTTGGAGATGTGGCCTCTGGCTGTTTTGACAACGCATACATTTCGCTATATTACGGTCATTATAGTTCATTTAGTGATCATCGTGAATGCGAGAAGTCCGGGTTGAGTTTTTTTTTTCTTTTTAATATTATTTTGGAGCCTAAAACTCTTTTTTGCT
This sequence comes from Episyrphus balteatus, assembly GCF_945859705.1. Lineage (NCBI taxonomy): Eukaryota > Metazoa > Arthropoda > Insecta > Diptera > Syrphidae > Episyrphus > Episyrphus balteatus. The sequence goes on along the minus strand of NC_079136.1, from coordinate 4,024,137 downwards.
TATTTAAATTTTTTTTATTGCTGGGTTTTTTTTATGGCGGGAAATTATTGTTGAGTTCACGAATTAGCATTTATGAAGCAACGATTAGTGGAGATGGAGAGATCGTAAATATCGAGGATAACTAGGTGCGCAAATTTAATATTGCAAAAAAAAAATCTTAAATTAGTTGATGCTTTATTGTAGTAGTTTAGTTTATGTTTTCAACGATTTAGCGGACGAGATCTTTACGAAACGATTTTACAAAAAAAAAAAAAAAAAATGGACTTCCTGGTGGATTTATTTAATTTTACTTAAAAGGTCACTTTATGTCAATATAAAAACAAAAAATACAATCTCAGAAACACTGTGTTACAAAATAAAAACCATGTCAATTACTTTGGAAATGACCTAACAGAGGTTGTAGTTATTACTGAGTACATCATATTTATCGACAAAAAACGGTTTTTCAATGTTTTCAGATTTCAACGATTTTTTACTCAGACATTTTTCGGTCAATTTCAGATTTTTACAGTTCTAAACAGAGGAGTACTTGTTCTTTTTGAAAATATTTTTTTATTATGCTCAAGCACCTAATTGGGTGTAGATTTTATGGGCTGAACTTCAAAGTACAACATTTTTTCACAGTCTTTTAGAGTTTGGAGACCGTTTTAAGCTACATTTTGTGTTTTGGAATTTTTTTTTATAAACAGTTTTATTGTTCTATTAATGCTGAATGAAGAAAGCTTTTACTCATTAAAAACAGTTAGAATTTCGAAATATTTGAAGGGTCCAGGGGAAAAACAGCACAAGTCCATTCCAACTCATTCCGAGAAAAACGCATTTTAAAATTTTATTCTTCATACAATTTAGTACTTAAGGGACTTCAGTTATTTATTTTCTTAGTAAGGCTTAAATTTGTTTTCTAAAAGTAAGGATACCATCAAACAGTGCTTAGTAAATACTACAAGACCTCATCATTAGTTCATTTTGACAAAAAGTGGACATGTGCCGTTTTTCCCCTGAATGCTTCATTTATTAAAAACTCAAAAATGTGTTTATTAAAAAACTTTTTGTAGAATTTTCGTCATCTATTGACCAGAGTCGATAATTTTTGAAACCAAAGAAAATCCTAGTAGAATGAAATCCATTGGAAAAGGAGATGAGTATTATAAAAATGAAAGGCAAAATAAATATATAAAATATAATAAATTACGGGTGAGCAGGAAGTGGGTAGGTTGAGTTTTTAATGGTAAAAAATGGTACATCTCGATTTCCTGCAAAACTACAAGTCCTATGGAAAAAAGTTGTATGGCAAAGTTGTATAGGCAATAAAAAGATCTATAACATTTGTAATAACAATTTTTTCACATAATCTCAAAATTTATGTGAAAAATTGAAATATACGAGTTTTTAGTATTTTATTTTTATCTTAAAAAAAAAAAAAATTTGTCCCAAATTTTGTGAAAACTAACCTTATTTTGTCCCAAATACACTGTAATTTATTTGATATAAAATATTTATATTTTCACCTTATTTTGACTTAATATAAAAAAAAACACCCTAATTTTCAATCAAAAATTCACGTGTCAAAATATCAGTTTTTTTTTTTCAAAAAGTCGGTGGTCATTTAAAATGACCACGTCTACTTTCTGATGGTGTAAGCAAAATTTTACATTCATATACTACAGCACATGTTCTCAAAAAATGCAAAAAATAATGAAAAAATTGTGTGTTGTTTTATCATTGTTTACAATTTTGGACAATTAAAATCTACACTTTAACTACTCAAAAATCGTAAGATTTTATGTTTCATTGATAAATCTTACGGTTTTTCTAAACCCTACTGTTTTTGATATAGAAACGAAAAATTCAATTTTGTGACCTTTGATCCACTATAACGGGTCTAGTGGACGGAGGAAATTTCTGGACTTTAAAAAATTGTAAAGAACCTCAATACCAACATATATCAAAAACCAGCCTGTTACAAGTTTTGTTTCTAAAAAAATCTATTCTTGTAGGGGTAGGCCTCTGACATTACGATCTTCGAGAATGTGAAAAAAAGTAGTGCGAACAATTTGCATGGTTTTGGTTCAAATGCATAAAAAAGCGAACCTTTGAAATAAAATTTTTAAGCGTTACGAGTGTTAATGATACTTGTTATAGAACCGTATTCAAAAATTCGGACATTATCGTTACCGACTCAACCGATTTTTATTTATAACACTAGTTAACAAAATTAAATTTTTTTTTTGTTGCCGAAACAAAAATTAACTTTTCTGAAGGTTTTTGGTATACTGAACTCGAATCCAAAGTCAAAAAAAATTAATTAGCTTCCGTTTTTTGAAATATTACCGTTAGAAAATGCAGTACTTTAGACCTTATTTTTTATATAAAGAAAATTTTTTGAGCATATTTAGTAACGGTTTTTAACCTTTTTAAATCTGTTTAAATCACTTCGATATCTTTTTTACTGCCCGAGATATCCTCAGTTGTTTGGTAATTTTATAAATTTTATAACGCCATTATCTCCTTTATGATATACATATGTATGAAGCCATACCCACTTACTTCATTTTAAGATATCTCGGGCAATACAAAAGATATTGAAAAGATTTAAACATGTATCAAAAGATGGAAAACAGTTCTTCTAGAAACCGTTAATAGATATGCTCAACAAACAATTTTCCTTATAAAACAGAATAAGGTCCGAAGAACTCAAAAAAACGTTTTTTTTTTTTTTTGCATTTTCTAACGGTAATATCTCAAAAACGGGAGCTGAATAGTTGTTTCTGAGTTTGGATTCCAGTTCAGCACACTGAAAACCTTCAGAAAAGTATATTTTTGTTTCGCCAACAAAACCCTTGTAAACCAGTGTAATTTTTCATAATCCTTATAACTTGAACCATAGTTATTGCATTTTGAAAAATGTATTTTTCAAAAAAAAAATATTTGTCTTTATCTAGAAATTAGTTTTTCAGTATAGTCAAATTATACAAACACTCAAAGGTAAATGCCGACGCAACTGGTGCACTCGAAACTAAGGGTGCCCCTTGACAAGACTTTATTGGGGTCCTTTTTTTTTTATAAAGATAACACAGCCACACAAAAAAATATAAAAGTTCTGACCTGGGGTTGCGACTAGGTTTTTCATATAGTTTTTGGGTTGCTTATAAAGAATCCGAAGTCCGTTTTGCCCCATCACGTCAGGTTTTCGAGATAACCTCAAAAAATGTCACGAAAACAAAAATTTTGTTTCTCTGATCTGGATGTGCGAATATGTTAATCATATAGTTTTTGGATCTCTGAATCCAGATTCAGAGTCAATTTTGCCCTATCACGTCAGGTTTCTGAGATATTCTCAAAAAAATGTCAAAGCCAAAAAAACAAAAGTTCTTATCTGGAGTTGCGACTAGGTTTTTCATATATTTTTTAGGTCGCTTAAACCGAATCCGAAGTTTATTTTGCCTTTTTTGAGGATATCTCAAAACCTGACGTGATACGGCAAAATTAACTTCGAATCTGGATTCAGAGATCCAAAAACTATATGATTAACATATTCGCACATCCAGATCAGAGAAACAAAATTTTTGTTTTCGTGACATTTTTTTTTGTCACATTTTTTTAGGTTATCTCGAAAACCTGACGTGATGGGGAAAAACGGACTTCGGATTCAGTTTCAGCGACTCAAAAACTATATGAAAAACATAGTCGCAACCCCAGGTTAGGACTTTTATTTTTTTTTTTGTGTGGCTGTGTAATGTATGTAGTTCGTTTTTAAGTTCTGTATTTCTTTTTTTTTTATTTTCAGCATTAAAAAAAATTAAGTAGTACAAAAAATGTTTTCAGAAGTTCCTGTTTCGATCTTTTTGAAATGAGCTGTTTTATTCCCCGAGTTTTTAAGCTATTCTTTTCGGGACTAAAGGTTGTTGATTTTAGTATTATTCAGCAGTATTTGATATTTTTGAACCTTAAATCTATTTTGCTTATGAAGTAATGCTCTAAGTCATTGGTGAAGTAACTACCTGCTTTTAAAGTTATCTTTGTTTGATGTGAAAAACTTTAATAACGAATTGGGAAAAAAATTATAAAAGTTATTTATTCACTTTTGTATTTAAAGTTCGACTGCAACGTTTATAAATCAAAGGGAATGATGAATAAAACAAGAAGAAAAAACAAAATAACAACAAATCCCACCAAAAATCGCGCTGCCAATTTGCGCCATCAGAATTTTTTGTTGTCTTTTTTCTTTCTAACTTTAACGCCAGACATTTGGGCGTTTCATGGTTGTAAATTCATTTGCTAAATGACGGGCTCATAAAATTTCCACAGTTGCCAACCCACAGAATCCTTAAAAAGGCCAATTCCCATTGCGAAACTATCTGAAAATGAGCCTTCCTCCATCATTCATATAGGTACCCTTCGCGACTGCGTCCTCGTGCGGATGCGGATTATAATTTCGCCCCCCAAAACAAAAAAGAGGAGGCGTATTCTGTATGCTCTGTGTTTTGTTCACCACCAAAGCACCTTTAATTCCTTTTGCCACAAAACGACCCATCCGAGCCACTTTAAAAGCCAGCAGCAGAATAATTCATTCAGCGATTTATTAATGGAGTAAAATTGGTCAGCAAAAATGGTTATGGCAATGAGAAGAATCATCGAAGAGGACGACTCAAGCCAACAACGAATCCATTTCGTGACTTAAACTTTTGTTAATTCTCGATCGAGGCAGCATGCCTTAAAGGTTCCTTCTTTTTTAGAGCTCCAGAGTCCTTTAAAAAAATCAAAAACAGTGAGCACACTATACACCGAGCACATTCAACACCCCCGGGGCATACATGAATCGGCCCAAAACAGAGCTTCCCATCCCCATGATGCCCATCATCATTCCCCAAATCCGCTCCGAAAATGAGGGGGAAGTCTTAAATAATAATTCCATTCGTATGTCCATCCATCTATCCGTCTGCATTTCGTCCTGCACTCTTGGCAGAATTTGTTTTTAATTTTCAACACATTCGCTAATTTGATTTTTAGCCAAACGGCTTTCGGTCCGGATTTTTTGTGTCTCTGTTTTTGCATTTTCCTCTCTCTTTAACCCCGCATCCAGCTTTATATCATATCGGCTCAGTTGGAGGAAGAATTGTGCGAGAGGATTAGACACTGCTGAACAAACTGGCAACTGGCAAACTACTAGCACAAACTGATGGCAGGCAGGGCCACCACCTTTTCGATGGATGCATCTGGTTGTAACTGCAAACAGAAAGGAATTAACTCTGAGAATGGTAAAGCGGTGTGCGGAATAATTTATGATTGCTGCCAAGCAAATCGCTGGCTGCGTGTTGGCCAGCCTTTACAAATCGATTTGGAGTCCAGGTCTGGCATCCTGGCACTGACCAAGTCCACTCTGGCTGGCCAAAATGCCAGAGCGAGACAAGGCGAAATGGCCGGAAACATAACAAATCATAAATAAGAGTCTCGTTTAGGAACGCGATGATTCCCTGCAATTCCTTTTTCATCGTTTTTTTTTTTTTGTTTAATTTTTTTATCGTTCATCTCTAGCTGTGGCATGGATTCATAATTGTTTTTCGTATTCGGGATCGCAGAAACGATTAAGGACGTTTAATGGATTCGACGCGTTATGAGAATATTGGACATTCAAATAAAAAAAAAACATGGAAGACCGTGTTAACACTGCGTGGTTCTTCCAATCGATTTTTCCCTGCATATCTCTTCTAAAGGCTGAGAGACCACAAAAAAAAAAGGTGTTAAATAAATTTTGCGTAATTTAACTTCAACGATAATTTGATGGTGCTATCGAATGGGTTGTTTAGTTAAGTGAATGGATATATACCCCGAGGACCGCAATTTTGCTGAGGTCCGAGGCAAATTAAATGCACAAATTTATGATCTCTTAAATACACAGGGTTCGAGTTGGACTATGTTTTAGGATCTGTTGAGTCTAAACATTGAAATAAAAATTATTGGAATGGCACTTAGTTAGTTCTTAGGGTCTTTAAAAAAATATTCTATTATAATGTTGCTTCCAACACAAGGTAATGAGTTAAGGCTGTGGAGGTTCTGCAGTTCATTTGAAGATTCTTAATCAAGAAGTGAATGACCAAAATGTACCTACTTGCTAAGGTCTTAAAATTTATTTCATGTTAGGACCTCATAATAATAAATATTTAAATTATTGGAAATTGTATCTTAAATGAATTTATTTTTAGTAAAAAAAGGATGTTTTTTACTCAAGACAGAAACTGGGTGAAGAATTTGAATAAACCACAATATAGGGTCTCAATCTTTAAACTAAAATAATGCTGAAATAGAAAAGATTGGTGTCTAGGTTTGGCTGAAAAAGTGATCTTATTTTTGATGTTTTACTGACATTTGTGAAATCTACGACCTAACCAATATTATAGGGTCTCTGGGGGCCCCAAATAGTTTCCTCTTTTTGTTTATTCTTTTGAGTTTTTTTTTCTTGACAGACAGTATGGGGTACACTTTTAATTCCATGCTCTTTATTAAATGACTTGTTCAACAAAAATACCACAGCATCTTGTGGAATTATGTGCGCTTTTTAATGCCACACACTTTTCGTCTTATAAATAAATAAATAAATAAATAGCACATCATGATGATAATTTGATCATCTCGTATACACAAATAATTGAAAACATTTAGCTGGTCAATTTACACGCTTGCTCGCTCTCTATGTAAGAGACTATAGGTGAAACCTGATTGAAATTCATACCAAACAAGTCACTTATTAGCTTAACGACTATGAAGCCATTTGTTTATTACCGAACATTTACATTACTTACATTACATTACATTACTTACACAAATGCTATGAAAATACAGGGTGACCTTAACATCTAAATCTAAATGCCAGTTCGGAATTTGTAAAAATACAAAAATATGTTGTTTTTTTTTTCAATTACAAATTCAAATTTCAAACTATAGAAGAAATAATAGGTATTGTATTCTTCTTGTGCAAAAAGATGAAAGTTTTTTGAAGTTTAAAAATTAAATTTTATAGTTTTTTTTTTAAATTTTTATTAGATTTCTTGAATTACATAAAAACTTAAAGTAACTATTCTAAACTCTTCGAATTCAAGTTGCACTACATAAGTTTTTAAAACAATTTTTATAATTTTGGAAAAAGTTCAAAATCGTTGATATCCTTTTAATTAATGGGATAATAAAAATAAAATATTTTTTTCATAAAAATTACTTAAATTTTTTTGAAAATTATTTTTTTTAAACTTTTTTTTAACAAATTGAATTAGAATTGAACTAGTCATTTGCAAAACAAGTTTTTATTTACGAAAAAAAAACTATTTTTGAAAATAAAGATACCATTTTAAATAATGCCAATCTGATATAAGCGGTATTCCTGACCGTATTAAAAAAAAAAAAAAAAAAAAAAAAAAACAAAAATAACTAACAAAATTCATGCATGTTCAGGCGGATTTATAGACGAGTCGACGATACCGACAGACCTCAAGATGGAAACCACTTTTTTGGATTCCTTCATCATCGTAATGAATTTTTTTTTTTCATTTCACGAAAGCAAAACTTGTCCCATTTAGCAAGTATATATTGTTGGGCAAACAATGCAATTTTATGATTATTGACTTAAACTTAGATTGTTTTATTTTTAAATAATAGTCATGTCAATATGAATTTTGAAAAATAGTTGGAAAATCTTTCATTGTTTAACAAAAGAACAATTTGCTAAGTATATGAAAATTACGCATACGCCACAGTTAACATTTGACTTGTTCTGCTTTGTTTGTTGTTTGTTTGTGCGAGTTTTCGAAAATTAATTTAATACGCTTTAAAAACGAAATTTGCGTCCTTTTTTTTTAAATACATCATAAAATTTCAAAAATAAAATGAATTTATAATTTTTTTTTTCAATTATTCTTAAGCCCCACATCCTTTTTGAAACTACGGAGTTCTGGCTCGCTTTTTTGTGGATTTTTGACACTTTTGGGTTAGTTGTAATTCGAAAATTGATTTGTGACCTTATAACCCCACTCAAGTGAGTCAATAGTTCATTATAGACTTTTGGCCCGTGGACTTATGACCTAGTTCATACCCAGAATGCAGTGGCGTATCCAGAAAAAAATTTGGGGGGGGGGGCTAGAAAATTTTTCAAAATTTTTTTTAGAGGGAAAATGTACGAAAAAATTTGTTTATCTTTTTTATCCATCTTTGATCAAAAGTGAAGAGCTGTGGTGCGGTACTGAAAGTGGTAAAGTAGCATTTTACTGCTACTACTCGACAGCTTCGTACTCTGTCTCCTCCTTTCATAATAAAAGTAGTGTTTTTTCGAAGTTGTTATTCTGCAAACATTTTACACAATGAGCAATAAGTTCAGTCATCCATAAAAAAAACACTTTATTTCGTTCGAACTTTGTCATGTACTGAATTCAAAACTGTTAACATATTTATTCCTATCACGTTTATAGTTATTGAGCTATAGGCTCATTATTATTTTCGATATTTATATCATGTTCCGCAATTTGACCGAAAGTGAATTGAAATCACTTTTCAATTTCACGTGAAATGAAATATCATATTCTTCATTTCGATCGATTTCGAAAACTTCAAAGTTGCTTCAAACTGTCAAAACTGAAGGATCATTCATTTTTATTTTGTTTCTAAAGTGAAATTACTACTGCTTTGGACATGGATGCAATTTTTTCCGCAATTTTAATGGAAAAAGCTGAATTTAAAAGAAAAATGAAGAAGACACATTTTGTGAGACAAATCAAATATGTAAGTGAAATGCAAAGCATGGGCAGTATTATTGCAAATTTTAAAACATAAATGAATTAGTGTAAAGCGAATGAGGTTGCTAACACAGAATGAGTGCGCAATTCCCTAGGGTACCTGGAGAATTGCGCACTGCAAACAGTGATAAATTATAATATTTCATGCCATGAGGCATTATGTATTTTTGTATTAAATCAACAACAAATAAACTATACAAAACAATAAAAATAAAAGTTTTGATAATATTTTGTCCAAAATTGCAAATTCATTGAAAAAGGCACTAAATTCAAAGTAAACTGAATTCGATGAGAAAATCCAAATGAGTGAAAAAATGCAGAACACCTAATTTCACTTTCGGCAAGTGAATGCCCAAAAAGTTAAAAGCAGAATGTGAAAGTCTCAAATATTAATTTTCAATGAAGTTCTTTTTGATGTTTAATCCAAAATACATATTATTTTTTCGTAATATATTGCTTTTTTAATCCAAATCAAAAGCGCAAAATGGAATTTGCTTAGAGAAACCATTAGTTATGTTGGCCACTAAGATTTTGAGATATCAAAAATTTCTATTTCTAATATCTTTAAAAGACGGCGTTTTGAGATTGCATTTTGCATTTGGTGATGTAATTCGACGTCAAAATACCAAAAAAAAATGATCTGAAGAATTCCAAATCGAACTAAAATCCAAACAAAAATTACGCCAACCCTCAACGTCAGCTGAGGCTCTTACTCAAACAAACATAAATATCCGTTTCAGATTTTGGAGGGGGCTCAAGCATCTAAGCTGCCTTTAAAACTTTAAGATTTACGAAAAAGTTTCAGTAAATCATGTTCATTATGTTGAAATCAGCTAAATAATAACATGATTTTGAATTCTTTGGGGGGGGGGGGGGGGCTTGAGCCCCCTGAGCCCCCCCCTCAATACGCCACTGCCAGAATGGACACTTAAAACACTTTTGTCCTTATCTACACTTTAGAGTTTTTGCCTAAAGATATCTACTTGAAAAACTAGCTGATTTAAAAATTTTATTTTTTTAATTTTAACGAACTTTTTGTAGGAAATCTTATTATATTTTATTAATATTTAGTTTTAAGCCCACAATCTGTTGATTTAAATCGTAGATAATAAATAATAATAATAATAAATAATTTTCGAAATAGGGTAACTTCGGGCATTATGGCGCACCGGGCATTATGGCGCACCTCTCAACTACCATACTTCCAATACTCACTTTTAAATAAAACCAATGCAGAAACTTTGGCCTTCGTCGAACACTAGCCTTGTGACGATCGCAGGTCAGTGCTATTATTTTTGTGCCAAACAAAAAAGAAAACAAAAAAAAAATACCGGTTCTGGGTTCCAATATAATAAATCTTTGTTTTTGTTTGTGTGTATCTCGGTAACTATACAGTGCACGTGTTTGTTGTAAAGAGTGAAACGCAGAGTACAGTTTTGGTTTGGTTATATCACTTGTTATATTTTAACTGAAGTAAGAATTGTGTTTAGTTTTTGGAGTTTTGTGAATATGTGTATATTTTGCAATATGGCGCAGATGCAATAAGGGCATTATGGCGCTATATTATACCTGACTGCGCCATAATGCCCTTATGTAAAACTAATTTCAAAAGTAACTCTGCATTTTTTTAAATTTGAAAATAACCTCAATTTAACGTTAATTTTATGAAACTTATTAACAATTATATTTCAGAAATGCTGAATATACGTAAAAAAAGTAAAGGGTTCCGAAGTAAATGGGGTTCGCCATATTGCCCGTACATAGGGCAATATGGTTTTTTTTTGGACTATTTTTTAATTAATTTATTTTTTGTTAAAAAGCTTGAATTTTTATTCTTAAATAATTTATTTATGTTACGTTTTTATGAAATTTAATTAGAAAAAATGATTGAAGTAAAAATTGTAGTCCGTAGTAAAGATATTTGAGTTTGTGCTTAGGTATGCCATAATGCCCTAATTTACCCTATATCTTGTTAAAAATTAATTAAAGTAAAAACTAATTATTTTAAAAAATTTAAGAAAAAAACTATGGAACAAAAGTGAAAAAAGTTACTTTTAGATTATTTTGATGAGCTTTCTAAAGTCAAGATTAATTTTTTGTAAAGGTTTTCATAAAAAAAAAAAGTTGTGAATGTTCTTCTCATTCCTAGCTGAATTATGTATCAGTAAACAAATTTAAGTTTTTTAAGTTACTTATTTGTCTATTTATTTACAACTGAATCACCCTGTACTAAACCATGGCAAATACAACTTCATTAGGTTTGTCATAGTTTTCATCTTGATTCTTTAGAGAAAATTTGCAATGGCTTTGCATCTGGCTAAGATGTGATTAGAATAATAACTAAATGGCTGTTATTAAGCTATCATTTACCGTTATAATTGGTTTTTGCATTTAAATACACTCGCCCAGCCCGCCTCTGTTTTTCTAAAGGTAATATTAGCAAACACTTAAATATTCATGGCTGTGGGAACAGATGGACACTGAAAGCCATTCAATTACCAATAAAAGTCTCATTGAATTAGTAGATAAAATCTTATAAATATTTAATACTTGGTAAATTCCATGAGCTGTAAATCGGAGAATTTAGAATAATTCAGAAACATCGTTTACACAGTATCCCCACCATTTCAATCATTATTTCACTTAAGCTTATCATCATTATGTTAACAAATCAAATTGTTTCATTTCATCAAAATCTATTCATCTTAAATTTTATGACACACCTTAATACTCTAAAAGGTCAATTTCGTGTCACATTTGAATGCCATTCAAGTTGAAAAAAATAAAAACATCTGCCAAGCTGTCCCATTACCAGTTTCCAAAAATAAAAAAACATTTTGTTGGTGGTAATTTATTAATGATGCTGAAAGCGTTCAGTCTGAGATCATTGCTTATCCATATCCATCACTCAAGCAAGACTCAAAGCAACTCCAAATTCGAATCTCGAAAAATCTTCAAAGGCGGCACAATAATATAACTTACGAGTCTCTTGATTTGTACAAACTAATTTGTAAATGGCAAATTAATGCGTGTTTTAGATGTTTTCATTTCCATAAACGCGTTGTGCGCCGCCGCCACCCTAGAGCGCTAGAGCTGTTACGCATCTTCTTCGTCTTCTAAGCTATTCGATCGGTCTGCTGATCTCCACCCAAAGGCTATTAAATTAAATGAATATAAAACAAACAGATACTGATGAATATTTTCACGGTGTAATTACCAAATGACCAACGATAGTTTGTGGATGGAAGAGCATTGAATCTATTTTCTGGACTATTAATCTTGGAAGTACCAGGGCAGACCCAAAATACATATAAGTTCTAATCAAGGTAGAAGTATATTTTGATTTGGATTTTGGGAATTTGTTTTCCTTAGTAATTTTTTTTTTGTGGGTAGAAATAAGGTAATAAACACATCTGTTGGTCTGACTGGCCAATCAGTCATTTAACCGCAATAATCAATCATTATAACGATCAAAGCTTCATAGTCGTGAGTATTTTATAACAGATATTCTTTAAACGTATGCCGAGTAATATTGTAAAGGTAATAACGATCCTAATTTGAAAATTTGTTGTTTCAATTCTACTTGAAGAAGAAGTAAAAGAACATCCTAAACATGGCGCCAGTCATGTCAGTGATGTGCTTTGTAGATTGTAGAGAGCTGTTAATTGCCATACTGCTATCTAGACAAATTAATTCGATTTTAAATTAAGAACACACCAAATTTGGGGAATATTACAGTATTTTCAAATTACTCAGTAACTGTGGGAAACAACTTTATGTACGAAAGGGAGAAAGTTTTTGTAATCAATACCGACTAATCAATCACAAAAATATATATTTTTTTGTTTTTTCTGATTTTTTTGGACACTTGAAATATTTCGAAAATAAGGTATTTCTCTTTTTAATTTGTACTTTATGATATAAATCTAGAAGTTTTGTACTTCTCTGTGAGAATAATGGTTTTAAAATTGAACCTTAGATCTATAGACACGAACAAAAATGTTTGTTCTAATTGTAAATTGATGAGAAATGTTACTGGGCCAAAATACTATTTAGTGCCTTAAAAGTTGTCCCTTTGGACAGTGAATATTAAAAAAAAAGAGGTTGTCTGTAAAGCCGGTTTACGGACGATGATTTTACGTGATAACGTCGTCAGAAAACAGGTTGTGTGCTTTTGTTTAAAATGAGTCAGTTGAAGCGTTTACTTATTTCAAACAATCATAATTTACAAGAAAAAGCTAAAAAAATGATTGAAACTTCGCACACATATAGTCGTGGTCATGGTCTATCATTACTCCGTATACTTTATTCCTGTATCTATTCAAGAAAAAAAGATAAAAATAAAAAACGATGAAAATCGGTTAAAAACGGTCAAAAAACGTGTTTTTTAAAAACTTGTTTCTTCCGTTATTCAGTAAAAACTCACTAAACGATTCCAAGTTTTTGCACATGTATGCATAAGGCCAAAACCTACATGTCCTATAAGTTTGAGATTTTTTGAACACTCCAAAAAAAGCTAAAAATCAAAAATTGCCCAAAAATACCCATAAAAAACAAGGTGTTTTTCCAAAATTCATATTTCGAAACGCAGAATGTTGGAAAAAAATCCGTATCAGACGCCTATTTTTTTTCCCTCTTCTTTCACCTGGCATCTTTAGAATTGTAAAAAAAAATTTCCTTTACCCAAAATCATCATTTTGTCATAGCCCCAACACGTGTTCTTCTTCTTCTTCCTTTTTCTCGGCGCTGTTATGATCTCGATGTCGAGGGGATCATAACCTTCCCACGTTACTGCTTCACACTAGTGATCCGCCTGTGGGGTTCGCCGGGTTGACCTCAGAAATCGGCGGCAAGCCTCCCGGTTTTGTATTGTTCCATTTCTAAGGCCAACTGAATGCTGGTGGTTTTGCATTTGCTTGTACCAGGAGTTTTTAGGCCTACCTTTCTTTCTATTTCGTGTTGGAACGTTGTATGATATTGCTTTTTTGACGGGGTTCTCAGGATCTCTCCTTTGAACATGGCAATACCAACTGAGTCGGTCGTGTTCAATTTTTTGGGAGATGGTATTTTTAACATGAAGGCTTCCTCGGATCTTTGTACTTCTAATTCTATCAAGCTTTGTTACCCCAACACGTGTACAACATTCAAACAAAACGTTATAGCTTAGTTTCAAAATTTTTTAGAATTTTTTTCTAAAATGCAGTTATTCTTAAATTAGTCTCATCTATCTATAGCAAAAAAAATAAATTCTCTTGACTACACGTTTAGATTTTAGACCAAACTTCATCTTTCCGTTTTACCCCTGTTTACCCTTTTAAATGACGGAATTTTTAAAAATTCTTCATTTGGATTAAGCTTTAGGTTATTATCTTTGAAATAAGCTATAGAAGATTCTTGTATCTCTAATAGTTTATTTTTAATTTTTAATTGAAATTTTTTGCCGCACTGCGAAAGTGCGAGAGTGGAACGAAAGAAAATGGCGTCACTTTTTTGTGGTGGCTGCCATGGTTCATCGATTTATAAGACGTTATCACGTCAAAAAAATGGAAATTTTTAACAACCATTATTTTAGTTGACATAGATTGATTATACTTTAATCTGTTATAAAATAACATTTGCACCGATGTTTTGAACGATATTTCTATATTTATATTTTTTTCTATATTTATGACAATTTAAACACAAAGTGATCAAAACCAAACAACTGCGTTACTTTACAGCAAATTTCAGTTTTATTTGTAAAATCATATAATTAAGCTCTCTGATATTCCTATTTGAAACTAAAGGAACAACGTAAGTCTCCTATGAAGTTAAGTCACAGAAAAATTTATTTCAATTAAATATTCTTAAGTTTATTACCAAAAAATCGGCTTTAAAACTTAAAATACCACTGCGTTACCAAGATAAACCACAATGTTACCGTGATTTGTAAACAATTCGATTCAAATTTGGGCTTCAAACCAAATAATAGGCGTGTTTTTTTTGTCAAAGCTATCCGCAGTGGGATTTTTTTTTTAAGAAATGATGAAATAAGGAATTAGTAAAACAAAAACGAGGAAAAAATTGTTACACCAATGAAAATTGGTAAAAATTTTTTATTTATAACAGAAACCAAGAACCCGAACAGTCTATACAAACATTTTAGGTTAAAGGGTGTTTTTTTTTGGGAAATAGGGAAAAATTCGCGATAAGTCAGATAAAATCAATGCTCTAAATGGTACCCTTACGACATTCATTAAATATGTTCTCTTTCCCATGGGAATTACGAATAATGTATAATATATATAATACTAGCTAACCCCCACCCGCTTCGCTGAGTGTACTTTTTAAAAAAATAGAACCTGTTTGAAAATACATTTAAACCGAAAAAAACTGGTTTATTGTAATGAACATTAACCAATTTATTGTAATTTATGCAGTTATTGGACATTGTTGATGGAATAGCGGCACTTGATTCGGAAGGCCGAATTACACTTCAAAACAATTTTTTCAATGTTAATTCAAAAAATGAATTGATTCAAAATGTATTTCCAAGTATAAAGACAAATTACAAAAATCATACTTGGCTGAGTGAACGTTCAATAATGGCTGGTACAAATAAAAATGTTTCTGAAATCAATGCAACAATTTTAAACTATATAAATGCACAATGTTTTGCCTACAAATCGGTTGACCTTATCACAAATGAAAGCAATGTATCAAATTACCAAACGGAGTTTTTGAATTCATTGGATATACCAGGACTATAATGTATCAAAAAGCCTTGCCATAACTTTATGGTAAGGACCCAGTCTTGCATATATATAGATGCTTCGAGTCTCGAGCCTATTCTGAAATCGTAGAATCAAAACGTTCCCAAGCTCCTTTTGTTTTGGTCTGGCGTTTTCCACAATATAAAAAGAACCTCATCCTTTTCCTGAAATAGCAGCACAGCCAATAATGATCAGAGGATGTTTTTTTATTTGATTAACGTACTTGCCTGGTCTTATACGAAAAAAAAAAACTACTCCAAATCTTAGAAAATTACGTACTATCCAGACGATCAGAGCTTCTATGTTTATGCAAAATGCGATCCTTGCCATTAAAATTAAGCATGTCACGTTATTCCTCGGTACAAAAAAATTAAGTATTGGACCGGTCTGGTAATTATCCGGGCGTGAATTCCATAGGAAACGTCTTTTAGAGCTTATCCCCTATTGTACGTTATTTTGTATCAAAAAGTATGAATTCTTTGACTTTTTTTAAGTCAATCCGTATCTACATGATAAGTGCAAGTAAATGGGACAAATAAAATTCAAGATATTTCGACAAAAACTTTGAAAATTCAGCAACATGAAACAAAAAATTGTATTTTGTTCGATTGGCCCTAATAATATGGCAAGGTACTGTAGGTGTTTCATTAACCTGCATATTCAAAGGCAATTTAAGAACCGAGTGTGCTGTACGGCCACCATCTAATAACATGGCTGCAATTTCCAGAGCCAATGCTATTTTATTTTCAGATCGTATTTATGCTAAAAGTAATGATATCAAAAATGTTTTTCCCGTACCATCGGGTGCATCTAAGAAATACAAACCACAACTCTGATTGATGACACCTTGCATAATAGTGTCATACTTCGGGAATTGGTTTGCACAAAAATATTCTTAATTCAACGCAATTGTATTGCTTTCCGCGTAGTATTTCTTGATCAAGAACATCTTGCTCTTCACGATTTGGAGCAACCAATCCTAATTGTGCCAATGCTTTATTCGCATATACATTTTTTCATTTGTGTAATCCAAATGTGGATTTAATGTCACACGGCGCATTCGGTGTATCTAATCCTAATCACGGAAATTATGCTAAAGTTCGAGTGGATTTGGAGGATTAGATGTGATTATATTACTGAGAACAATATGATGTGGCGAAGACAAAACAAATGCACCAGGAAGCGTTGAGTCCCAATGAGTGTCTGCTTCAAGCAAATTCAAACGTTGACAGGCATCACAGACAGACTATAAACAATAATAACACTGGTTAACAAAATTAAACTTTTTTTTTGTTGCCGAAACAAAAATATACTTTTCTGAAGGTTTTTGGTGTGCTGAATTCGAATCCGAAGTCAAAAATCAGCTTCCGTTTTTGAAATATTACCGTTAGAAAATACAGCACTTCGGACCTTTATTCTTTTATATATCTAAAATTGTTTAAGCATATTTAGTAACGGTTTTTATAAGAACTATTTACCACCTTTTTAAATCTGTTTAAATCTTTCCCATATCTTTTTTCTGCCCGAGATATCCTCAGTTGTTTGGTATTTTTATAAATTTTATAACGTCATTATCTTCTTTATGATATATGAAGCCAAACCCACTGACTTCAGTTTAAGATATCTCGGGCAATATAAAAGATATTGAAAAGATTTAAACAGGTATCGAAAGATGAAAAACAGTTCTTATAGAAACCGTTACTATATATGCTCAAACATTTTTCCTTATACAAAAGAATAATATCCGGAGCACTCAAAAAAACGTAACGGTAATATCTCAAAAACGGGAGCTGATTGGTTGTTTTTGACTTCGGATTCGAGCTCAGCACACCGAAAACCTTCAGAAAAGTATATTTTTGTTTCGGCAACAAAACCCTTGTAAACCAGTGTACCTAATTATTTTGAAAGCCTGTCTAAATATATTTTTTTACAAATAAAGCTTAGTTAAACTTTTTAAAAAGCAAGAGTGTTTTTTCACTCGTACAAATTGACAGCTATGTGAAAGTGGAAGAAAAGGTATTATTTTTTTTGATACAAACCATCTACATATTAATACCTTTCAAACAAACAAAAAATTACCAAAATCGGACCAGCCAAACGCGAGTTTATCGGCCACACACACTTAACGAACTCATTTTTATATATAAGATATAATTTTTTTTATGTGAAAGGGTTTTTTTTTTTAGAAGTAAAGAAAATATGGGTATATTTGAAAAAGTGTGTATCTAATACTAGAGTAATATTAGTGGTACCCTATTGAAATTTAGCAATTATGTTACTTTTCAGATAACAAGCAAGAATCTAAAGTGTCTATAAAAATATCATGGTTAAAAGGTCGTTTTTTTTTTTGAGTGAAAAAAAAAAAAAAAATGATGGGTCACCCTAATGAAATTTGGTAAAAACATTGATTTTGGGATAGAAAGCAAGAATAAAGAGTTTTCATAAAAAAAAATTTTGGTGAAAGGGTGTTTTTTTTTCGAAGAGACAGTAAAATCTGCAATTGGTCCCAAAAAGCCAATGATTCACGTAAAACGTGTAAGAACTTATTTATAAATGTTTAATTTGTCATCAAAACCATAAATAAAATGAATCATTGGCTTTTTGGGACCAATTGCAGATTTTACTGTCTCTTCGAAAAAAACAGCCTTCCACCCAACTTTTTTTTTATAGACTTTGTATGTACTTGGTTCTTATCCCAAGAAACATTATATTTCCTACAACTTATTTGGTCTAAAAACTTTTTCGGTTAATCTATTAGATTGTTTTTTTTTAGCAGCATTGTATGTATCTCAATTGCAACTCCAAAAAAGAGGAATTTATTTAACAACTTCCTCAGAACTTGAAGACTAATTGATTTATTTTTTCTCTAAAAACGTAACCATAATAAAAAAAAAACTATTATCACTTTTCTGCACCATTCTCCGTCATTAGTGAAAATAATTTTTAGACTACTCACTGAATTCGCAGTTGAAAAAAAAAGAACTCTTACCAATAAATCGTAAAAAAATACCCCAAAAACAACTATAGTTATCCCATTATTGGAATATAAACAAATTTGTTTTGCTGCTTAACAATTCATGTTACAAAAAAATTGCATACTAAAGAGCCCCTACCACAAAAAAAAAACTGCACACATTTTTCAGATGAACACTTTAAAATGCAGAACACCACCGCGCAGCAACTCCAAGAGTCGGTCCCAAACATGTATCTGCCACAAAAAAAAAAACAGTCAGTTCACCTAAAAAGCCACAAAAACAATGCGAACGGACAAGAAGAAGTCAAAGAATGCGCAGGCGATTTCAATTCATGATGTCGCCTTGTCCGCTTTGTGTTGTTTACACGTGTTTTTTGTCCCTAGCCCAGCCCGGCCCGGCCTGGCCCGGACCAACGCAACGCGATCAAAGAATTACCCAAGCATTTAGCCATTTAGGTGGCATTGGCTGCCCTAACGCTTTGTCCGGCATCACTTACTATGCGCTCGCACTGATCCTGCTGCTGCTGTTGTCTCCGATCGTATGCGCACTCGGTGCTGCTCCTCGAAGCTTTTCGGCGGATGTCTGAAGCCTATTGGAAATCACCGATGAAATTTATGGCCTCACTGAATCAATTAGGCCTGCGAGGACAATAGGATGTCCGACAATGTCCATCTCTTTTGTTTTATTTGTTATTCCATGTTACTCTCTTGTTTGGCTTCTATCCATGGCAGACTCACAGTCGCGCCGGCCAGCGATTATGCTGGATTTTTTTTTTTGTTTGCGTTGGGGTCCCCGATTCGAGTGAACCTTTAGTTGGGCACTTTTCGGGGCACAATCGCCGAAATAAAATCACTTTACAGTTAGCTTACAAATTTTTTCATCAATTTGTGTCCGTTTAGTGTAAAGAGAGAAGCCCGCTAACAAAAAGCCATCCAGATCCAGGTTTTTGGCATTGTTGATGCCCATGTTGCGATACCAATCTGATGATCAAGAAATTCAGGTTGCCTTAAAAATAGGCTGTGGCTGGCTGCCTTCGACATCATCAGGGAGCATCGGCCCTTTCGTGGAGGATCATTGCAAAAGAGCTCCTGCGCAATGATCCAATGCTATATGCGCGTCTGTCAAGTCGAAAGGGGAGATGACTCGAAGATGGATTAGCTTCATTTCTGGGATGGATGGTGAATCGTTGATTGCGATGATACTAAGGTGACATTGAGAGTGAATGTTAATGGTCCTTTTGAGAGCTCTGAGAGGCTTTTGTGATTGGACTGGACATCGTGGATTATCTCCCTTGGTTTGGCATTTTGGTGTTTCTTGGAAATGATTATGCGTGGAATGTTTTTGCGTGGAATATAATTTAAATTGAATTTGTTTGATGGTTTTTTTTTTTCGGTTTGGAAGAGGGACGATGGGGGTAATTTTGAAGGAATTTTTGTTAACTTTTGTTTAAGGATGATTGTCTGTTTGAAATAGCCCTTTATAGGCATTTGAAGGAATAATGACTTAATCCCAAAAGATCGCGACTAAATTTAGTAGAAAGAGCTGTGGAATCAGAAAGGTATTAAGTGAAATAGATTAGGTGATACCTCACTTTTGGAAGCATTTGGAATATTTTTTGGATAAATTCAGCTGTGAATTAGTTCCAAGAAATCGTTGATTTATATAATTTTAAGTTTTCTTTGTCTTTCCTGATATTATTTCGCAATGATTTAGTTAAGAGCATAAGTAATAATCAAGAAACAGATTATATTCATACCAGACTTAGAACTGGTTCCAAGCTTCTGAATATTTCTTCGCGAAAGTGCAGGAATAAAAAAATATTATAAAAAGAATAAGATTTCTAAAAGAGGTCCTTCAGTTTAAAAATGGAATATTTGCAAACTACTCAATACATTTTGAAGTTTATGGTATCCAAGTGCTGCTATTGGATCTTGCTTGGAGAATTACTTGGCTTTCATTCTGTTGTACCTTCTTTGGCTAATAAATTGAAAGAAAACACTGAAGAAATTTCGCCATTCAGTTCTGACCAAACTCGCTTAAAATTTTCGCAAATATCTTAAATTATAATTATAAATTTTTTATATTAATTTTAAATGTCCTTTTTGTTCAATTCACCTATAATAAGGATAGAAATAAAAATAAAATGCATGACTTAATAAGAGAAAATTTAAAATTTGTTATTTTTAAGAAATTTCATAAGTAATGTAAAAAAATAAAATCTGTTTTTATAATTATTTAAACACCGTTTTAAATGATCTTTTACACAAAACCAAGCATGCCATTTGATTTTTTGCATGCAGCCGTTTTTAAAAAAATTTCTAACCAATTTTTAAGCCGTTTTTTAAGAAAATATTATTCAACGCATAAAAACGACATTTCGAAGAAAAAAAACTATTGAAATATTTTTAAGAAATCCAAAAATGTGTTTTTTGAATTTTTTTTTTAATTTTTATACAACATTTATTTTTATTGAAATCGACTAAGTCGTTTACGAGAAATTCATAAAAAAAAATTAACGTTCTATGGCAGGTACCGTTAATAACTCAAGTAGCACACTTGTGCATAAATTGGTGTGAATTCATTAATTTTGGTGTATGATTGAAAAAACTGATGAAAAACTTAAGATTTTCGTGTATCTGTCAAAAATATCGGTATAAAAAATACACCATTGTATTTTCTGTGCATAGTTTCAACATAGCTCAGTTGTTTTTAAAATATACTATTAATGGTATATAAAATTAATCGTTTCTGCAACCAAAAAATATAGCATATTTTTTGCACTGTATATTGTAGATAAAATACACCATTTTTATTTGCCAAATATGTTTTGGTGAAGCTTTAACACCATATAAAAATAAAATGCACTTAAAAACATAAAAATAAATACCAAAATTTAATTGAAATTATTCAGTCGCCATTTAATTCTTTAAGAGCACACAGCATTTTTAAATCAACAAAAATGAGTTCTTCTTATTTGAAGTGTTAATATGTTGTTGTGTTGATATGTTGTACAAAATGTAATGTTGTTGGAAGATTTGATCGATCAGGAAATCATATGAGCTTTCCTAGATTGGATTCCAAGTTAAGCAATGTTATATCCCTATTTATCAG
This sequence comes from Episyrphus balteatus, assembly GCF_945859705.1. Lineage (NCBI taxonomy): Eukaryota > Metazoa > Arthropoda > Insecta > Diptera > Syrphidae > Episyrphus > Episyrphus balteatus. The sequence continues at coordinate 4,002,519 of NC_079136.1, read as the reverse complement.
TGTTGTAAACGCAAACGTTGACCACAAATATTTAAGAGATTTATTGAAGAGGAAGTTGAGCCAAAAGTACCAAAAAGATAAAGTCAGATGCAAATTTGGACAAAAAGGATGGAGAAGAGGATCCGGAGGCACAAAAAGACGATAAATATGAAGAAGATGTTGTTGCTGAGCCACAAAAACAGAATTAAAAAATCTAAAAATTATATGAGCTTATAATAAATTTGTTTTAATTGTTTACAAAACTTTTTTTTTACAAGGGTTTGCACATTTCTTATACCATAACAGCAAATAAAATATACCGAAAAAAAAAATATTTTTTAACATATTTCTAACAATGGCGCATTTTTCTCATTACTCCTTTATTTAATTTCCGTGCGTTTTTTGTATAATTTCTTAATATAATATAAATCAGTGAATATTTTATACAGTTTTCAGCATAATAAATGCACTGAAAAGAGCATATTGCATATAACTTTTACAATTGTGTATTTTGTTTCTTTTTCTTTCAAATTGGCTCATTTTTTATTACAAATTAAGAAATTGGTGTATATTTTGGACAACGGCCATATTTTTTAAGGAATAATAGTAAAACTTGAGATTCGGGTGGCCGCCATATTCAAATAAAAACAATGATTAGTTATTTTAATGTATATACTCTCTTAATTATGCCACGTTTTTTGTGCCTTTGACTTGTTTTTAACAAAAAGTCTTTTAAAAAAGTCTTAAAACAACCAAAAACTATAAATAAAAAAACAAATTTTTACGAATCGAATAAAAAATCTTTCAATTACTAAAATTTTCGAGGCGCTCGAATTTTAGACGGGGTAGGGCCAAAAATCTATCGACAGAATGTGCTTGGTTTTAAAATAAGGCACTCAGAATCATATTTACTCATGATTTTATTATCTATAATTATTATGTAGGTGAATACTTAGATTCATATAATGAATTTAAAATTGTTATAGACACTTTCTTTCAAAAAATAAGAAACGGTGTAAATTTCAAACTATTTCCGATTGAAAAAATAAACTTGTTTTTAAATTAAAAATAGAAAAAATCTAAGTTTCGGATTTTAATACACCTATGGGAGTATATTATATCCCAGTAACCAGAAAAATTTGTATACCACTAGCACAACTTATATACCGAAAATCGGTACAAGTTTTGTTCAAGCGGTGTTTATTATATACAAGAACATGGGTATTATTTACACTGAAACAGAATTAAATGTCTAAAAACTGCACTAAAAAGTAGTGTATTTTTTATATTCAAAATGCATATCACGAAAGTGTAAAATATGCACTAAATATTTTGGTGTATTTTTAACTTTTGTGCTACTTGAGAACTGTACAAAAAATATTTCAAAAGTTGGCTGTTATTTGTAATACTACACTTAAAACCTTTAATTTTGGGCACTCTGAAACTGTGTAGTTTTTCATAAAAAAGATGTCCGCGAGAGAGAAAAAAATTTCCCTTTCTTGAGAATTTCTGCCCAAAAAATTACTTCGCACAAAAATCTTAAATCTGTCAAAAGGTAGTGCTATCCGTGTTTTTTATTTCTTAATTGTTTTTTTATTTTATTTGTTGAGTTTTAGTGGTGAAATGCTCAGAATAAATTAATATTTTATGAAAAATATAATGACAAAAAAAAAAAAACAAAATGTTTTGATGTTTTCGATCTCTTTTTTTCTGAGAGGATTTCATCCCCACTCCATAAAATCTGACAGGTTTCATATTTTTGTCCAAAAAGAACTCAAACAACATTTTTGATAATCATAACCTTCAAAAGACTTTAGTAGTTTCAAAATACCTAGCATTTCAATGTTAAAATCTTGAATCAAAATAGGTTTAGGTATTGAGGACTATGTGAATTGGCACCCGCAAATGCTAATTTTGTTTTCAAACCTGTTCGGTTTCTTTGCCCAACGTTAGCCCAGGATATTCCAACTTTTTTCGCTATCTTTAGTTCAATCTTTAGTTCAAAAATTATAGAAGCATTATTTTGCATTCACTTAAAAAAAAAAAAATAGTGCGCATACACCACAGTGACCTTTTTAAAAATTTTTTTTTTTTAACTTAATTTAATTTAGAAAAAAGTAAATCCACTGATTTGGGCATTGCGCCTCAAATAATATTTATTTAACTTAGAATTCTTACTTGATTGAATGTAGTCCATATAACATTAAGATTCCTGCTAAGAAGCTAAAGTTGATTTGTTTTATTTCACCTTAAAAACCACAAAACACAAATATTTTTTTAAGTATAAAAATCATTGAATATTTTGGTTCTCAATGAGCACCTAGAAAAATTACATTATATGTACATACACAGAATAATTTCTGCAAACATTTTTCAAAAGTAACAACAAATATAAAATAATGTGTGAGGTGATTTCTTGTAAGACCTTTCTCAACTAACCGTGGAAATATCAAATAATAACATCACTTTTTTAGTTAGCGCACCCATAGTTGAAAAATTATGACAAAAAAACTTCAAATTACCAATTTACGAAAAAAGTGTTGTAATTTGTTTGGAATTACCATGCTTAATTGAGAAAAAGTGTAAAAAGCACAATTTTTACACAGAAAACATTTTTTTTTTATTAAGAGGTTGGGAATTTGAAAAAAATTTGTTGTCATAATTTTCAACTAAGGGTGAGCTAAATAGCCCTTATTGGGGTTATTGTGTTATTTTGCTTCAGTATGTCTTCAGAGTCAATAAAAAAAATTGTTCTAAATTCATCAAAAGTAGTTGTGAACTTTTTTTGGAATACACATCTAAAAAAAGCTTAACTAAATAACAGATAAGGTATTTAATTTTCAACTCAAACGAAGTAGAAAAATAAATTAATCCAAAATTCAAATTCAAATCCAAACTATGAAGGTACTTTTCCCCATCGTTTTGTCTTCATTAAATGGAAAAACCTTAAAAAAAAAAACCTATTAAAGCCAACATAAGCATCAGTAGCAAGTTCAAGTAATTGGCTCCTAAACCCTTTCAAGGCCTAATACGTGCTCCAAATACTCAACTCTAGAATTTCTTCCACCAAACCAATCTTTGGCGCCAATCTAAGTCGTAATAGTTCCAAAGTTACATCAGCCATTTCCATTCGACAAACTAATCTCATTTAAAACAAACAAAATCAACCTCAATATCACCCTAACTCAGAGTATAGTCTATAAATCCATATCTGCCTCATCAATTTCTAACACACGGCAATCAAATCCAAACAAATGCCAAGTGTATACCATTTCGTTTGAATCATTGAAGCGATTCACGCAAATTCGATTCGTTCTGCGGCATAGTTTGACAATCACACGATTTACGTTTTGACGGACTTCATCGATCTAACCAACACACCATAGAAGAAGTCTGAACAAACCCTTTTTATTAGAGAAGACTCTGCGGAGTTCTAGTTCTAGTGTATTCTAGTGGACATTAAGTTTTCATGGTTGTATTTAAACTCGTCGTACGACCATGTTCTTTGGAATCGCCTTGCCCCTTCAAGAGGCCATTAATCACATCACTTCGTAAACAAAATTCCAGTGGCCACAACATTTACATTACCAATTCCCGGTGAGAACTCACGATGAACTCTTATCACTCCATTTGACAGTCGAACATAAGAATTTTGATAGCTAGTTCACCTGTTGACTGTCTTTTGAAAAAGGTTCCTCATTCACTCAGACTTAGCCAACAACAACAACAACAACAAAAATGTAATCCCTCAATTAGAATTTATAATTCTTCTAATGTGGCACGCATATAAATGTTGCTAGAGTGTCTATAGTATAATACCAGGACCAATTGAAAGCTTGTTAATTATTTTTAATCACCAAACACTTACGTGACATTTGACCATTTCGAGCCTGAGATATATGTACATTAGACAACACAGCAGGAGAAAACCGATAGATGTCGTTTGTAGTGTAAATAAATTGTATCTGTCACAGCCGACCATATTGGTTGCGACAATTATTGCACACTTGTGTGTAGCAGCAACAACAACAAACAACTTCGACAACAACAACAACAAATGCAACGAAAAAGTTGCTTTTGACCATTTTTGATTTATTTGTGGTATTTAAGCACGAAAGTTTATGCGTTTTTATAGCGTGGATAAGTTTTTTTTTTTTTTTTTTTTTGTAAGCTAACATTACTCCAAGTGTCAGGTTGGTGTTTGGGGCTGTGTCACATGACAGTTTGACATTGCAAACGTATATTAAATTATAGCTGATTAATGCGAGTGCTGCTGTTCTGAGTGTAAACGTATTAATGGACCGTAACGGATTTGTAAATGCATTCTTTTGCGGTTAAAAAAAAACCAATTTCCTCGAATGGTAAATAAGTTGATTTTCGAACTGGATTGTGCAATAATGTTGATAAAACATTTAGCAGGAAAATGAAGAGAACGACACGTGAACACAAAGTAGGTACACATTTTTGGGAGCCGGGATAAATGTATATTTGGTGACTTGATTTCATGAGAATCAAAAAGAACGAAGTTTTCTTATATTTTCGTTTTTAAGAAGACAGCGTTTTTTGATTATTCCTTTTATTGATTTTACTCTATAAAAAATTGGCAAATATCTTCATAATTATGTAACAGGCTTATTTTTGACTTCTTATAAACGCAAAAATAAAAACAGGTTCAGTTAAGTCTGGAGATGAAGAAGCACAGAGAGTAGGAAAGAGTTCTTTTCACTATTCCTGAGTAATTGTGGGCCGACACAGTGACCGTTTGGCCGCAAAAAGCCTACATTCCATATAGCATCGTTTGTCAGTAGAAAGATCAATTTTTTGAAAATTTTTTGGCAGCAAAATTAAAAATTTATTAGGCAAGAAACAAGAAATTCATGATTAATACTTAATCTGTCACACGAATTCGTGAGAATCAACAAGAACGAACATTTAAAGTACATAAACGTTTAAGAAATTTAATGATGACTTTCAAAGCAAGCATTATTTTAAAAACTCTAAATTAAACTCTTTTGCCGGTTGACACGCATTTTTATAAAAAAACTGAACTATTTTTCTCAAAATAAATATTGAATCAATTGTAATGTATAGTCAGATTCTAATATTAATAATGTGTGTGAAATTTGAAATTATTAATTTTTTTCTTTAATGTTTATATATTGTATCAATACGTTTGTTCCTACAGTGTCACACGAGTTACAAATTTTTTGAATTTTTATAAAACACACAGTTTTTTATAAATTTCTTTACTGGAAACGCAATCATATTTTCTTTCATATTGAAAACGATATCTTCGACTTTTCATTCAAAATTCTACAATTCGGCTTCTGAAAGTCAACGAAGCAGACTGAATCGATCTTCTAACGTCACACCCGTAACATTTAATTTTAAGAGTTAGTGACGTTTGAAAGACATGTTAAAAAATTTGATTTGAAAAATTTATTGACAACAAAATACATTAGGTAGATTAGATTAGATTAGATTCTTCCTTTATTCATTATATAAATTACAATTTTTTTTTTCTATTGGAAATACGGACATGACAATGCTGCCGTCTGCCGGACTCACGACCTTAGGTATTGAAGCTGTTAAATACCTAAGTAAAGTAGGCTCATCAAGCAGGAATACAAAATTATGTAACTGTGTCATACCCGTTACAATGGAAATTCACCTAAGCGAAATTATAACCCCAAAGTGGTGTAAAATATAAAGTTTGTGTATAACAACTAAATACATTCGAGAACATGGGTAAATTTTTACCGACTGCCAGAAAAAGAGGAGACATTCAATTCGTCTGTTTTTTGATAAAAATGATTATTTACACCAGCGAAATTGGAAATTGTATCTACTAGATTATCTGGAGAAGTCTCCATCTCTTTCATTTCCACCTTTTTTGACGTGATAACTTCTTATAAATCGATGAACCATGGCAGCCACCACAAAAAAAAGACGCCATTTTCTCCCGTTCCACTCTCACTATTAGAGATACAAAAATCTCCTATAGCTTTTTTGAAAGATAATAACCTAAAGCTTAATCAAAATTAAGGATTTTTAAAAAATTCCGTCATTTAATAGGGTAAACAGGTTTAAAACGGAAAGATGAAATTTGATTTTTTTTGTTATAGATAGATGAGATTAATTTAAGAATAAATGCATTTAAGAAAAAATTCTAAAAAATTTTGAAACTAAGCTATAACGTTTTCTTTGAACGTTGTACACGTGTTGGGGCTTTGACAAAATGATGATTTTGGGTAAGGGAAATTTTTTTTGACAATTCTATAAAGATGCCAAGTGAAAGATGAGGGACACAAAATTAGGCGTCTGAAACGGATTTTTTTCCAACACTCTGCGTTTCGAAATATGAATTTTTGAAAAACATCTTGTTTTTTAGGGGTAATTTTTGATTTTTAGCTTTTTTTTGGAGCGTTCAAAAAATCTCAAACTTATTATAGGACATTTAGGTTTTTGCCTTATGCATACATGTGCAAAAACTTTGAATCGTTTAGTGAGTTTGGACTAAAAAACGGAAGAAACAAGTTTTTAAAAAACCCGTTTTTTGACCGTTTTTAACCGATTTTCATGGTTTTCATTTTTATCTTTTTTTCTTAAATAGATACAGGAATAAAGTATACAGAGTAATGATAGACCATGACCACGAATAAATGTGTGCGAGGTTTCAATCATTTTCGTAAACACAATTTTGAGATAACGGTAAAATAAAATTTTAGAATTCAACAGGTTATAACTTTTGACCAAGAACAGATAGAAATTTGATTAAACATTTATGACCATACTGATACTATTACCTTTCAATTGGTATATCACACATAACGGTAGACTAACTACAAGCTACACAATGTTAAATCAAGAAACTTGCGAAAAACCTCAAAACACCAGTGGAGATCTGTTGCCCCTCGAACAGCCACCAGTGTGGGAAGTACCGTAATCTCAGTCTCAAAATTCGACATGGTTGACTTTAAAAAATTCTAACTTCTTTTGTAGGCATCTTTGAAATGTGATTGATACGTCATATGAAAGGTGAAATAATAAGCTTTCACATGGTTTATATTTTTTATAGGTTGTCAAACAAAAAAATTGATTCCATAGCCTGAGAACATAAAAATGAATGTTTTTTTTTTTTTGCTTTTTTTAATGAAATTTGATCGAGTTCAAAAAAAATTCTCTTTTTGTAGATGTCTCTTAGACCTGATCGAAATATATATTTTAAGCTAAGACAATAAGCTTTCAGATGGTATAAATTTTTTATAGGTTGTTAGGGAAAAAAAATGGAATTAATGACGTGAGAAGATAAACATTCATGTTTTTTTTGCTTTTTTTTGATGAAAATGATTGTTTTCAATCAATTTTTTTATACTTTTTGCGCATTGTAAAAATTTAAAAAATGCTTTTATTCTTAAGAAGAAAAATAGGGGCCTAAATGGTCGAAGAGTATTGTTTTGCATTGTCTTGGAATTGGTTCACAAAACTTCCAATGAAAACCGTCTTGAGGTCTAAAGCTACTGATAGTAGCCATAATAGTGAAAAAAATTATTCAAAAACATTTTAAACCGTTTCGTAGGTTTTGATCGTCCTTCAAAAGGTTCATGAAGGGATTAAATTTACATTTATGCACCAATACCGCACAATATTTTTTCTCGTCCCATCCGCTTCCATATCGTATCTAAGCAATTAATCTTCTGAAAATGCAAATATGAGAATAACATGTCTTGGACCGGGCTAACAGAGCCAGGGCGGCCGCCCTGAGTAGACTCTCAATTCGCAAAACAGCATATATGCAAAACTACAATCATCCGTCGTCGTCACAATGCCAAATGCAAAGTGATATTGATGTAGCCGAGTTGGCTGGGAAGAGCTATTTTCCCAGATTGTCAACCAAAGTCAACCTAAAGTTTCAGTTTGGCTGAAACCCTGGCCAAATATATATATTACACGCTGGCATTAAAATCATTTAATTTGTTGTTCAGCTTTCGAGTGAGTTATTAATTGTAGATGGGCTGACAGTGATTTTACCATAGGCTCAATGTGTCTTATCTCTTCTCCAGAATTCACAGAGACTACATCAGAAATGGGAACGGAGAAAGGGGAATTATTACTGTGGTTCGGATGGACGACAACGACGACGGAGGACATGAACATGAGCTTTAATTGATGGCCATTATGTGCAATCACTTTGAATGCTGTGAGGTGAATTTTAAGCGCTCCCCCAATGGAGACATCATCAACGCAGCGATAGCATGGATTACCGCCCGCCCTCTGCCCCCCCCCCCCACAATCCGCAGCAACAAAGTAAACGAACGCGTCGAATAATACGCGCTGCGTGCGCATGAGTCTATCGCTGTAGCTGTTAGCGCGTAATTACAATAAGCGCGCGCGCATGCGTGGAACTGCGTTTTGGTGCTGGTTGTAGTGTTGGAGCCCTCTGTTAAGGTATATCGGAGTATCTCGACCACGGTTCGCGGTTTGAATGGTTTTAATGGACATTATTAAGAGATCGTATCTTGAGTGATTTATTCATTAAAAGTCATTATGAAAATAAGACACAGTGACTGCGACAGCGGCGCGGCCAAGACAACGCGGGTTCGGGTTTGGGTTGTTGTAAGTTGCGATGCGATGATTTTAAAATTCAGCTGGCGAACAGAGTTCCTGGAAAAAGTGTTGTTGTTGCTGATGTGACTACTGCTGATGATGATTTTCTGTTTTCTTCATTAAATCAGCCAGCCACCACCATCGTCACCAACATCACCATCACCACCACCTGCGCACACAGGAGAGGACAACAACTATACACACTTTTGTTGTACTTAAATGTGAATAATTTATTTTTTTTTTATAATTTTATTTTTTTCCTCACTTAATCGGTTAATTAATATCACTTTGATATTTTTGATATTCGTTAGAACGTGTACGACATTTCACGTCAGTTGTGTGATGAGGGGAACGTTTTGACATTTTGCCTTAATTGCTGGGGATTTGTGTGCATTTTGAATTTGCATTTTTATGATTTTTAATTTTTCAAATAAAATAAATTTAAGATGGAAATTTATTAATTTGTCGATGCCATTAATTAATGGGAATTTGTTAAGTCTTTTATAATTAACTTAGAATTATCAAAACGAGGGTATTAACACAGCATGAGTCTTTGGGTTATTAAGTAGCGAGTAGTGATTCATTTGAGTTCATAAATATAACAGCGGGGTGCAAAAATTATTATGCAAATTATAAAGATGTTGCAAAAAAGATATAAATTCTTGTAGTATATTTTATTACCTACTTGCAATCATTGTTAAAAACACGCAAAGATATCATAAAACGTCAAATAAAACCTGATAGAATATGAGCAAATCTAAAATACTTCACTCAGCGATGCATGCTATGTTCATTCACATTGGAATTATGACTTATTAGTGTGGTGTTATTCATCTATCTGGGTAGGTAAGTTCCTTTAACAACTAACAACTGTATTTAAAGAACCAATTAAATGTTAGGAATCCTTATACTCTTAATTCAGAGAATAATTCCGTTGCATCCTCGCTTTTACCTGGATTTTTTGAGAACAAAATCACAAAATACATATGTGTAATAGGCACTTAGATTTCACGTCATAAAAATGTTCCGTTGTCAATTTTCACTAACATACACACATGCTATAATTTTACATACACCCTATTTATTCTAAAAAAAAAAACTTTTATTACCATAACGGTGCTTTTGTTGAAGTTTTGTTTATTGATAAAATTGTTGCTGTGTAGCATTTTTCTGAGTGGATAAATAAAAAAAAAATAAAATTGAAACCATTTAAAATAAGATACAAAACTAGCTACAAAAGTGAAGGGGTGTGCGTTAATTTTGAACAGGAGTGTAGAAAGTCAATTTGCAGAAAACATTGTAATTTCTGAAACATATTCGAAATATTTTACAGAAGGTACCTAATTTTTTTATGAATAAAGTCCAAGAAACTGCATTTTTTAACTTTTTATAAAATTGAAAAAAATTATTTTTTAAAGTTTTGGCTCTCAGAAAAAAATTAAATGCCATTTTGTAGAGAAAAACACAAATTCTACGTTTTTTGTATTGTAGGTTTTTAGCTTATCAACGCGTATAAATTTTTAACTAGCTCCTTTATAAGTATGCTACTGTTATTTGCCTATTTAAGTTTTTCTGCATACTATATTGAAAACCAACAACTCGTTGCATATTTTAGAAAGTTCTTTTTTTAAGCTGCTGGCCAAGATTAGTTATGTTTAGTTAATATTCAGTGTGTTCGTATGTTTTTACACTGTATAGACCAACCATCATATTAAGTTTTCGGACAAAAGTGCCGAAAGCATCTTTGCAAAAATGCATAAAAAATCCAAAAGATCAAACAAAAAGTTTTGTAAAAAAAAAAAAAAACTTTAAAAGAGGTTGTCTGTAAAGCCGGTTTACGGACGATGATTTTACGTGATAACGTCGTAAGAAAACAATCATAATTTACAAGAAAAAGCTAAAAAAAATGACCTTTTTTCTTTTCTCATTATATTAATTTTTTTATTTTAAAAGCTTACAAAAAATTTTTTTAATAAAACAACCTATAATAAATTATATACCACCTGAAAGCTTATTGCTTCAGCTCAAAATGTATATCGATCATGTCTATTAGGCATCTACAAAAAGAGCTAGAATTTTTTGAACTCGATCAATTTTCATCAAAAAAAGCGAAAAAAACATATAATTTTATGTTCTCACGCTATTGAATCAATTTTTTTTTAGACAACCTATACAAAATTTTATATCATGTAAGAGCTTATAATTTCACCTTTTATATGACGTTTCGATCTTATTTCTGCGATCCCTAGAAAAAAAGTTAGAATTTTTTAAAGCCAACCATGTCGTATCTGTTCATGATCAACAGATCTCCACAGGTGTTTTGAGGTATTTCGCAAGTTTTTTAATTTAACATTGTGTAGCTTGTAGTAAATGTACAGTTATGTGTTATATACCAAATGAAAGGTAACATCATCAGGTTGCTCAATAAAGTTAAATCAAATTTGTATTTGCCTTAGATCAAAAGATAGAACCTGTTGAATAATAAAACTTTATTTTACCGTTACCTCAAAATTGTGAATACAAAATTAATTGACAGATATAGTCCTGTCTATTATCTATCTACAATATAAATTTCATTTATTTATCTGTTTAAGAAATAAAGATAAAAATAAAAAAACGGTTAAAAAAGGTAAAAAAAACTTGGGAAAAAAAAACTTGTTTTTCCCGTTTTTCGGTCAAAAACCATTTTGAAATACCAATTTTTTTTGCACATGTTTGCGTACAGTCATAGACTACATGTTTTATTAGCTTGAGATTTTTTGAATGCTACAAAAAATTAAAAAAAATAAAAAATCACCCAAAAATACCCCAAAATAAGTAGGTGTTCTTCAAAAATTCATGTTTCAAAACGCAGAGACTTAAAAAAAAATCCGTATCAGACCCCTAACTTTTTGAAGTTATACTTCTTATGGGAGGGTGGGTATGAAAATTTACTTTTTGACAAGAATGTCAAAGGGATTATGACGCGATCACCCTGGGTAGCAGGGCTGTCGTTTCACCTTTAGAGTAGGCAGTACTTTAGTATTTAAAAATGCAGTACGCCGCAGTACGGCAAACATAAAACACACAACACGTTGCAAGTAACATGTTTCATGTGGAAAGTTGCATGTGGCAAGTTGTATGTGGCAAGTTGCATGTGGCAAGTTGCCTGTGGCAAGTTGCCTGTGGCAAGTTGCCTGTGGCAAGTTGCCTGTGGCAAGTTGCCTGTGGCAAATTGCATGTGGCAAGTTACATGTGGCAAGTTGCATGTGGCAAGTTGCATGTGGTAATTTCCATGTGGCAAGTTGCCAGGGTTGCAAAAAGCTCACATTTCAGCTCAGCTCACAGCTCAGCTCAAATTTGAGCTAGGAACCATAGCTTAGCTCATTTGAGCTGAGCTGAAAGTGAGCGCCCCAACTTCCAACGCCTATATCTCGGAATTTTGAAGAAAATGAAAAAAAATTTTTTGATGCCAAAAGGTAGCGGGGACTCTAACCTACATTTGGGTACAACTCTCATCCCTGTAGGTCTACGCGTTCTCAAACCGGGAGAATTTAAAAGTAAAAAAAAAATAGGCACGATTCTGAAAAAATAGGCATGATGTGGCGGTTTAACATGGAAGGCGATTTTTTAAAAATCTGATAATGTGCAAAGCGTAGGCCCATGACACAAGCTATCATTTGGCATCACTCCCAAAAATTGCTCTCAAGTGGTTTAGCTTCTTGGAGCGTTCAAAGATTCGGGGATTTTTCGAAAAAAAATTTTACCCCAACTTTCAAACGCGATTTTCTCGGAATTTTGAAAAAAATCGAAAAACCGGATTGTACCGGAATTTTTTTTTATGATAAAAAAAGAAATATTGTACTAAAAAAATAGAAATATATTTATTATTAAAAAACCAAGAAAAAAGATCACGAAAAATTATCTGTTTTATTTATAAAAATATCCATGTGTTAAAATAATTCCATTAATAACTAGATCCAAACATCTTAAGCTATGGTGTTTTATAAAAGTTTAAAATATCTTCATATTTCATTATACTTTCCAAATAAAAATCAATGTATCCTCTCACCCATCACAGCTCAGCTCAGCTCACTTTACCTTAGCTCACCCAACAGCTCAGCTCAGCTCACCGACAGCTTAGCTCACCCAACAGCTCAGCTCAACCATCAGCTGAGCTCAAATGAGCTGAGCTATGGTACATAGCTCAAAAGTGAGCTAGCTCAAAATTTGAGCTGAGCTGTGAGCTGAGCTCAGCTAACTTTTGAGCTTTGTAGCAACCCTGCAAGTTCCATATTGCTACTACTAGTGCTGAAGCACACACAATTCTCATAAAATTACCATATCGCACATTTTATGAGCAATTCATTTACTTTCGTTAACCATATACCGTACGTTCTGAAGAATTAATTTGTTGTTCACTTAATAAAAATGTAAAAAAACGAATTGTGGATTAATTAATTTAATAATAGAAGTTAAAAATATCAAATGAAATTCATTTACATATACTGAATGAGAAGTATAACTTCAGTCGCGTGTACATGTGTACACACACTCTTTTTTTTAAATTATATTTCAAATGACGTTTTTAAAATTGTCAAAAAAAATTCCCCTACCTATAATCACTACTTTGTCAAACGTCTACCTCATGTTTTAGTTTTAAAAAAACCATTAATAGCTTGGTTTTGAAATTTTTTACAATTTTTTCAATACCATTGTCAGTCTTCCAATAAATTTATCTATTGAACCACCAATTCGTTCGAATATTCGAACTGGCTTTATTCTCTTTCAATATCTAAAAGTACCTAAGTGAATTCTTCGAAATAAAATACTAATTATTCTCACGTTCAAAATATGAAAGATTCATTATGTAACAAAATTAAATGAGAAAAAGACGGACACATCTTATCTCCCAATCCCCAAGGAGTAATTTTCAAAAATTGATTTATATCAAAGAAAACATGCAATTACTTACAATCCAATTATACGAACATTTATATTGGGCAGTAAATTGATTAGGTATCTTTATTCTGATAGCATTATCCTAATCCAAATCCTACTATCTTTTAAAGTGACAAATAAATTCTGTAGGTAGTAAAAGAGCCTATTCAGAATATAGGTTCACAAATTATAACTAGAGGCTAATTTATAATGTCCCATCGTATTTTTTTTTTTCTTGTTACGCATCGTAATCACTTTACGAGTCGTAGGACTCAGTTGACAGCTAAGTCATACGGTCACATGAATTAAGATAAATCGAAGTGAACATGGAAAAGAAGACACGATGCAAGTAGTAGTCACACTCATCCCTGGGATGCTATATTATAAGAAGGTCCCTCTGAAGATCTCCTCAAAAGAAGTGGCAATTTGACACCACAAATATTTAAATAAATCACACACTCGTTCAAAAGGATCGAAGGAGAGAGAGGATATTGTAAATTCTGATGCTTCACATGGCCGCAATAACAAGATAAAACATTTAAAAAGTGTCATGTCATTTAGTTCAGCCTGAAAGGCTAAGCCTGTCTGACTTATGCATCGTAAAGTACTCATTTTGACACGAACTGTTATTAGTTTTCTTGAAATTTATAACCAATATTTGTTGGAAAAAAATAATATGTCTCAGGATTTTATCGTGAAAAAAGTTGGGTTACAAGATGGTGAATATAAAAAAAAAGATTTTTATAGCTTGAACGCGACTAAAACCCTAATAAAGGATTGAATTTTTATCATCTTGAGTCAAGCCATTATCAACAAATTTTAATAAAGGTAGCTTTGTCTTCAATTAAAATTAAAATGTTTTTCAACTCAGCTCGAACAAAACTAAAATATATTACTAATAAAACATAAATTTTTTCGTGGGTGAAGTCTTTTTTTGAGAATTTATGAGAGCTCCGTTTGAGCCATTAAGTCACTTTATTCTCCCAAAGAAGCCCTGGTGATCAAAAAGAATTCTGACTTATAGCCTATGTCATAAAAACAACAAACAATCAAACACCGAATAAGAGACAGAAATTATTATGTTAAACAACGTTTGGTTGAATCATAAAAATTTATTATGACGGACGGCATCTTCATAGTCTCAATAAAATGGTTTTTTTTTAAGATTTTCTCTTTAATTGAGCAATTAAGTGGTTCTATTGAGTTTCGATTGAGGGATTTATGACTTCACCCGTTTTGTGAAACAAGTGTGTGTAGTAAATAGCTATAAAACAACATGCGCGTTTATTTAAACAAAAAAAAAAATGTGTTAAATTATAGCTTAAACCGTGGGTGCTAGAGAGACTTCATGCAGTGATATGAAATAAGAGAAACTAATTGGTATCAATGTCTTCGAAAGAAAGGCTTTACAATATCGAGTTATTCTATTTCATCAAAGATGAATATTAATTTAAAGGGTTTTTTTTATGTAATTTATTGCACTTGTTTATTAGACTTTTTGAATTGAATTGTAAACTATGCGTTATTGTACTTAACAGATCTATAAGCGCAGTCATAAACACTGTGACAAAACAAAAATGTTTTATGTTGTCACTTAAATATTTTAGAGGTTTTTGTTGTTCTAATTTTTATTGACGGCATTTTCAAAGAAAACGGGACAGTAAAATTGACTTACAATTCAATTTTTAGAAATTTCTTCAAAATGAGAGATCAGCAAAACTACTAAGGGCGATTTTATTCACTCGAAGTTAAAAACAACTTCAGGATTTTTTGTTTCAACTTGAGAATTTGTTTTTATTCAATAAAATTTGACGTTTTGAACTTTCGATTATCAAATCTAGAGTTTTTCAACTTTAAATATTCTCAACTCTGGAAAAATTCAGAAGTTTGCTGAGCAAACTTGAGATTTTATTTCGAAATGTCATATTTTATTATTATTTTTGTGGCAAAATTTTGTTTTCTTTAAAAACCATGAGAAATCGGAATGATATGAACTTCATTGTTCGGTTAATTTATAATGTTTCGGGAAATTGGTTATGATTCATGAACTTTTTCGGTGAAGATGATGGAAACTTTGGAGCCTTTGGTTTATTTATGAGATGCCAAAGTGAAATGCTGTGTTGACAACATTGAAAAACCACAAAAAATATTCTAATTTGTGCTAATCTTTTTATTATTAAGAAAATTACATAGTTCATAAAGGAAGAGAATTGCATATTATAATATTGTGCATGTACATATTTGTTAAAGGAATAAATAAAAGTTTGTGACGAAAATTATTTTACTTTCTGGAGGCTTGGTTTTTTGCGGAAAATAAATTCTTCTGTTTTTTCTGATGTGGAATATGTAGGTATGTCTTAAAAAATATTATTGCTTATTGAAATTGGTGTCTGAAATATTTCCACAATTAATAACATTTCAAATTCACTCATTTTTTGATTATTAAAAAAAAGTAAACAAAACACAAAGATTTTTTGATTGAATGACACACAGATTTCATAATCATGCTTTGTAACTGACAGTATTTTATAAATTGTCATAAATATCCCAGGGATATTTTTCAAACTGAAAGTAGATCAACTTTAGGTTTTTAACTGAGAAGTTAGGAGATGTTGATTTGAAGACAACTCTCAAGTAAGCTAGCTTTAGAGTTTATTTCAAGTTGAAGCATAGTGAATAAAATGGCCCTAACTCTATCATAACTATGAGCATCTATTAAAAATTCGTATACTTAAGGATAGTAGGTATATTGGAGAAAATTCTTAAATGTGCCATTAACGCCGGGGCATGAACTAGAAAAATAAAAAAAAAAAACGGGAGCGGGTCATAATTCTGCTTGTCAAAATTCTGTACGACAAAATTCTGTGGGGTCAAAATACTGTGCGCGCGCACTTTTTTACATTATCAAAACGATATTTTTTTACAGCATTTTTACAGAATTTTGATATACAGTATTTTGCCGTACAGAATTTTACAAAACAGAATTTTGCATGTCAGTATTTTGTCATACAGTATTTTGACGTACAGAATTTTGTATTTATACAGTATAATGACGTACAGAATTATGGTATTACAGTATTTTGACCCCACAGAATTTTGACAAGCAGAATTATGACCCGCTCCCGTTTTTTTTTTTTTTTATTTTGCAACATACAGAATTTCGACCCCAACCCAAAAAAAAACACTATAAAACAAATATTTCCAGAAAAAATTGCAGGCATAGAAGCCCGAGTCTGTTGCCTTAAAGACGATTAACCGAATTTATGGAATGACATCAGCTAGGGAAAGGATTTTTATGACCAACAAAATTTAAAAAAGGCAAATTAAAATCAATAAAAAGAAAAAAAAAGGTATTTACCAAGTAAAAAAAAAAAGAGCTTAATATTTAATTATGAAAGTATTGAACTGCCAAAAGCTAGCTAAAAGACCTCTCTACTTGAGCAGAAACGAATTGACACGCCAAACGCCATTAATTTCAAAATTTATTTGTTCGACTATTTTTAGTCCCTGATTGAAGTTGAAAACAGTAGTGAATTTTATATACTTAAATAATTTTCGTTGATATTCTTTAAAAAGAGGAACACTTGCCCAATCGGTGTCCTTTGAAAAAAAGATTTAAAAATATAAGTAAATATCGTCGGCACAAAGCCAAAATCGCGAATCTGCATTTTTTGACATTTTCACTTTAATGCGTCATTTAACCTTGTTATCGGTCCCTCTATTCACTGCTTTGACTCCGATCCTCCATCCGTTGCCTAAAAGCCTAAACTATCAATTTTATTTGCACGAGTTCTCATAAGATTACATGAGTTTGTCAAAACTTATTTGAAGCCAATTTTCTCAAAACTTCAATTTTGCAGATTCGTGGTTTTGGCGTTGTGCTTATGATATGTACATTTGCAGTCTCTCAAAACTACCTGAATTTCCCAAGCTTTCGAAAATTTGGGTTTTCAGGTCAAGGTATCGGAAATCCTCAACACCAACAAGGTAATTTGTGCATCCGACTTCTGAGTTTAACTTCACACAAAAACTTTTCGCAATCTCAGTCTTCTTAGAGGAAGTTGAAGCATCCTTTTAAAGGACTTTGCTTTACTAAATGTGGATAAAGCAACATTCAGTGATACCAACCCTGCAAATGATGCAGTTGACAGCCTGAACTTGGGCATACCTCACTAAAAATTTCCGAAAAGCTTTATTTATTAAAACCGAAGAAATCAGCTGACTGACATTTCCAACTTAATTATAAAGAGGCTCCCATAAAGTACAGTGCATCAAGACATAGAAATGGTTACCTTACCATGCTTCCTGGATTTCGAGAAAGCATTTGGAAGCCTGCGTTATGGAATTAAAAATTTTGTAGGTAGGGGAAAGTGGCCAAAAATGGCACCCCAAGGTAAAATGGCCCCCTTGCTAGAAATCGTAGAATCGAAAATAATTAGAAAGTTTTATGAACGCGATTTTTTAGTTTATCTGGCAAAACCAACATATACGAAATTTAAGGAACTTCAAGCCATTATTTGAAATTTGACAGGTCAAACTGTCTCTATACACATCAAAAAGTACACTCGTTAAAATTTTGTGAAATTTTTTTGCAAAAAAAAGTATGAAAAACATTGTATTTTGGAAAAAGAAGTTAATGTGTGTACGCATGAAGTATTTCTTATTAATTTACTGAAATAAGTTGGTTTAAAACGATTTTAAATTTTTTGGTGTAAAAATTAAATTGAAAAAACTCAAAATGGGCAAAATGGCCTACTTAGTGCTCGGGTAAAATGGCATACCTATTTCACATGTCATTTTAATTTTTTTTTCACATTTTAATTTTTTTAAAAGTAAAAATAGTTGCTATTTATAAACGATGTACAGAGAGGAAGTCCTGGACTGAGGAAAGCCCTTGATTCCGTCAAAAACCTGGAAAAAAGCATCCAAAACACTCAAAGTTGCAAAAACTACAAAAACGAGACGAGCAACCAACATGAACTGGGTTTTGAATGACTCGATGAAAGATCTGGGGGGATTAAGCACCACTTGTTCCAAGAAAATGGAAAAGAAGCCCTTTGACTCAATTTTCATTTAAAATCACGTATGTTTGGACAGTGTGCCATTTTACCCGGATAAATTTGATCAGTGATAATTAAAAAAATTAAATACTTTTTGGAACTTTTTCAACTCGCAAATGAAAAAAATGTGAGAGTAATATATTAAACTTTGAAAAGTATATAGCATTTAAGTTTGAATGCTACTGTTTTTCGAGATATAGGACATTTTCCTTAGGGGGGGGCCATTTTAGGCCACCTTCCCCTATGCCATTTTAATAACAAAATACAAAAAAGTATTATCTACTTATTTTGTGTTTATAGCAACACATAAAAAAGTTGTATAGCAGAGTTGTAGATAATTTTAAGGTGAACAATCTTTTCTCGGAAGGTTTTTTTTAATAATTTTCATAAAAAGTGCTTTTTTTTACTTTTTTGGCTTTTAACTTTTTTAATATTAAGAATATCGAAAAGTGTTCTTAATACAAAGAAGGGAATTTTAATTCTCTACGTTCTGGAATAGAAGTCGAGATATTAAATAAAAAATAAAATCCAAAATGGCGGCCAATAGGTGAATTTCACGAGTGCGAAAAATCATGGTTATGATATTCACCCATATACATATGAACATCATAAATGCACTGCACTAAAGGTCTCCCCAGAATTTTAATGTGAACTTTGATAAACGAAAATATTATCATTCCTTACGTGAATGCTTCTTGAAAGAAATCTTACTTCAAATGTTATTTAACTTTAAATTATTGGATAATTTTCTCACGACAATCAACAAAAGGCTTTCAAAAAAAAAATAAAACCTCAACTTAAATAAACTCTCCTCAGCCACAAGCACTTGCGTGAAACATGCAGATTTGTATCATTAGTACCGAGTCGTTGTTTCCAGATAGTCCGGATAAAATGAGGAAATGATCCTTTAAACTTCCAAAAATTCAGCCCTTAGCCCTTTTTTTTATTTCTGTAATTTTTTACTCACTTTGTATTATGCTGCTTAATCCCTCTTCAAATTAGATTAACAGGAGGAGCAGAATTAAAAAAAAAAATTGTTTATTAATGAATGCCAGTTCAGGACGTATAACAACCAAACAACTTCCCACCACATAACTTCACGATATGATGCGAGCGATGCCACAT
This sequence comes from Episyrphus balteatus, assembly GCF_945859705.1. NCBI lineage: Eukaryota > Metazoa > Arthropoda > Insecta > Diptera > Syrphidae > Episyrphus > Episyrphus balteatus. Next base: position 3,982,828 of record NC_079136.1, on the reverse strand, counting down.
CGTTCAGTCAGAAGAAGAGAGGAGGATATTATAACAATGCAACAATAAACTGCTGCAAGAAGCCCGTAGCCCTTCATATCTGATGTGAGACATAATTTAGTATTCTTCTTGTATTTTTTTTTTTATTTTCCTTATTTTTTTTTTTTTGAGCCCCGAAAGGAAAACGTGTGTAGGACGATGAGACGGCTGTTCATACGTTCACTACCATTTTTGCATTTCAGGCCAGAAAGGAGAGCACAACGGGGACGCGCGAAATTAAGAGCCAATTTGCACGAAGATAAATGACCAAACATTAAACACGCTGACCAGTTGTCAGCAGGTTGCAGTCAGTTTGTAAAAGGAAAAAAATAAAAAAAAAATACTTTGGAATTCAGGATGATTCCTTTTTGAAGGAGGAAAAAAAGGAGGATTTAAATGGCAGTTGTTTTTGTATAAAACTGAAATTATTTCAGAAAAATTTTACAAATATGATGCATATTATTGTGCGTAAAAATTAAAAAAAACAAAAACTAAAAATTTAATGGTAATTGTTGGATTTGGGATTGAATCATTATTCTAGATAAAAAATATCTTAAATCCCGAATACCTGAAATCCAGAAAATTTAAAATAAATACAAACATTTTGAGTTCGAAAAAATATAAAGACACAAAAATCCCCAAAATGGATTGGATTTTATAGATTTTCATGTCTTTACAAAAGACACAAAAGTTGAAATACAGAAAGTACAAAAAGCCAAAATTGTAAGACCCCAAAACTCAGAAAACCCAAGATAATCTCTAATCACGAAATTCTGAGAGACCAAATTCGAAACAACAAAAATGCAAAAATTCTTAAACCCCCAATCTCGACGACCCAATTTTGTGTTAATTAAAAATTTGTTTGTCACGATTGTTGCACTTCAGTTTTTGGGGATTTTAAGGTTTTTTTCGTTTGGGCATTTTCGGTTTTAAAAGTTTGAAGTCTGAATTTTGTGTTTTCAGAACCTTCGGGTTTTCAGAATTTTTGACTTTTTTGCAATCGAGATGTTCGATTACCACTTTTTTTAGTTTTGATTTCACCCAATCTCTCCTATTAGCGGGTTTTCCGGATTTTGGGTATTCTCAACCACTGTCAATTTTCACCATTATTGGTTTTGGGGATGGAATTTTAGCATTTTGTAATGAGCTATCTGCAAGTTTTCGATTTGCAGTTTTCAATTTGGGTATTTTTTTCTGGTTTTGGGTTTCGAAAGAAGATTTTTGGTTTTCAGGATTTTGAGTTTTCTAAGTTTCGGGTTATCTCGATTTTCAGAAAAACTGATTTTGGCTTAGCTATTGGTAGAGTAAGGGGTTTTTATGATTTTAGGGTATTTGGATTTAAAGCCATTAACCCGACATTATTGTTTCTCGGTTTGTTACATTGAAAAATTTGAATTCTTAGTATTTTAGGGTTTCTGGAATTTTTGGCTTTTCCGAATCTTCCTCCTAAATTTTTATTTTAGTTGGAACTTTTAATTCTTCTATTTTAACACTTAAAAAAGTTTACTTTACGTTAACATAATTGAGTTCCATTAAATTAAATCACGTTTTTTCCAATTCTAGACAAAACCTCATAGTTTGGGTAAAAAAATTATATATTCCAGAGCAGATTTTATGTACATTCATTATGTACGCTTGTTGTAGAAAATCCTCCCTTTTATTTTATTCATCATTACCCTTAACATGATCCACTTACTAGCAGCATTTAAATTGACTGCATGTTGTTACCCGCATATACCTTCTGCTGTGATGCTGCTGCCATGTCACTCTTAACAAGGGTGACACACACTAAAAGTAAAATCCACATAAACATACCGAAAAAGACGCATAAATAAAATGAACATCTCATCGCTTAAGCTGGTGGACCACTTTTTTTTTTTTCTTTTACAACACAAATCATTACATCTCCGCCCATTTACAGTAAATCCACCCTCGGGAGTAATTGAACGTGATGATTGCTATGATTTATCCCCCCGCATGTTTTTCTTAAGTTGAATGAATGTTTTTGTTAGCTGATGTACACCCTGTCATTTTAGCTTATACCATCTAGACAGACACCCAGTGTAGTAGAATATAATAATACAAGAAGTCTGCGGGGAAATAATGAAAAGACGTGACCCTGAGGCTTTTTGTGACTTGATGTGGTGATGAAAATGGTGGGTGTTTTTATCATAAAATGTACCCTCTTGTTGTGTAATATTATCTAACAAGATGGTTATGGGTTTGGGGATGTTTGTTACACTTTTACAGCTAGCCAATTTGAGCTGATGGTGTTTTTTATGAGTTTCACATAAAAATATGGAAATTATGAAATTGAGAGAAGACAAAACCTAAATTGGAATTTTTGTTTTTGTTACATTTTTGCTAATGGAGAAATAACTGAAGAGATACATTTGGTACTTAATCGGTTTATTGTGGATAAAATGAAGAGGTGAACAAATCTGTTTTCTGTCCTTTTTTAAGTACATAAAATATTTGGTATATTATAATAAATGATTGACTACTGTTTGACCTAATCAAGGCTTAATCATACTAACTATTATTTTACAATTTTGACATTAATATAATATAGAAGACTTGAACTTATAAAATTTAAATTTTTGTTAATTTTATGAATTACGAAATTTTCGTCATGTCAAAAAATTTACTTTAGATATCCGAAATAATGTGTTTGCATTATTCTTGCTTCTGCTAAATTTACATTTCGAAGTCATTACAATATTTAAGAATAATAAAAAAATATGTTTGCCCAAATTCATAAAAAGAGTTCAGTCCATTCAGATTCGCTCAAAATGCTCACAAAATGTGGATTTTGTGACAAACGTGGCTTCTCGTTTTTCCAACTAGCGAATATTCAAACAAATCCAAGTCTAAGTAATATGTTAGGATTTACTGCATAGTTAAAGTCATATCTCTCTATTTCTCTATTTTTTTTTTTTTTTGAGAATTTAAAATTGCGGACATAGTAGGTACAGGTAAAATAGTATACATAAAATCAATAAATAAAAAAAAAATTGTTACACTCAAAAAACTTGGCAAAAAGTTTGCTTTTGGGATAAGAACCAAGTACAAAAAAAGTTGGGTGGAAGGGTGTTTTTTCGCGGACAAGAGGGAGGGGGTGAAGGTCAAAAATATACTGAAAAATATTGTTTGTTGAATATCATCATATGACACATGTTTTCAAGGTATTTTTTGATGCTGAATCTAATGACATAAAAATTAAGTCAATACGATTGCTCTAAGAAAAGTTATTTCCGATTAAAACCCAGGGTGCTTGTTTTTCGATCTCAACATGTAAAATATAACCGAAACCCATGTGAAAAACATGCTACACTGACAAAATTTGGGATGAAGGTTTAAGATAAAACAGGGACAAATAATTCATAAAGTTTTTAAAAATATTTTGGGTGAAAGGGTGTTTTTTTGATAGGTTAAGTTGTGTGTGAGAAAGGTATCATAACAGCTAACTTATATTTTATTAATTTTTAAAATTTGGTGAAATAGTTTTGGTTGGTATAAGAATTAAGAATCTATAAAAAGTAAAAAATTATTTTGAGTGAAAGGGTGTTTTTTTTTCAAAAAATGATGAAATTCGGAATTAGTACCATAAAAACTGGGAAAAAATTGTTACACCAATAAAAATTTGTTAAAATGTTTCATTTATAACAGAAAGCAAGAACTTAAAAAGTCTATACAAATATTTTAGGTTAAAGGGTGTTTTTTTGGGAAATAGGGAAAAATCTGGGATAAGTCCGATAAAATCAATGGTATAAATGGTACCCTTACGAAATTCATTAAATATGTTCTCTTTCAAATGGAAATTACGAATAATGTAAGTATATAAATTTTTTTATGTGAAAGGGTATATTTGAAAAAGTGTGTAATACATACTAGAGTAATATTAGTGGTATCCTATTGAAATTTAGCAATTATGTTACTTTTAAGATAAGAAACAAGTACATAAAAAGTCTATAAAAATATCATGGTTATTAGGGTGTTTTTTTAAGTGAAAACAAAAATGATGGGTCACCCTAATTAAATACGGTAAAAACATTGATTTTGGGATAGAAAGCAAGAATAAAGAGTTTTCATAAAAAAAAAATTTTGGTGAAAGGGTGTTTTTTTCGAAGAGACAGTAAAATCTGTAATTAGTCCTAAAAAGCCAATGATTCGCGTAAAACGTGTAAGAACTTATGTATAAATGTTTAATTTGTCATCAAAACCATAAATAAAATGAATTATATTGCCTATTTGGCCTGACATAGCTTTTGTACATGCAAAATTACGGTTCAAATTTAGTCGGTGTCATTGGAGCATTTTTGAACGCAAGTATCTCTCTACCCGAAAAGTTTACCAAAACCTCTTCATCGTCAGGTTTTGACGAAACGATTTTTCAGCATTGTTTTACATTTTTTTTAGTTTTTTTTTTTATAGAGTCATCCAATTAATTGAAAACTTCTTCAAAATTTTCAAAATTATTTGCATAGTAGGTTTTTCACTGCAGTAAAACTAGAAACTGTGAAGGTTGGAATTGTATTAAGTGCTGCAAAATGCGTTCTTTCATGGGTGTTGAAATTAAAATGATTAAGTTGCGTACCTACCTACACCCTTGAATCAAATTAAAATTTAAGTGAAACAAAAAAAATCTTCTCTTTTTTCAAAAATATGACACAAAAATATGTGTTTATCATTAAAATATGCACTAAAAACCGAAATATGCGTTTTTATGCATTTAAAGCAAAATATGCAAAAATATGCACTAACAAATAAATGCCATTTTAAAGGAAATTACTTGATTCGAAAAACTGTCTTATTCCAATGCTTCTATTAATGCGGAAAAAAATATGTTTTCACATAAGAATCCTTGCCCTGATACAAATATTGAGAGTTTTTATTTAACTAAAACTGGACCAAGTAACCTAAGATCGATCCTCAGTGGCTTAAAATCACGAGGATAGAAATAATGTTTGTTTTAATGTTTAGAAAAATAGTAACATAAAAAAATAAATTTATTTTTTGCTTAAAACATTGACTCAAATTTATTTTTTATTATAGTTCTCAATTTGTATGTATAAAATGATGTGTTTATTTTCATTACACTTAAAAAGTCTTTAATTTACTCAATTATCTCAATGGAAATGTGATTTCTTTATTTTTTATTGGAAATTAAAAATTGTTTTATCATTACTGAATTCAATTAAAAAAAAAGAAGTATGAACGTTATATTGATTGTTCAATTCTCACTCCACTTTGTGGATTCTAAAAACCACTTATACTACCTCACATCACGACCCGTTGTGTGGTCCCCAATTATATGGTGTTCCTAAGTCCTTAAGTTGCCTGTACTTTCCTTTCCTAACAAATTAGAAAAAACACATGTCCTTATAATTATATTTCAATTTCCTAACCAAACGACCACACTACCGTTGTGTCATTCAATATGCATATCATTGAGTTAATTTGTCCTATATAACTGAGTAACAAAACTATACGACCGACGAATTAATAGGCAGACATAACCACTTAAAACAGATGAAGGCGGCAAATATCAAATCTCAAGGAAATGCATGGTTTTTCTATCCTTTTACGCAGAGTGATTGTTCGAAATGTAAAATTTTAAGTGATCGAAACGAATTAGGAGAATATCATTTGCTCTTAAAATCTCATGGTCTTTAGCTAAACAAATTAAAAAAATGTTTTTACTATTTCATGGTTGATAAAATTCTTTCAGATTTGCATTACTATTTTACTATGCAAGTGTGAAATCTCACTACAATTTGTTTTAACAATCGTTAAATTAGATCCTTATAAGCGATCCTAATTCATAAGTATAAAATTAATATGCATGTAATTAAATAATTATTTCTTGGGATCGGAACGTCCATAAAAAAACTGTAATGTCTTTTGTCCATTTTTGAAGCATTAAAATTAATAGTCACTGTTTTGAGTTGAAAATACTAGATGATAAGTCCCATAATGCAGTCAGTTTTCAGTGATTGTTCAGTTCACAATTTTAAAAATGTTAAATACTTTATAGAGTTATTTTTTTATTTTTAGAAAAATTAACGTTTCCATTCACAAACAACAAAAACTGCCAAACTCTTCAAAGAGCACTAAAACACCCTTTTGAGTTAAAATCTCATTTATTTTAAAGTGATTGTCATTGTTCTTCATCAAATAATGTTTCCACTTAACAACTGAATAGAATTTAATTGACTATGAATTTATCTCAGACTCACACACACAGTCAAACATTTGATACATTGTTCTTGTTCGTTTAATAAAAGGACAACATTATCATGTTCAACATGGCGATGCATGGCGTCTCTGTAAATCTAAATTAATATCCATTCCATCCATCAGAAGTTGTAATTGTAACCCTCCCTTGTTGACATACACTTCACCCCAATTACCTTATCGGATCGACCCATTTAATTTTGGTAAGCGTCAGTCGTCGTCGTCGGGTAAAGATTTTCACATCATCCCCTGGATTTTCTATATACATTTCTGATGGAATGGGGTTTGGATTTTTTCCAACAGCAGTTGAGTAGAGATGAAACAAAAACGAAGTTAAACATTCCCAGGGGACGCATCAATTTCACTGCAATAATAATCTACCGGGCGTATTAAATTACTCGTCGCTATTTTTCGATTGTCTTGTTAAGGATACACACAATCACTTCGACAGAAAATGTATCTCCTCAACGATTTGTGGTTGATTTTTGGACTTGTAAAACACGACACAACGAATATACAAAACTGGCGATTTAACAGATAATAATGTTCTGAATCTGCCTTGAGTCAATATTCGTGGTCAAGTCAAAAGGGATGGTAGAAGTCATAATTTAATTTGGAAAATCCGGCACCAATTATATTGGTGGCGAGCAGCAACCACAAAATAAGTAGGTTAGGGCAAGGTCCTCGGAAAGGAATTTGCTTGTGAAAGATGTTAAGCACCTGGACCGCATTCGTACGACCTCTTTCAATTCATTTTTATTCGTTTCTTAATCAGAACACAACCAAACCAAAAAAAAAGGATAATTGGCTTTTATGCACAATAACAAATTACGTGGCATATGTTCCTACGTTTGGTATATTTAAGGCAAAAAAAGTGAAATCCTTATGAAGTCGTTTAGCAAAAAGGCGGTTATTTGCTGAATTTTTATTTTTTGCACAGATTGTTGCGTGATTTGCTGATGAAACCCAAGAAAAAAGGATGTAATTTCCTTCTTTTGTTCTTAATTGCTTTTGTTATGTGGAAAATGGAAGTACTTATATACCTTACTGCCACAAAATGTTGCGTTTTTTATAAATTTGTTTTGTTGTTAATTGCTTTATGGTTGTGTAGTGCAACAAAAAGTTGTTAAATCTGCCGCAGGATATGAGATAAAATGACTTTCGATGAGTCATGTATGAGTATGGGAACTTAAATTAATTATTTTGTTTTTTCATTACAAAAAAAAAAAAGAGTGTGTGTACACATGTACACGCGACTGAAGTTATACTTCTCATTCAGTATATGTAAATAAATTTCATTTGATATTTTTAACTTCTATTATTAAATTAATTAATCCACAATTCGTTTTTTTACATTTTTATCAAGTGAACAATAAATTAATTCTTTCATCCTCCTTGCGTCTATGTAGTTTTCAATTTATTCTGTGAAATTTATTTCACAGAATATTTTTATAAATAAGACAGATAATTTTTCGTGATCTTTTCTCTTGGTTTTTTTAATAGTAAATATATTTCTATTTTTTTTAGTAAAATATTTCTTTTTTTATCATAAAAAAAATTCCGGTACAATCCGGTTTTTCGATTTTTTCAAAATTCCGAGAAAATCGCGTTTGAAAGTTGGGGTAAATTTTGTTTTCGAAAAATCCCCGAATCTTTGAACGCTCCTGGAAGCTAAATCGCTTGAGAGCAATTTTTGGGAGTTATGCCAAATGATAGCTTGTGTCATGGGCCTACGCTTTGCACATTTTCAGATTTTTAAAAAATCGCCTTCCATGTTAAACCACCACATCATGCCTATTTTTTCAGAATCGTGCCTATTTTTTTTTTACTTTTAAGTTCTCTCGGTTTGAGAACGCGTGGACCTACAGGGATGGGAGTTGTACCCACATGTAGGTTTGAGTCCCCGCTACCTTTTGGCATCAACAATTTTATTTTCATTTTCTTCAAAATTCCGCGATATAGGCGTTGGAACGCTTTGATCTAGAGACAGGGGAGTGGTGCCATATGAAGGGTTATATTCTCAGCTACCCGATAGTGGTATGATCCGGTTTTTCGATTTTTTTCAAAATTCCGAGAAAATCGCGTTTGAAAGTTAGGGTAAAATTTTTTTTCGAAAAATCCCCGAATCTTTGAACGCTCCTGGAAGCTAAACCGCTTGAGAGCAATTTTTGGGAGTGATGCTAAATGATAGCTTGTGTCATGGGCCTACGCTTTGCACATTGTCAGATTTTTAAAAAATCGCCTTCCATGCTAAACCGCCACATCATGCCTATTTATTCAGAATCGTGCCTATTTTTTTTTTACTTTTAAGTTCTCGCGGTTTGAGAACGCGTGGACCTACAGGGATGAGAGTTGTACCCAAATGTAGGTTAGAGTCCCCGCTACCTTTTGGCATCAAAAAAATTTTTTTTTCATTTTCTTCAAAATTCCGAGATATAGGCGTTGGAAGTTGGGGCGCTCATATGAGCTAAGCTATGGTACCTAGCTCAAATTTGAGCTGAACTGTGAGCTGAGCTGAAATGTGAGCTTTTTGCAACCCTGGCAACTTGCCACATGGAAATTACCACATGCAACTTGCCACATACAACTTGCCACATGCAACTTGCCACATGTAACTTGCAACGAGTTGTGTGTTTTATGTATGCCGTACTGCGGCGTACTGCATTTTTAAATACTAAAGTACTGCCTACTCTAAAGGTGAAACGACAGCCCTGCTACCCAGGGTGATCGCGTCATAATCCCTTTGACATTCTTGTCAAAAAGTAAATTTTCATACCCACCCTCCCATAAGAAGTATAACTTCAAAAAAAAAAAACAACCCACATCAGCTCCAATTTTTTATAAAATGGCATTCCATTCAGAGAGGGGGGCTCTGAGATGATGCAAGATATTATGTTAGTTTGAGAACTAATAGCACTGATAAGGTCACACCTGGAGCCACTTAAAATGCGCTTCTACCAGTGGCGTACGTTTAGTCGCCGGGGCCCCGGGGCAAGACTAAATTTTGGGGCCCCTTTGATATTTGGGGGCCCCTTATATACAAAAAAAAGTACGTATACGCCATAAATTTTTTTTTTGTATGGCTTATTTATTTTTAGGTTTATTTGAATGTTTTAATATGTTCTTAATCCACTTTGCTATACTTACTTAAAATGTCTATCATAAAAGTAGTAAACACTTGTACTAGGGGCCCCAAAATTAAATATTTAGAGACCCCTAAAATACAATTTTTTTAGCTTAGAATGGATAGTTCTTGGGGCCTCTGTTCTGAAGTAATATGCACACATTTAATTTTCCATCATCAAACATAGTTTATTTCTTTTGGGGCCCCTTAAATATTATTTTTGGGGCCTCAAAATTAAGTGCTTAGAGGCCCCTAAAATATAATATAATTTTTTTGGAGCCAAGAATTAATAGGTATTGGGGCCTCTGTTCTGAAGTAATATTCGAAATGCCACCAATAACGTAATGTTTTTATTTTGGGCCCTGATGTATTTATGTTATGGCCCCTGAATTGATATTTAATTTTCCATTTAATTGTTTTGAACCACTGAAGTAATAGCTTTTGAGCATCCTCAAATAATATTTGTCATGTCATCAAAAAATTTGATGAATATTTTTGGGATCCTTAGTAATAGATTTTGGGGCCCCTAAGACCCTTCATATAATATTTTTGGAGCACCGAAGTCATATTTTTTGGGACTCCTAAAGTAATATTTAGTAATCCATCAACAAATGTAGTTTAATTTAATTGCAACTAATATTTTTTTGGGCCCTAAGATAAAATTATAATTTTTCTTTTAAAAAAGCAGTTTATTTTTTTGGGGCCCCTGGGGTAACCTTTTTTTAAATCAATATATATTGTGTGGCTACCAATTACACTGAACGACATAATTTGTCTTCCTTGTATCCAAAATGATTCAAATACATTTTAATTTACTTCATAACTCAATTTATGCTAACAGTTTCCTTCTCTGCATTGTCTCTAGTGGGGGCCCTAGGGTCGGTCGGGGCCCCGGGGCACCGCCCCGCTTGCCCCAAGGGAGTTAACGCCCCTGGCTTCTACTTAATTTGGGTTTTCGTGGATTTTGTTAATTTAAATTACATTTCATTTATAAAATATGGTGTCTGCTAGCAGACAGCGCAATAATAAATGGGGTCTATCTCAGAAAGCTAGTTAAGGTGTTAAAATTAAATAAATTAATTTAATATATTAATAATGTTGTCAAAATTTTTATTAAAATAGAGAAATTCTACATAAAAACTAACTTTATTCACCTTTCATTACCCGCAAATGGTTTCGAGTTTTAAACGTGTGGAAAAATATATAATTTTTCTTTACGCGCTTTTAGGACCAGTGCAGTGTTGCCATAAAATATTTTATGAAATCGGGAGATTACCACATCAAAAATCGGGGAAAATCGGGGAATCAGTAAAAATTAAAACAAAAAAAAAAAATCAAGACTTTAAATAAAACAGATTTTAAATAAAACAGAATCTTTAATTTCGATAGAAAACTTCCTGTATAGCATTGCTATCAAGTTCTGAGTTGAATAACAATAAGGATCAAATTCCGGCCTAGACATTTTTTATTTCATGAGCAAAGGCTGAGATGTGTTTTGGTTTAATATTTAACTAGAGTAAAAAGAATTCTTTGTTGTTTTCGACCTTTTTTGTCGTTTTGAAATATTTTGAGTTTTAAACTGGGGGGTGTCGTTCCGTAATTTTTGAATTGATAAAATCGAAAAAAAAACGATAATTGTTAACGTGGTTGCCCGTTTTTTTGCTTCACAAAAAGTTTTTTGCCACATCACAGTTTGAGAACCTTCAAAAATATTTGAAATCTTTAAAACTTCAAAGTTCTTGAATAGTAGAAATATTTCTGTTTTGGACAGTACCCAAACAGATCTTATATTATATAAATATGTATGTGTAAAAAATTTTCTAAATTAAAAAGTCCTTGAAAATGAGAATTTTCTTGTTTGCTAGAATAAAAGTTAATTAAATTTGTCGCTTTTTTTGAATTGTCTAACGATTTTCAAACGTTTCTTTTTAAAGAAAAATCTTGGGAAAAGTGCAACGTTGTCATTTCGTCCCGCAATATTTAGAATCAGGTATAGAGAACTTAATATTCGTGTTTAACTACTAATTTGTTCGTATTTATTCAACCATATTTTCAGAATTCGAGTAGGTAACTTCCATTTTTTTTCTTGTACCTGTATGAATTAAAAAACCAATACGAAAAAAAATTTTGCATTAATTCAGTTTAAATTTATTAACATTTTTTTAACGCAATTTTATTTCATACAATGCAATTTTTTTTTTATAATGGAAGACAAATGCATTTATAAAAAATATTTTTATATGCCCGCTCTGGTGTAATAATGAAATAAAATCCTAAAAACTTCGAAAGTATCCATGAAAAAAAAAAAAAAAAAAAAATGAAAACGAGATCTTTACTTATCGTCAATAAGCGCTGCCGTTTTGAAGACATTTTTTAAAATATTATTGACCAGACAGAAAAAAAATTTTTCAATCGTCAAAACGATATCGTCTGATAAAAATTAACTATCGCTTTTAAGTGAAGCAAGATTATCGTCATAACGATATCGTCTGTCGATAATGAATTGTGGAATGATCCTTTTTGTTAATCAGGTATTCTCTTGATAGATTAAAACCAACAAAAATTAAAAAAAGGAAACAAATAAGACGAAAGGAATTTTTAAAACATTTAAGTGAAGTTCTGCCAACTTTAAAATAAAATTTTAAATGTTTCTATGAAAAAAGTGACGATGTTAAGGTAGCACATCCTTTTTTGAATTGAAAATCGGGAAAAAACCTAATTAATTAAACACAAAATCGGGCAATAGTAAACAGCTCAAAAAATCGGGAGAAATACGAAAAATCGGGGAATCTGGCAACGCTGGACTAGTGTAACAAAAACTGAAAAAAAAAAAAACGATTTTATAGATCCTCTGAAAAAGTAACTACTTAACAGAGCATCAATAATAAATTGAAGTATGGTTTATGGACTCATTTATGATATAGTAAATTCTATAAAAACTCACATGCATAAGTTCATATTTTTTTATTTTTCAAAAATTTCATCGGTCCAAATTATGGACTTTTTCAAAATTTTGTGAAAAGTCTTAATTTGTCACACTTACCTCCAGTTACCCTTAATACGAAAAACTTGTTTAAAATAATAAAATATTTAACCCCATCCTTAACGTTAATTTTTTTTTAAAGGACAAAAGAAATTATTTTATATCTGCATATGCGCAAAATATCAGCAAAAAAAACTATAACCCTCAAAATAAAACAAGAAAACCAACAACAATGACCAATGAAAAGAAAATACGGTAATAATGAACAAAACTAAAGGTTTTCGTTTAGATATAAGTATACCTAAGTGTGAGTTTCTCATATTTTTATTGGATTTCCAAAAAAATAAAAGAGGGTTGCGGCAATAAATCTGCAAAAATGGGTTATCCGCTAGAAAAGGACAGGGAAAATCATAGCATCCGCATCCGAATAAGGGGACACTATATACAAGAAAGCATGTTTTTAGTCATGCATTACAAGCAGGCACGTATTATTTCGTAGGGTTTTTGGTAATATACGAGTAAGGTATGTAGTTTTTATTGACTATAATATCCAAAGTCGAACAAAAAAAATACAACATAAAAACCGACAAGCGAATTCCTTTTTTTTGTCCATATTTTGTCGGGTAATTTTATAGGGGTTGTGAATTTGTATGTGTGTTAAAAATAAACTACTTCACATTCCCCCTGACTATGTCATCATTTATCATTTCGATTTGATTGCCTTGTAACGAACTAAATCAAATGGTAATTTGTAAGTTCATAAAGGATGTGAACTTATATATATCTACAGATATATCGGCCATCCGCAGACTTGATGTATAATAAAAGGGAAGGTTTACAATAATACTATACTACATGGGGGTTGAAGACTTGATCAATTGCCCTTTTTTTTTTTTTTTATTGTTGTATATAGTTTTTGTGAAGGGTTGACATGCAAGAAGTCATCTATCTTAAGGACGTTAACGTCATGAGTTATTTATTTGATGAATGGCGTTTGATTACAACTGCTCTCTACTTATCGCGCCATTGGGATGTACATTGAGTGATTGGTCTTACAAATTAAAAGTGATTTGATTTCTTTGATGTTTAAATGTACTTTTATTTTTATTAGTATGAGGTGATGTGTGGAATGTGTTATCCTTGACATTGACAAAGATTTTTAATTCAAATAAAATGTTAAATGCCTACTTTTGAATATCGTTATAAAGTGATATCAAATTATTTATATAAAACAAAAGAGCTGATAAGCAAACTTGATTTTAATATAAATGCTAATAAATGAAAAACAATATGCTTGTGTTTGTTGGTTACCTATGGAATCAGTAGCTAGTCCTTCATCGATGATTTTTCCACATTCCACAAAGCACACACATTGCCCACACTTCTACTTAACCATCCATAACTAAGGAAAAACAAATATCATTCGTTTTACAACTCAAGACTCACCTCGTTACCAAGAATCCCTAAATCTGATTTAAAAACAAACACCACACGTGTTACGTTTTAGAATGTGGAATTAATGCCCTGATATTCTAACACTCCAAACCTTTCGAACGCATTAAGGCATCTTTGTAATTTAACGATGAAAAAAAAAACAAAATCCCCGGAACGCATATTACAACTTTATAAATGTCCATGTTCCATGAGCGTGTGTTTATTCCAATCACACAGAGATACCCAAAAGCTGAAAGCCTGATATAGACCATCCATTTTCAGCACCCTGATCGGGCACAGGCACACACCTATTTATTCCAACGTCATTAACTTAAGTGGAAACTTATTCAAACACCTCGCATAAGTCATCCTGATGCTCTGTGTTCTGGAACTTGGAACATGGCAACGTGTGCACCAGGCACACACAAGGGCACACAGGTATCTTCACACAACAGATTCCGATCTCACCAACTCCAGATAATGCATCTAAACAAATTAATCCCATCGCCCGTTCGTGGTGTGGTTTTGGTTTGGTGTGGTGTGGAACGTCGCATCGTTCGTCCTTCAATTCTTAATACAGTCCGGTCTGGTCTCCTGCCAGCATGATATTTACATAGCAAAGGCAAGGTGCTCCAGCTTCATGAGTCTATACCGCCTTCACCTCACCACCACCTTCACTCTTTATATCGTCTCCATTAATTGAGATATCTCGCTGCATGGAATTATGACACCAGAGACAGATGATTCCACAGCGTTGCAGGCTCAACAACATTCGAACAACAGACACACCATCCACAATATTAATTCTTCTAATAAGATCGTGAATTAATGGAAACTAATCGATTCTCCGGAGGATTATTCCACTCCACCTCCTCCGCTGTCTCGCATAGTTCGGTTGATGGGATCGCGGTTTGGTTTTGTATGGCTTTCGGGCTGATGCCACTGCAGGAAGTCCGCCAGTCCTCGCGCTCTCAGTCCGCCAAGTCTATGACGGATGCCTTTTTATTTCGTTGCCTTAGCAATGTCAACTGGTTTTGGTGTCGCGACGATGCTTTAATAACCGCTTAATAGGTGCGATCCACATTCCATGTCGCGATGTCGATGTTTAAAGATGAGATCGGTTAGCGGTGGTGTAGGGGAGTTCGGAGTGGGGCGCAAACACACAGACGGGAATGGCTAAACACTGCGATCGAGATAGATTTCTTAATGCCGCATAATTTCTCTATAAATCATTGGAAATCTCGTTGGTAAGTGGGTATTACCATTATTTATTGGTGGCAAAGATGCTAAAGATACACATCCGGATGTGGCCTGTTGGATGCATTTAAAATCGAATAAACTATTGTAGGCTTCTGTTTTTTTTTAGTTTTGTTGAAATTTAAATGGAAATACGGGAGAGGGAGAATGATGTGTCTGGGAGATTTCATTTCTATGTTATAACTGAGATGGTCTTTAGTTGAGTGTGGCCCTTTTTTTTCTATGAGATTTGCATCTTCTTATGTCAACATAGACTTTTTTGACCCTAATATCCATTAACAATGGACGGAGAATGGAATTATTATATTTGAAGATTTTCAAATTGAAAAAGTTTTGGTTTTTGTTTTGAGACAAAGGCAATGTGGACGTCAATCAGGCTAAATGTTTGTAATTTTGTTTGGTGTTATTATGGTTGTCGGGCGTGGGTGTTATCTGATTGCGAATGAGCTATGGTTGATGATTTTTTTCTTAAGCTCACTGAAAAGGGTAATAATAGCATATTTTGAATATAATTTAGAAGGTCAAATTGTGAAATTGAATTCAACAAGTGGAACAGTTTTAAGCCCTGGTTTTCGTTTTTGAAATAGAAAAGCCTTAAAGCTTATTAGTCAGGGTCATGTCTAACTTGTTGTAATTTATTGTTCTCTTACTCTCACTTTCTTTTGTCCGTCAGATGATCTTAGAATATACATAATTCTCAACTGGGGTACTGGTATAAGCTATGAGTTAAAAATAAAATAATAATAATACAGTAAAATAAGGAGGAAAAAGGGGTAAATCTCGGAATGAATGTTAGTAGAAATTTTTTTTGCTCAATATCTTCCTTTTGCCATTCTATAACATATCTCAAAAGTCTAGAAAAATCTCATGTCCGCTTGTCGCGATTTCAAGGTCATATCGCGAAATGGAGATTTTCAAAATTAGCAAAAATAGGCTATGGTAGTATATACACATATGATACATGATTTCAAGGTATTTTTTAATGCTGATTCCAAAAAATCTAAAATCAAGACAATCTGACGTCTCTGGAAAAAGTTATACCTGTTTTTCATCTGTCAACTCATATTATTATAACAGTTGCAAACTTACTGCCGAAAAACCCTTAAACATTATGGTAGATGAACCAAATTTTGCATGAAGATTTTAGAATCCATCATTATTAAAAATCAAAACAATTCATTACAAAAAATATATATACCTACGAAATAATGGTATTTTTTGATGGAGGAGCAAATTTTAGGATATGCACTAAAGAAGATTCTTGTTCATCTTAGGAATAAGTGCAAATAGGCTATTTTTTTCATTTTAATCTTTGTTTGGATATTCTTTAACTACCCTCAAAAATTTAAAAAAATCTCATGTCCGCAAGTCCTAATTTTCTTGGTTTGAAAATAAGGTGCAGATTTTAAAAAATTGGAAAACTACACTTCAGATATTTGTGTCAGATCAACATGAATAAGGTGCATTACTTTTCAGGGATGGTCAGGTTGACTTGTTTGTGAGTTTTGTTGGCATTAGTGTTAAAAAATACCTTTAAATCATGTCGCTAATGTTGGTATACATATAAAAATTTAAACTTTTCTTATTAATTTTTTAAAATCTGCACGTTATTTTCAAACCAAGAAAATTAGGACTTGTGGACATGAGATTTTTTTAGATTTTTGAGGGTAGTTAGAGAATATCCAAACAAAGATTAAAATGAAAAAAATTAGCCTATTTGCACTTATTCCTAAGATGAACAAGAATCTTCTTTAGTGCATATCCTAAAATTTGCCCCTATATCAAAAAATACCATTATTTCGTAGGTATATATATTTTTTGTAATGAATTGTTTTGATTTTTAATAATGATGGATTCTAAAATCTTCATGCAAAATTTGGTTCATCTACCATAATGTTTAAGGGTTTTTCGGCAGTAAGTTTGCAACTGTTATAATAATATGAGTTGACAGATGAAAAACAGGTATAACTTTTTCCAGAGACGTCAGATTGTCTTGATTTTAGATTTTTTGGAATCAGCATTAAAAAATACCTTGAAATCATGTATCATATGTGTATATACTACCATAGCCTATTTTTGCTAATTTTGAAAATCTCCATTTCGCGATATGACCTTGAAATCGCGACAAGCGGACATGAGATTTTTCTAGACTTTTGAGATATGTTATAGAATGGCAAAAGGAAGATATTGAGCAAAAAAAATTTCTACTAACATTCATTCCGAGGTTAAACCCTTATTTAACTGGATTATAATAATTTGAGGTTGATAAAACAATGCAAAAAGTATTTTTTCTGTAACAAATTCTTCACACAAAAGAGACTGAATCGAAGCTTATATTTTATATAAGAAGCCAGAACTATGATAAAGTAAACATTCAATTTTTCAAATAAAATTAGTCAAAATTTTAAGTACGCAATTAAGACCCAATTTACTCATTTCTCTTTTAAATTTTAAATCGCCATTTAAAATGGGAAATTTTAAAATTCGTATGCGATTTGACAGATGTTCAATTTTTAATGAAGACTTTAAATTTAATGGAGAGTGAATAAGCCCTTATTTTTCAATCGTCAGTTAGATTATCAGAAGAATAAAATATCAACATAAAAAAGATTTTATTCCTAGGAATAAGCCTTAACTGGAGTTTAAATTTTTACATTTTCTCGGAGGGAAAAAACGCTATGCTACGTACTTTGAACGTAAATTTAGGGTTTTGATGAAAGCGATCTTAACTCAAGCGAGTAAGCAGTTTAAATCGATTGATCGTACATAAGCGAATTGGCTGAAGGGGTTGTTGTTAGCGATGACAAATAAATGTTTTTATTTTTTCTATTTTTATTTTATGTACATTTATGTATGTATTTATTTTTATATCTTTTTAATTAAAAAAAAACTAAAAGGAAGAATTAGAAAAATAAAAACAAAATCATAAAAAAAAAAGTTCGCATCTCAGCTCTTTCGTTTAAATAAAACTGGCTTGGTTTTCTAGGATATTGCAATTCAACTAATTTCATATTTATTATAATAAATTTTGGATTTTTTATTACATTTTCCATAGCCTGAAATTGTAAAAAATCGTCATATAATCATTACAACAGCGCTGAAGGGAAAATGCATTTTGGAACAATTTTTTGTTGTCAAGTGATGAGACGGAAATTAAACATATTTTTCTCTAGAAGTACCGCAAATTATCCTATTTTGATTTATTTTCACTTATTTCTAGGAGTTGTTTAAACTATCAAAAAATGCACTATTTGCAGTATTTGCGGTATAATAACTAACTTCTTTAGGAAATTGATGTGCAAGAGAAAAAAAGATACATAATTTTATTTCCAATCTAAAAAATCATCGCAAACTTTCTATCCGACCAGTCGTTCTCGAGATATTGTGACAAAAACGTTCTTCAAAATAGCGGACGCCCCACAAGACCAAACAATACGCAAACTAAAATTAATACGCAGGATAAACCCCTCTTCAAAACTGCATCTAAACTTAGCTGACGTCACAACTTTTTGCAGATTTTTCCCCATTGACTGAACTAAACTAATCGTCAAGTCTTGACCTTATCCTCATCGAATCGAACATCTATTAGATGACGTAGAAATGAAGATCATTATGGACAAATTTTTCAAATTTGGACGTTAGACTCAAAGAAGCTCTGTGTTTTATTTCTGTGTAAAGAGATGCCAAGACTTGATAAGTCTATGCAAAATCGATGTGGGCAATATTGATGCAACGAAGATTCCCAATTTAGTATTGATCGTTTAAGATTAAAAAACCTCGAGTTTATATATATTTTGTAGCAAAATGAGAAAGAAATAAAAAAATATTTTTCAAAATCATTATTTCAAGTGAAATATGTATTGGAAAAAAATCAAAAACGGAATGGGAAAAGCAAAAACTATTTAAAAGTAGTGATTATTCTTGATTTCTCAGCATTCACAAAATAAAACTGAAAAAAAAAAAATTATTTCTAACTTCACACTATCAATCTTATTGATCCTTAGTCTCATGATTTGATCTTAATACAAAAATGTTTGCTAATGGATATAAAATCCATGATATCTATCTCCTTACAAGTCACAGCAAATAAATAGTTCAAGTATCTTTTCTGGCCAACAACGCCTCAGCTAAGTAGGTACACAACTCTTAACCATTCATTAACTCGCTTTCCATTGTCCATCCAAAACGGATATGAAGATAAATTGGTTAAGATTGAATTAAAGATGGTTGGAATATATAAATACAAGACAATAAAACAGCCAAGTCAACCGAATAAAAATCGACGACTCTACAGCAGAGTTTCTATATAGCCCCGATATATAATATACCTAAGCCCCACAAAGTCAATGACGACGACCAGCGACGAGCGACGCATTGAAGTGCAACAACTGTCACAACTGGGCAAACGTTCCCCAGCTCTCATTAAAGACCTATCATTTTGTCTTATTTATCTGGACTGGTATTCAGAGCAGAGCGAGAGTTTGAGCCAACGGCAGGCGCTGGCTCTGTGGTCGATGTAATGATCCGCATTGAGGTGGTGCCTCATTGCCCGAGGGACAAACACACAGAGAGATCTTCAACTTCACCAGAAATGCACAAATAGTCATTTGTGAGTGGACAAACCATTTGTTGCAACTTCGAAATGTGAGTGACAGTTGTTGCAGCTTCGAAATGCATTGAAAACTACTTCTCAATTTCACTTCATGGACCGATGGTCATACAGTCCACTCGGCCAAATGCACAGTTTCAAGTTTACAAATACCAACATAGAACGCACACGTCACGCGTAAATTCCAACTGTCGCATGTAACCTTTGTAATTCGTGCGAATGTCACCGTCAACCGGCGCGTTTTATTCGTGTTTCATTATGCGATTGTACCTCTCTCCCGCTTGAGCCCTTTAGTCCGCTCTGGAACTAGAGACTCAAGCAAACACATATTGCCGGTGCTTGCAACATGTGTACAACATGAAATAAAACATCGCGAATTGGATAAATAATTGGTGTTCACGAACTCTGTCTCTCGCGCTTTGATTTTCTTTGCTATCAGATTCGAATATCAAATTGCGCGCACACATTGTCAAAGCCTCTCCCGTGAATCTGGGCTCGAACCGATGACGACGACGACTTCGATGAGGACGGACGAGACGGCCACAATGTGCCTTCTTCGATTGTCCTTATGCAGAACCAGAAAAACGAAAAGGCTACACAGCCTGGAGGATGACCAACGACAAAACGCCGATTTGTATATGGAGCGATTGGATCCATCCGGCGATCATCCCGGCCACACTTTCTTGGCCATGTCGATGGGCTATAACCAAGCCATATAGCAGCACATTGTATCTGCAACAACAAGGACCGGCAATATTCCAATTTCAATCAGCTCACCTCGCCGGCTAGAGGTGTATCTAAATCTGACTTATAACACGCATTGTGGCACATATATGTATTTGGCCGCCACTCGCGGTGGTCGCCATCGCTGTAGCTGAAGTCATTGTGTGTTGTGATCTTGGCCGCTCTTTGCACTGGCAAGCGTTTTTGCTGCTCCTTGGTTGTTTTTTTGTTTGTTTGTTTCTTGGACCAAGAGAGGAGCGTTTTTCTTGTGCACATTTTGGAATAAATTTTGAAATTCAATAGCTCCGGAGCGCCGACACAACGACGAACGACTTCACTCTCTTCACTTCACCGTTCATATACCGACCCCCAGCATTGAAAGCATTGCAATTCCTGAATATTTTAATTTAACAAGACCACAAGGAGACATTTGTATTCACGCGCGAAGACACGTGATTACGAACGCGCCTCTGATTAGGATGATGGTCACATGATTATGTCCTTTTTGCTACATTGGTTCGCACTATTAAATTTCGATCGAACTTCATAAGTGTCAAAAGGTTGGCCGACGGTTTTTTTTTTCAAGTCAGTTTTGTTTGTTATTGAAGCTTTTTTCATGTTTTTGTGATGAGGATAAAAAAACATGCCAATTAAAACGGTATCCTTGTTGATATCTGATGAAAAAATCTCAGGAAATTGTGAAAGTGCTTGCAGGTCTATAAAATGACGTGACAACAACAAACATTTTACAAGCATTTTCGTTTCAACTTTGATATTTTGGCAGATGGATGGATGAAGGATATTGATTTTTAATTCGCTCTTCTTAAATTGAAAAACAAAACTTCAAAAAGTTCTAAAAAAATGTTTGGAAATGTGAAAAATGCCGTTGTCAGCAGAAGAAGTATAAGTTAATATTTCTGGATTTTGTTGTTTTTTTAGTTAATTAAAAATCGTAACAAGAAACATTTAAGTAAAAGTGAATTTAACTCATCATAGAGCTTTGAGAACCCATCAAATTAATAAGAGTCTTTGAGGCTGAAAAAATTAACATGAAACTAAACTTCTTCAAAATAAAATTGAAACAACGTAAGAATTTTTTTTATTTTTGCCGGACTTCAGCTTTTGTTGCATTTTATCACTCTAATTTTGTTGGTAAAGCATTCCCCTAGTCACCCAAGAGTTGTAGGTTCGATCCCTGCCCATTTTTTTCTACTTTTTTTAATAAATCGATGCTTTTTTTTAAAGTTGAAACAACTTTGATTTAAAGATGCTTTATATCGGTAAACCACTTTAAACTAACGATGTTCTACTTTGATTTTAAAATTTTCGTCTTCAACGCAAAATCATTCCGAAAAATAGTTGAATAAACGTGGTTTTCGTTGATTTTAAGTTGTTTTTTCCCTCAGTGTAGACCTTGTTAATTCAATAATACATAATGTTAAGGTAAGAACTTATATAAAGTAATAGGAACAATTTTTTAGTGCTGCTCAAAGGCACTTTGCAAATTTACAAGTTTTAAAGGTATTTTTAAAACTAGATTTTCAGGAAAAACAAAAATAAATATGTTGTTTCAAAAACAAAATGTAATCTAAGCTAATGCTCAAGTAGCACAAAAGTCTAAGATACACCAAAATATTTGGTGTATTTTTTGCACTTTCGTGATATGCATTTTGAATATAAAAAATACACCATTTTCTCGTATAAAATAAACTCGTGGTTAAAAAAATATACCGATTTTGGTGTATAAATGGCACTAGTGGTATATTAAATGATCTGTTTTTGGTGAAAATTATCCCTTTGAAATTGAAAAATACACAATAAATCTATGGATGAAATACACCATTTAAATTATTCTGATTTAAAATTTGAACCAAAGTTTATTTTTTATCTCAAACAGTTTGATGAATTCTAATTCACACCATTTCTTATGAAATAAATGAAAATGAATTTTTATTCACTTTCATAATATTGCCATAAGAAACCAATGGTTAAATATGATTTTGTTTGCCAAATTTTAAAACGAAACACATTCTATCTACTAATTTTAGATGCTACCCCCTCTAAAAATCGAGCGCCTCAAAAATGTCAGTGAATTAATGATTTTTTTTTCGATTTTAAAAATCCATTTTTCAAAAATTATAATTTTTGTGTTGTTTTACATTTTTTTAAGAAAAGTTTTTTTTTATAATGAATCGAAAAAACTAAGAATGCGGGACTATAAGGTCGATAAATATACTATTTTAATAAAATAATTAATCGCTGTCTTCTATTTTTAAATGGCGTCCATTGAAAAATATGGCGTCTCCCACATATGCATTTTGGTGAATTTTATGTCCACAGGGTGTGCTTCCTACACCAAACAGAGTGTACAAAATAAACCGTTTTGGTTGATTTCAGAATCAAATAATTTTATGCACCACTAATGGTATATTATAAAAACAACTGAATATCGGTGTATTTTTTGCACGGAATCTTAAAAAAATGTTGAAATTTTGTACAGAAAAGACAGTGGTATAATTTTTATACCACTAATTTTGAGAAATACACCATATTTTTTCAATTTTCTCAATTTTACACCAAAATTAATGAATTTACACCAATTTATACACAAGTGTGCTACTTGAGTGGCTGTGGAATTTTCTAAAGGCTAAGTTTCATGAATAGTTTATTTAACACAATTTTCTAGTATTTTTCAATGTCAAATTATTTAATACTACTTAGATGTTTACCTCAAGACAATAAGAGTTAGTTTTAAAAGCCAAATTTCCAAATTCTTACTTCATTATAATTTAAAAATATGTTTTCAAGTTTGTGCATCAGCTCTTTTGTTTTCATTTAAAAAAAAAGTTTCAAAACAAACTTCGTCCTTGAAGAAAACTTTAACAATAATATAATACTGATTCTGCAGTATCATACAAAGGTCTTTAAGTCTCTTGAGGCATTTAGCCTTCAATGTCTTTAACACTACTAACCACCGGAAGTATTATCATTCATCCTTCGTTTACCACTTGTCAGCTATCACATCGAATGTATTCCTCTTCCAAATGTGCATATCGTATCATGTATATGCAAATGATTATTCCACTTTTGTTCTTCTGTTTTTCGTTCCTCCACCATATCACTGTGCACTCTCGCACCATTCCGAAGAAGGTGTCAGATAATATCGGTTAGTAGAAATCTCTTGGAAATTATTAACACAAGTTTAAAACACATTTATGGCGCATCATGCTGTGAATGAAGTTGTTTCTCTCCACAAGATGTTTTCTTTTTTTTGGAAAAAAAATATCACTGCAAGAGCTTGAACAGAGTAATAAAGACGCTACATTGGCTAATAAAGGGAACACAGAACTTGCGAGTTGAAGGCGCGAAAAAAAAATACATACACACACATTCTGACAATTAGGTTGTCTGCAAAAGGCTTAAAAATATAAAAGAAAATTTACATTTAAATCGTTATGGCAGTTGGAATCGCATACCGAGAGGAGGAGGAGAAGAGACAAGCCCAAGCCAAAAGGGCTCATATAAAGGATGCAAGGATAAGGCGCTTAGATTGAATGATGTCCGATTTGCTTGGTAGTGTTGGGAAAGAAGCTGTTTAAAAAACGCGCGTGTAGATACCTATAACAATAATAAATGAAAAACTGTTCGATGGCCGAAGGCATGGGGCGCGATAAATAATGGTCTCGACTTAACAAGATCATATCTCAGGATTAGTTTCATATTTGTGTTTAGGATTCACACTCAAGGCGAAAAGAGGAAAAATATCGATGTGCAGATGTTCAAATGCAGATTTGCGAAGTGAATTTTGCAAAATGTGAAACAATGGGAGTGAGAAATTTATTAATGCTAATGGCTTTCGTAATGGAAACAACATATATTTTCAGGGAGTGTAAAGAAGGTGAGGTTAAAGGAGGTTTGGTTTTTTAGTTGTAGGATCAACACACAGCTGTTATTAAATTAAATGGTCATGATCAAGAGGGATTGTTTTAGGCTCGAGTAAAAATAGAATTCCACGCACCACCGTTGCACCACAACCGCACCATTATCAGAAATGTCTATTTCTCCGTACCACCGCTGCACCACGTCCGCACTATTTCATTTTGAATGAAAAATTCGGTGCACCACCGACGCACCATGATCAAAAATTCTATATTCTTGTACTTTTACAAGAATGTTTAAGTCTTCTTCAAAGTTATTTTGACTTAAGCAACAAATTGCCAATCGTACCAAAATGACTTGGTGGTGGAGTGGTTAAGGCGTTATACTGACAGTGCTCTGGATACGCTGTTTCGAATCTCCTTCTCTTCGGTAGTTTTTTTATTTTTTAATAATTCAAAATTGTGATAATGAAGTTGAGGACACTTAGACTTTAAAATTGAATTACAAATTATGTATCATGGTGCAGCAAATTTTTGATACAAACTGAAATGGTGCGGACGTGGTGCAGTCGTGGTGCGGCGGTCAAGATTTTTTTTATTTCTTTAAAAATTCAATTTCAATTTTTACTCGGGGCTATGAGCTGAATATTAGAGTTTTTAATTATCAATTGCAGTTTTTAAATGAGCCATTGCAAACGGACGAAAGACGGTCAAAATAAATCACCTTAAAAATACTTACCGTATATTTTAATTAATTACCCAAAACGCTACACAATAGTTCACATTGAGTGCAATTTCCACGATTCCAAGAATACAAATGTTGTAACAATTTAAACATCATTAACTGCCATCAAATCGAATTGAATTTACCTTGAATCAGCAGAACACACCGTGCCCCTCAGGAGGTCCTTGTGCGGGTGCTTTCAACACAGCACAGCGCATGTCCTGCTGCTACCAATTTCAATAGCATTTCTAATTTTCTAAAGCCAAACATTAAATAAATGATTCAATCTTTATTGCACCCCATTGTGGCTATTGTGTGAGTAGGCGTTTGAAATGTTGCACCGTGATTGCCGCTTCAGTTGTTCCACTTTGATTTGTGATGACAATCAACCACTGCCAAAGGAGCCAGACTGAAACACATCTGCTTTTCAATGGAATTCGCATATTCCATCCAATTATAAATCAACAATAAAAATTGTCAAAAAAAATGCATCGACTTTATAAAGAAGAAAAAATAAAAAGAAAACAATTTTCTAAATGAATTATTCTATTGTCCAACTGTTTTCAGGTGTTAAATAGTATCGATGGCAAAGTCAACAAGTCTAACGACATTGTTAAGGATATTTTTCGATATAAACACAAACGAATTGATTTTGTATTTCAAATTGAAAGGAAACAATTCGAAGAAGAAAACACAAAAAAACTCGCTATCAAAATAATCGTTTTATTAATTTTTTTGTTCGTCCTTTCTTCCAAAAAAAAAAAACCAACTGAGTACTTAAATTTTTCACACCACTTGAAAAGACATGATCCAGCCCTTGAGTACACTGGCAACTGTATTGTCTCCTTCAATTGTTTTGCTAATAAATACATCTCGAACCATTTGTGCAGCCGACAATAAACGAATACTGACTGCGGTCAACTTTAACACATTTTGGGACAGAGGACCTTTGGGCAATGTCATTTTGTAATGCTGATTATCTTTTTATCTTCGATTTATTTTTCAAAAAAAAGGACATTTCCATTGTTGTTCTATATTTGCGAAATCAATATGAAGTGGTTGTAGGTATTATTTTATTTGAAATGGATATATTGGCAGATGTTTAAAAAGAGTCAGTTTTTGGTAAGTAAGTATATGAAGCTACCACTTCTGTTGTTATATGAATGATGATGATGACGAGGATGAAAAACTATTTCGAGGTCTCATACTCACTTCAGCAGAAGAACAAATGATACTTTAGAAGCATGAATATATCATTGATGGATGGATATTGGATGAAGTCGTTATATAGTGTAGGGTGTGACTTTTGACATTATTTTTTTGTTTGCGGCTATTGTAATCGAATTTGACTTTTATTTGTTCAGTTAATACAAATTTAATTTTTGCAACGAGAAGATTTGGAAGAAAATAATAGCCACTTTATGGTTCCATTTTTGTTACATGGGAAATTATTTAAATTAAATGTGTACGAATTTTACAGGGGCAGTTTAAAATTGTAACTACGAGTACCTGATAAAATTTGGAAGTCTTTTAACAATTATTAAAGGGACAAGAAATCAAGAAAGTTCATTTGATATTTCGGTTGGTATATGTATATTATATATTTCCAGGTGAAAATATGCTTCGGCCAAAAATACTACCAATTCTATTGGTGAATTTCTAAGAGCAACACGGGTCGGTTTTCAGTATTTTTGACTTAACTATCGAAATCAGGTATATTTTTAAAATGGTTCTAAGACACTTCGTAGAAAATAAAATTTTGTATCAAAATTAATTCGTTAACAGTTTTTTAAACTTAATTTTGGATAAACCTTAAAACAATGAAGAAATTGGAACCTGCAACGTTCAAACGTTGTACAAGAAAAGTAGAAGTTGACACTTTTGGAACTACGCAAGATTTCATTTTTTTTTTTCAAAATCTGATCAATATTTCTAAAAATTTGAATTTTTCGTTTATTTTTGACTTTTTTGTTCAAAGAATCATTTAAAAATACAATAAATATAAAATTAACACGTAAGTTGAAGACTTTTAGAGCCTCCGCACACTACAAACTTTCTATCGGCCGACAGTTTAGTCGGTCTCTTAATCAGAATGAAAATGTATGAGAGTGCGCACACTACAACGATTAAGTATAAGTTTGTATCAAAAAAAAGTTTGTTTTGCTACACAATTGCCCTCAAATTAAAATATTTTCTAGCGACCCGACTGTTAAGTCGACTAAACTATCGGCCGATAGAAAGTCTGTAGTGTGCGGGGGCTCTTAAAGTATAAACAGATTATGAGAGATTGATCGAATATAAACAAATTAAATTCTTAGCTTTATTTCCAATAAAGAAATAATTATAATTTCGTACACTGTTAAGTATTTTGGCGTGGATTCTAAGAAAATTAGGGACACCTGCAAATTTGGCAACAAAAAAAAAAAAAAACTATTAAAATTTAATATTATGAATGTATTAGTTTTTTAATCCAATATAAAATTTATTGAAATTCCATTTAATATTAAATTTTACTTTATTATAAACATATTTTTCTATATTCTTTTTTGTTCCAATTTTTCCAAAATTAGTAAAGTAACTAAAGCATATTATTAGGGAACCCCGCCGAACAGATCTGATTTTGACGATTTTTTTTTCAACCGTAGCACAGTGTGGTAATTCGCCAATCTGACTGGACAAAATAGAAAAAAAAAAGTTTAGCCACATGATTTTAAATCATGAGCAGAGCTTCTCAATACAATGGGTAACTGTAATTCATGTTTGGTTTTTTTGTTTTCATCTCGGATTATCGTAAGCTAAGCTTGAAAGTTGGTTCTTGTCAACAGTTGGATGGAGATAATACAAAGTATTCTATTTTTCGCTTGAGTTTGGTTGACGACTAAAAACGCTGTGGTAGTTTTTTTGTTGTAATTGTTTTTTTTAATTGTTAATCTACATTTGGGGGTAAGGTATTATAATTTTTATTTATTAATTACCATTGCAACTATTTAAAAAAAAATAAATTCTGTATGAAGGCTAGGAAGTGCAAAAAAAAATATCTTTGTTTTTCAAATAGAGGTAAAGTTAATTTTTCCGCATTTTTCCGGTCTGAAATTAACTAATTAGTGTTCTGTGGAGTGTTGTCATTAAGATTAGCTAGTTACATGTCTCGCGTTTTCTCGACCGCCATACAACTTTTTTCACTTTTCAAAATGAAGTCAAGATTTTCAAAAAAACAAATTTTCGAAAAATGTGTCAAAACTGCCAAATAAGATCGAAAAGACAGTTTTTTTGATCTTTTAATGAGCAGGTATCATCTTTGGAACATTTTTGACAATAAATAAAAATTAAAAACATATATAAAAGTTTTGTGCTTCAAGTTAAGCGAAAAAAGACAAAAAAGGTGGAAGACACTTTGGACCACTCTTTAAACATGAATTTCATTTTGCTTGACCAATATTATGTGATAACTACATAAACAAAAACAGTAGATAGTGAAACAAAAGTAGAAAAGAATTTTTAAAAACTAAAAAAACGGGAAAAATATAACAAACGGAAGGTAAAAGTCTCCTAAGTGCACCTATCCATTAGAAAATAGTTAAAATCAGTAGAATCGCTCTCCGCAAAATTTAAAAAGCATATTCCAATAATACCGGAAAGGATTTATCGAAATGTTCTTTGAGTGAAGGATCAAAATGTATAAAAGATTAAGTTCTGATCCTCTGGAACCACTAGACCACTGGAATTTTCAATCTAATGAGGCATTATCATTGATGAATGATGCTTTTCTGTCGGAACATCTTAAACAAGTTCAATGCAAAAAGCAAGCAAGTGTAAAAGGCCAGAAATAGGGTCACGAAGAAATTTAGAGAATTATTAGCTTGAAAAACATCGAAGATAATATAAACACAGCTGGTTTTAATAGGCCCTTATGTTTCAAGTTTGCATCGCACAAAAAGGAGTTACTTTTTTAAATTATTTGCAGATATTTTTAAAGGTGATGCTATTTTTTATGATTGTGAAGCATATTTAATTAAAATCATTGCTAAAATTTTAATTTAAAGCATGATATTGAGAAAATAAATCATGTATGTCACCTGGCAAAAACGTGTGTAAAAGTTCTATTTCTTAATAAAACCTAATTATTCTGCCTCTCTTTTTTCGTGAATAGCAATAGAGTTTTTATTAATTGAGATTTTTCAAGCGTTTTTTAAAATAATTAAGTATATCCATAAGAATATGTTTACGGAATCATAAATTCAAAAATGCATTTTCTTCATCACTATTTTAACCCACTTTTTGCAGAAATTAAAGATTTCTTTTTAAAAAATCTTTCTTTTTTATAGAATTTTATCTATTCACATTCATTTGTTTAAAACTGTTTGGAAAAAAAGTCGATTTAACGCGAGTTATTAATTTTGTCCAGCTAGATTCGTGATTGGCCACACTGTGCGTAGGTAAATAAAAATACTTTAAAATCTATAGATTAAAAATTGCCGATGTTGCCTCATTGTTTTTTTTTTTTTAAATTAAAATTAAATTTTTTAGAACAAAAGCATTTTTTTGCTTAAATTTCATAAAACAAATGATAGCAAAAGATTCTTTAGGTAATTTAATGAAAAAAAGTATAAAGGAGTAAGGGACAATCTTCCATCGTTTGAGCGATAAATGCAATTTTCTCACAATATGACGTCAAACAAAAAAAAAAATATTTTCAATTCAACGGCAAACACCTACAATATTTTAAAATACATTTTTGAAAGGCCAGAAGCTCATTCTTATCTCTTAAATTTAAATCCACTAAATTTAAATAAGAGTTTTTGAAAAAATGGTCCTCAAACTCAGAATTTACAAAAAAAAAATGTTATTAAAAAAATTTTAAATGACTTTTTTCCAATTTTTTTCTAATTAAATATGAATTTATTTTAAAAAAATGTTTGGCCATAAATATTATCAGTTGAATTCCGACGAAGAAAAAGTAATTTATATTACAGTTTTGAAAAAAAAAAAAATAAAAATTACTTCAATTTCAATGGTTTTTTTTTGATAAAAACTGAATTTTTGCATTGAAATAATTGATTTTCGCAAAGACTTTGGTAAATAAGAACTTTAAATTTTAGCTATTGAACTTTCAACAGTAAGGGTTATTAAATAAATAAAAAATAATTTTATATTTAGATGTTGAACTTTAATAAAAAAAATAAGTTAAATTTTTTTTTTCAAAACTTCTATTAAAAAAAGTTCTTCGAAAATGAAATACTTTTTAATTTTTTTCATAAACCGTAATACATATTGACATTTCCTCTTATAATTTCAAATCATAATAAATGTGACCAAAAATATTTGAAAACAAAAATTACGAAAAAGTTTTAAAAACGACATGTTAAAATTTTTTTAATAATTTTTTTTTTTTTTTTTCAAAAATCTGAGTTTAGTTACCATTCTTTCAAAAGCCCTTAATTCAATTAACTTAATTTTAATTTTACAAATATAACTAAGCTTCTTGCTTTTTAAAAATGTATATTTAAATATTGTAGGTGTTGCCGTTGTGTTCAAATATTTTTTTTTGTTTGAAGTCAATTAATTGTTCGGCCGGGTTCTCTAATATTGGCAATTTTTGAGCTTTAGATAATCCACTAAATGAAACAAAATATCAATAAAAGATGTTATTCATCATAAAAATAATAATGTTAATGCTTATTAATATTAGACCAAGTTATTTAATGTTGGAGTTATGTTTGTACAAATAGCACCGAACAATCAAAATTTAATTCATATCTTTCTTCTAACTTTTCTTGTGATATGTTTCACCAGACCCTTTCCAAAATCCTCATGTCCCCCTGACATCTTGTGCTTAGAAGGGTTTCACACCAGAAATGTTCAAAGAAAAAAAAAGTAAACGCAAGAAGTTTATGAGAAAATAAAAACAACTGATAAACATTTGACAGAAAGTTGTCACTAGCTTTGTTTAGGTAAATTCATTTAATAAATTAAATTAACGACAGAACAAGGAAGACCAATATGGTTTGATTGCAAATGTCAGAAAAATATTCTTCAAAGTTTTCTTTTTCCATTAACGGCTAATAGATTAAAGCACCTTTCTTAAAGCCATGTCCCAAAAAAACGCGATTTTCCTAAAACTATGCAAGGCTTTTCTAAGGTCTTATTTATTATTTAAATATGTAAAGACAAGTGATTCTTCAAAAAAGAAGAGAACTTTCTTAGGGTCATCAGGGGAAAGCTTCAGAAACGCCTATTACACTGAAAATTGAAAGCAGATCGCAGAACTTTTGCTTTAGAAGCAGCCAATTTATTTCAATAGGTCTATTTTATTTATAGCGATAACTTTAATTGCTTTAATTTGTACATGATAATGCAAGATGAAAAAATGATATTATAATTTCAATTTTAATTTAAAATAACTATTCCTTCTTTCGAGACCTATTGAGTTAAATAAATTTTACTATTTTGTGGGGGCTATAGGTCTTTCTTGTATTCAATAATTTGTACCGGTCGACGTTTCGGGCGTAGTTACACCCTTCTTCATATTCACAACATGTTTTCTTATCTGCCTTCGAAGGCTTTCTTTTTATTTTTTGATAATTAAAAATTCAAACAATAAAGTCTTGAAAATGATTACAATTATTCGATTAAATGAATAGTCCTATTGGTGATAAAAATTTTAATTTATTTAATTACAATAGAAATATACTGGTTATGTGGTTATTTACTAATTTTCTTAACTATACAATTTATTGTCGATTGATCAGAATGATTATGATAATGATTGAATGCCCTTTTTTTTCAATTTTATTTCGTAGAAAAAAAATTCCAACAATACAAAATGACAAACGAGTACAATGTCCTTTTTCCTTTTTTGTATGTGATGGCGTATGTGTATTGCAATTGAATATACAATATTGAGCAATCAAATTGATTCGCTTTCCATTTTCGATTCTTCCACCCAATTTAACGCAAATCTTTGTTGTGCTAGGATAGGATATTGTTTCCTATACAGTCCTGTAAACAATAATACATGGAGCAGACTCATGCCAAAAACTATCATCAACAATAATACAAAAACCAGCAGACCAACCAACCGAACGACCGACTGAAAAATCCTTGTAAACATTATCACATACTCATACAAACAGCAGACAGTCGAATACTATATAGAAAAGAGGACATTTTTCCGAATATCCTGTCCCCGGGTAAAACGTATTTATTTTATAACATTGCCAATCAAGATGGCTGAACAAACATAATCATTTGCTCATACTTCAATGAATTGCAATGGCTATCCGGGATAGATTTTATACTGTATAGTAGTCGTCTATCCGACTATGAGTTTTTCTTTTTTTTTTTACAGAATAAACATTTTGGCAAAATAGATTGAATATGTACAGAACCATTTACAGCCGGATATCGTTTTGTATTTTATGCATCAATGGCTCATATAGCAAATTATTATCAGGAATTTTGTTTTGTAAAATCGTTTTCGATTTTTTTTGTCGAAGGAGAAATAATAAATTTCAAAAGTAGAGACATAAAAGTATTAATTAATTATATTGGTACGTTATACATCCATGGTTTTGATATTTCAGTGTCCCTACTATAAAATTGCACACTAAAGGCATTCAAAATATTTGGATACGATGGAATTGGGTAGTGAAATATGGGGAAGATTTTTCGAAATATGGAGGATTCAAACTGCTTGGATCTATAAAAAAAAAAACACTTTTTCTTAAAAATAAAATTCCTATTGGAAATGCGATTTAGTAGATATAAGACACTTATTTTAAATCCTATAGAAATGTCATAATTTATGCATTATGTACATAAATGCACTTTTAGCGAATTTATTATTTTTATTATTAAATTCTTAATATAATAAATATGACTTAAATTATCACTTACCGAAGATTTTTATAGCATTTTGTTGTATTTTTGATTTCTTGTGCTTACATGAACTTTCAATTTTTTCTTTCTCATCGAATTTCATTTTTGTTGTTGCTTCTTATTTCATTTTATTTTTTAATTTGTTTTTTGTTACAATAATATTGTCCTCGACATCAAATAAGTTTAATTTTATTTAACATGTTCTGCATGAAATAATTCTTTAAAAGATTTTCAATAATTTTTTTTTAATAACAAATCAAAACAATTAAAAAATAGTTTTTTTCTGTTCTTTGACATATTTTTCAAATACATAAAAATGATCAGGAAATCAATATTATCTGAGCTTTGTATCAACTTGTGTTAATTTCCAATATTTAGTCGGAACGGAAGCAATATTTTCAACTTGTTTTCAAATGCTGATGGTAAAGTGTTGTATCTGCTGTTTAGCTTGGTAGTGTTTCTTCTTAAGTTGGTTAACTTTCCAGTGACAAATTGATTTTTGACTTTATTGCACTAGTTCAAATACAAGGGGCACGTTCAAGAAATATTAGGGACTAGATATTTAAGTAACGTCATTTTCTGAACTGAAATTTGAGCAAATTGACTAAATTAGTTAGGATACGCCAATATTGTCAAATTTCGAAATTTACTTGAGAATTTTAAAGATCGCGTGGTACAGACACCAAATTTCACTTGCACTTTATTAAATAAATAATATTAATTATAGCCGATAATGAATTTTTACTCGTTTTTTACACAAATAAATTTAGTTCTGCTACCCTAATTCTGCAATTAAAAACAAAATTGTCATGTTGACAAAAAAAAAACTTTCCTAACTTTTAAGGAAAAAATTTCTTGCCTTACTTTCCAGTCCAGGAAGGATTTTGTTTGACAGTTGACCAATCAGAGGCCGAGAAATTACCTAAATATTTAGTCCCTAACGTTTCTGAACCTGCCCAACCTAATTTAAGTCAAGTTTGACAGTCGTTTACTTATTTGACACCTACAACCTTACAGAAACGTTACAATCTACTGTGCATTAAGTCTTATTAAGCTCTACTGCATCACCGTTATACCCGAAAACTTTTCGGGTTAGAGGTGGTTTTTCATGCGCTCCTCTTCGCCATCTCAATCGCTTCATTATTACTAGTTTCGCTGGTATGTTCCTTTCCAATTACCATCAAGGCAGGCAGAATGAAAACCACCCGTAGGTAGAATTTTTCTTTTAAAACAATTTCAAAAAAAGATTTCAAATTAAGCCGGAACTTTTTTGCTTGTAGAGCTCATTGGCAACTCTAGTTCTTCTTTGAAATCCTGCTTTGTATACTTTTTGTTCAGCTTCGTGGGCTTGCCGGCATTCATCATCAAACCATGATAATACCGAGCTAATCAATCATTGATAGTTTGTTGGGAATGTTGACAATGGTTTTCTACTCTTGTGGCCGCACGGAATCACGTACAAGCTGTAACGACATTTTGTCCCCCAGCTGGCTTATGTTGGTATAATTAAGACTTGATAAGCTTGTTCTTGAGTTTGGTTCCAACGATAAATAAGCGTTGTTTACGATAGGTTGTCGCCCATAGGTTGTATGGCCGCAATATCCAAGAAGATCAACAATCTAGGTTCTCCACTAAAATGTAAGGGTCCTAACATTAAACGTGTAAATCCAATAGTTGTTGTAGTCATAGCTAACTCCCGTTCTTACCCGTGCAGTCAAAATGACGGCGGTGCATAAGTCCCCAATTTTGAAGCCTAGGTGCTTTAATAACCCCAAGGACGCGGACGGGGGGCTCATCTGGACGCTTATAAGTGATCTAACCATTGAATGAATGATTTAAAGTATCCCATTCAAGGTGTTCACTAGGTAGTGTGCTATGAATAGAACTGTAGGTGCTAGGGCGGGAACTTTAAAGCTGCAGCCTGGATCCAGGGATACGTGCTTACTGCTTTTTCAGCCTGCGAATGCAAACAACGCACAGTGTGACAATTCGCACATTTAGCGTTATTTAATTAAAAAAACAACATACATGAATGTAAACAAAAACCAGTTTCTCTTAAAGCCTAAACCTCCCCCTCAATGAAAATGCACATTTTTATGCGTTAAAACTAAGCACAACAACAAAAAATTACTTTAGAAATTAGCTTTTGTATTATTTTTAGGAGAATGGTCTGATTTAGTGCCAAATGGATTTTTCTTCTGTTGCAAGTGGTTCGTGAGGTTTAAGGGAAAAGTTTATTTTTTTATATTTAATATAATATTTGTGATTATAAACTTAAGTTTTTTTTTTTTATAAATTACTAGCTAACCCCACCCGCTTCGCTGAGTGCACTTTTAAAAAAATAGAACCTATTTGAAAATAAATTTAAACCGAAAAAAAACTTGTTTATTGTAATGAACATTAACCAATATTGTAATCTAAGCAGTTATTGGACATTGTTAATGGAATAATGGCACTTGATTCTGAAGGCCGAATTACACTTCAAAGCAATTTTAACTGTAATGTAAATTCAGAAAATGAATTGATTCAAAGTGTATTTCCAAGTATAAAGACAAATTACAAAAATCATGCTTGGCTTAGTAACGTGCAATAATGGCTGGTACAAAAAAAATGTTTCTGAAATCAATGCAACAATTTTTAACGATATAAACATACAATTTTTTTGCCAACAAATCGGTTGACCCTATCACAAATGAAAGCATTGTATTAAATTACCAAACGAAATTTTTGAATTCATTGGATATACCAGGACTGCCGTCACATCATTTAGCGCGGAAAGTAGTAGCGCCCATTATAATGCTTCAGAACATACAGCAACCTAAACTTTGCAATGTACAAGACTTTTCTTGAAGAAGTTAATGGCTAATTGAAGCTACCATTTTTTGTGGAAAATTCAAAGGCGAAGATGTGTTGATTTCTCAAGGTCCAATGATTCTGTCAGTTTTCCCATTTGAATTTAAGCGTCTTCAATTTTCTGTAACATTGGCATTTGCTATAACCATAAATAAGGTCTATCTTTAAAAATATGTGGTATTAATTTAGTGAATCCTGTTTTTTCCCATTGTCAACTACATATATGTTGGCTGTTAGCGAGTAAGAAAACCATATGCTATATTTACATATATCAAAGATGCAAAAACAAAAAATGGTGTGTATCAAAAAGCCTTGCCGTATTATTAGGCCCAAGCAAAAAAATAAAATTTTTGGTTTTTGTCTAAATGTCTTGAACTTTTTTTCTGTCCCATTTACCTGCGCTTATCATGTTGATAAGGATTGCCTTAAAAAAAGTCAAAGAATTCATACTTTTTGATACAAAATAACGTACAAAAAGGGATAAGCCCCAAAAGACGTTTCCTATGGAATTCATGCCGGGAGAATTATGAGACCGGTGCAATACTTAAATTTGTATTTCAAGGAATAACGTGACATTCTTAACTTTATGGCAAGGACCCAGTCTTGCATAGATATAGAAGCTTCGAGCCTCGAGCCTATTCTGAAATCGTAGAATCAAAACGTTCCCAAGCTCATTTTTGTGTTGGTCTGGAGCCTTTCCCTGAAATAGCAGAACAGCACTTAAATAGCAGAACAGCCAATAATTCTTTGCCGCCGGGTACAAAGGGGTCAAGTCACAAAATTGCATTTTCGGGTTTTGATGAAATAAGAATAATCTCTTTTTTCTCTTTTATTTGGTTTTAAAAACATAAATTTAGAGCAACTCTTTCCTATAAAAATAAGAGGATCAATGCTCAAAAATTCATCGATTTTCATACATTACCTCAACTTCAATCGCATTTTTTTTTGCAAACTATCATTTACGACTTAACCCCTTTGTACCCGGTGGCAGAGAAAGGATCAGATCTTCTATGTTTATGCAAGTTGCGATCCTTGCCATAAAGTTAAGCGCATGCCACGTTATTCCTCGGTACAAAAAAATAAGTATTGGACCGGTCTGGTAATTATCCGGGCTCGAGGCTCGAACCCGAATAGCACAGATGGGTTTTAATTTAGCAGATGTAACTCCAGTTAAACAATCTAATTGTTTTCCATTAATTTCAGAAACATATTCTTATACAATATTGTAACCCGAACAGCCGCATTTCCCCTCTTGATTTGCAACAAATTTGTGGCAATTCTGTTTTATAAAAGTTAAATTTTGTTATTTCTTGGTCTTATTTGTGTTTTCTGAACTAAAAACTGTTTCATGAAAGTTAACCTAATAAGTGTGCAACTAAGAATGAAGTCGAACATCAGCTTTACTTATGTTGTAGAAATGTTAAAGAAAGTAGTTACTTTTATTATTTTTGTTAGGATTTGTTATAATTAAATGAAGTGTTTGTTTTCGAAAACATCTAAAAAGTTTCCCAAAAGTTATTATTCTAATTCTCATAAAATGTTTATGTCTTATGATGTTATAAAAAAGATAAAAGTCTAAAGTACTAAATCAATATAATACGTATAATAATTATGATTGAAAATGAAAGTTTTAGTCGTTTATGAACGGAAATTGTAATGCGATTACTATTTTTATCATAAAGATTAATGTTTTGCCTCTATAAAATTCACGCGCCACATAAATTATTGAAATTAGAGAAATAAATTGAAAATTAACAAATAATAATTTTTTGTATTTAGGTATAAAAGTTGGAAAAACACTGGGTAATATTAGAAAATGGAATAAACATCCCTTTCCACTGAAATTTAATATGAAACAGCAACAAGAATATGAAAAATCATTTTAAAATTCATCACGTTAAATCATTTCGAATTTTGATGGAAGTCAAAATGGCGCTTGTTGCAAGAAACCAAACTAAAACAAGAGAATTTCAAATTAAAACTTTCATGTTATTAAACATATAACTTGAACAAAATAGAAACTTAATGTTGTAAAACAATCCCTTTCAACCATTTAACAATTTTGGTGCAACAGAGAAATATGCTAGTTTATAGTTTATACTTTGTCAGGCTTGCCATGGGTATTTTTTGTTTACATTTTTCCTATTTTCCACTTTAAGTGTGTTTTTATTTTAAGTCACATTAAACCTTCAAATGCTAATTGCCATCTTTTTTAAAAACACAATAAATATGAAATTAATAAAAAACAAAATGGCTGCAATCACTTTCGATTAAAAAAACATCTGACTTTCTAGGCATCTATTGAAATATGGAACGAATTGTTAAAAAAATATCAAAATTAGATATGACTTTTATATGTGAAAATTTATTTTTTTATTATGTTGGTATTTGTAATAATATTAAAATATTTTTGTTTTTCCATCCAGAAATCTACAATTTTTGTTTTCTGGGCTGTAAATTTGTTTTATTGTCTTAGGCAACTCTGGCATATATTTCGTTTTGCTTCCATGGATTTACAACTAAGTACTACAACTAGCATCATCTGTCAAAATGGAATTAACAAAAACTATAATTCGGAGCTCCAGAAACATAACTATAATATCATTTGGAACTCGTTGTTGTTTCAACTTCAATACATAAAAAAATGTTGTAATTCTAGTTCTATATTTGTTAAACCAAACTTTCAAAAACTTAAGTGTAATAAAAACTCTTGAACGAAAAACAAAACAGTTGAGCTACAGTCAGTGTCAGTAAAAAGTTAACAGTTTACATTTAAAATTCTTTTTTGTCTAGATTTGTCCATTAATTTTATTTTAATAGTTTGGAAGTTTTATTCATGTGTTCCTACTTAATGATTTTTTTAACATTAAACCGGTTAAATATTTGTATGAAAACGTGCTAAATGATTTCGCATGATAATAATTATTATTATAATAGTCTTAGATTTGAGAGGAATTGCTCTGCAATATGTTTTTTTTTTATGTTTTGAACAAATATGATAAAATAAATTCATATACGTACCAATAATAATTGAAATAGCTAGGAAGGTTTTTTTTTTCTTTGAAAACCAATTAATGTGAAACTTTCATTAGACGCTGACTGTATATCTTAATGTTGTAGATGAAAAAAAAATGGTTCCTTGACAGTTTGGTTTCACCAAACTGTTAATAAACCAGAATAAAACAAAAAACACTGGGTAAAGAAGAAGACAACAAAACATAGAATCGAATGAGTTACATTGATGTTTGATTCTTGTATCTGAAAACTTTTCTTAGTTTGACATTAGCTAAGCAAAACTATTGAAAAACCAGCATAAAACAGAAACATCCCTGAATGACAAAGATACAAAATCATATTTACTATTAAGTTACATTGATGTTTGAATGTTATATTTGAATCAGTTCTTGATTTGGCATATGTTTAATCAAACTATTGGTAAACAAAAACAAAATAAATACATTTAAACATGAAATTGTATACACTACATATTATGTTATAACAACGATTAAGTGCTTAATTCTATGACCGTTTATTTGTTGTATGTTGGTTGTTTTGTTTCATTAAACTGTGGAACAATAACTAAAATAAAACAAAAACACCACTTAAGAAGGGATATGCCTGTATACTAGGGTGGATCGATTTTGTTTTTAATATTTTGATATAAACCATTGATACCTAGAATGTTATCAAAAAGGTATGTCTAACTGAGTGAAAAATTAAAAAAAAAAAACAATTAACTTTTAAATACTTTTTTGTTAACAAATACCTTAACTAATTATGGAAATGGAGAGCTAAACAATTCATGTTTTTTAATTCATAACGCATTTGTTCAGATTTTTCCTAGAGTGAGAATTAAAAGTCAAATATAACTTTTCTTTCATATTTTACACTCAGTGACAACTTTTTATAAATGACCGAAGTCAAAAAAAAAAAAAACTTAAGTTAAATCGACCCACCCTAACGCTCAATAAGGAAGTTCAAGTATATTTGTTTAATAAAGACATCGAATAAAATGTAGATTGTAAAGGGAAATAAAAAAGTTAGTGCTTTCTTAAAAATTGTATTGTTGGTACAAAAAATGATTTTAATTTGTCTTTTACCAACTACTTGAACCATTCCAATGTTATTTAAATATTTTGTTCCATCCTTAAATATTCTAATTAGTATCATAGTTTGAGTGATGTTGTTAAATCGTTTTTTATGTATTTAAAATTATTCAAAACTAAAGATTTTAATTGAGTTACTCACTTGTTATAAGAGAATGCTGCATAAAGGTTTTATCAACATTTTAGTTTAAAGAAACCAAAATCGAAATTGAATAAGAGTAAATATAACTTTTTACCAACTTTTAACTTGGAGACTTGTTTATAATATCTAAACAACATCTGATTTTTTAAAGAAACAAGTTTGAACTTAACTAAAACCTATAAACAGCATTTCGAATAAAAAAGTTTCAAACAATTTTTTGGGTACAAAAATAAAACTGAGTTACAACGGCATTCGTTTCAGATAACCTCAGTGTGATACAAATGCAACAAAAATCTTGTTGCAAATCGTATTTTGTGCTATTCGGGAAGCTTCTATATCTATGCTAGACTGGGTCCTTGCCCTAAAATTAAGAATATCACGTTATCCTTTTTTGATTAGATTAGAGCAACCAATGCACCAGAAAGCGTTGGATCCCAATGAGTTTCTGCTTCAAGCTAATTCAAACCTTGACAGGCATCAAAATATTCAAAATCAGACTATAAACAATAATAATTATTTTGAAAGCCTGTCTTAATAATTTTTTTTACAAATTAAGCTAAGTTAAAATTTTTAAAAAGAGAGAGTGTTTCTTCACTCGTTCATATTGACAGTTGTGTAAAGATGCGAGAAAAGGTATTATTTTTTTTTTGATACAAACCATCTACTTATTAATACCATTCAAATAAAAAAAAAAATTACCAAAATCGGACCAGCCAAACGCGAGTTTATCGGCCACACACAGTTAACGAACTCATTTTTATATATAAGATTGTCATAAAAATGGGAGTGCTTGGAAGCGAAAAAATAGTGAAAAACTATGTGTTTTATGTGTTCATTAGACAAAAAGTATAATTTTACAGTGTTTTTCAAGGTTGAGACCCTTTTTGTTTTAAAGCTGTATATATGTGGAACCAAAAAGTGTTTTATCTTTTTGCGCACAGGTGCGACACTCATACAAAATTTTTCGTATTCTAGGATGCCAACCGAAATTAGGAAGAAACAAATTTTTGATATTTGGATTTCCAAAATCAAAATAAGAAGAGGCAATTAAGTCAATAAAGGCAACCTTCAAAACTTTATACTTGAGGTTTGACGAAAAAAAATGGCCAAATGTGGTCGTAATAGAGAACGCTTTGAAAGCAATAATTTTGATTGGTTAAATGAAATCATTAAAACTGCCACAAATTGTTTTAAATGAAATTCCCTTATCATCTATAACAATTTCGTCACAAACCTGCTACATTTGCACAGAAAAACCATCTGAAGTGAACATTCAGCTTATAGACTAGATGTTAAAGTTTGGCAGGTTAGAGATCAAGGGTCAAAGCAAGAACAAAATGATTCAAGATAGATTTAGAGCTGAAACTCAACAGCCCGGCTACATAAATGATGGCAACACGGCCAGAAGATTTTTTAGAGATGAAGAAAAAACTGCTGAAATTACAGGAATCGATATTGAAATCATAAAAAAGTTTCACATTATTTTAGAAGCGCTTGGGTCTGGGTATATAATTGACGCAGATTCCTTTGAAACATTTGCAAGAGAAACGAGCGAGCTATATATCAGAAACTATAGCTGGTTTTATATGCCAGCAAGTATTCATGAAGTTAAATATCAAAGACCATTTTTGATGGTTCTGTTGATAGCACTGTTAAAGCCAAGGTTATGGAAAATAGCAAAAAAATAAAAATCTTATAAGAAAGTAGTTTCCTTATTTTTCAATTTTCTCAAAAACTAGAAGGCATAGGAACATATGGTTTTTAGTGTTTGATAATGAGTGAATTAAAGCAGTTGGATTTATTAATCAATTTTGTATTGATATCCACAGTCTTAAAAAATATAGTCCTCTATGTGTTTTTTAAAACTTTTTTTGCCAAATTTTGACTTTAAAATTGGTTATTTCAAAAACTATTTATTAAAATAACTTGATTTAAAAATAGGAATTTGGTACAAAATGTTGGCTTTTGAAAAAGGTATCATTAATAACTGTA
This sequence comes from Episyrphus balteatus, assembly GCF_945859705.1. Classification (NCBI taxonomy): domain Eukaryota; kingdom Metazoa; phylum Arthropoda; class Insecta; order Diptera; family Syrphidae; genus Episyrphus; species Episyrphus balteatus. The sequence goes on along the minus strand of NC_079136.1, from coordinate 3,940,870 downwards.
AGTGTTGCCATCGTTTTTAAATAATTTTTTCTTAATTTTAAGTAATTTTTTAGAAAATTGCCCCTCTCTCTTAAACGGGGGGGGGGGGGGAATTGACCCCCTCTCCTGTAGTAAGAAATGCTTGTATTTACCTCCTCTACATGAATGCGTTACAATTCTTCACCTTGTGAGTTATCGTACTTTTGCCCAAAAATGACCCCCATTAAACCTCTTTTGTTTAAAAATATGAAAGAATATTAACAAAATTGTTGTTTCATTTCATTTTGTATATATTTATTATAAATTCTATAAAAAAAGTCCATGAAATGTTATAATCTGTGAGCGTTATTAATTAAATCCCGCTAAATGTGCGAATTGTCACACTGTGCAACGCATCGAAAACAACGTTTATTCTTCGATTTCAATTCTTAAATCCATTTCTTGAGTTTCACGTTGGGCGCCATCTTGTTTGTGTTGTATCATTTAAAAAATATCGATAACATTTAAGGACTAACAGATGGTGAGGTAGGTACTACTAAGAATAAATACAAATTTAAACATTTCTCTCTCTCAAATTCAAATTGAAGCAATAAATAAATTTGCCGTCGGCAAAAGTCCTCCCCATCATACTTATCTACTTCTTCAACATAAAATAAAAACAATGTCCTTGTGTATACTTCTTGTTCAAAAACTTCCTTCCATGGAAAGACTTAATTATCCTCTTAAAGAACAAACCAAAATACAAAAAAATAAACGAAAAAAACAAAACAGAAGAAAAAAGGAAACAACAAAAAAAATGTAACCACAAGAAAAACCCTCAAACAAACATAATTCTTATACTTCATTATCAGCGCCCATCATCGCCATCTTCAAGGTGCCAATTTGCGTCCCATAATTCAGTTCCATTTCAACGCCTGATTAACCCGGCTATGTACACACAATGAAGTAATGTTCCGCCACCATACCCCCAACACACAAGCAAAAAAAAAAAAATACACCTACAAATTTCACAAAGGATGTGCTGTTCCTTCCACACTGTATAGTTCCCAGCACTCTTTTACTCTTCCCACAACATAATGG